>NC_056469.1:5148718-5466218 GCF_008729295.1 Plectropomus leopardus | reverse complement strand
ATGGGACCATGAGCAGTATACATGTGATGTTTTGACATGTTACGTATGCAACCCACAGCAGGAGATTAAAAAAGCAGCTACTAGCAGTTAGTGGCTAAATGTCTGCACATTGGGAAAACAATGGCATTTTTGAGCTCCTTATCCTCCAAGCAGAGGAGGAGATAATGAAGCCATATAACAGAGAAGGTAAATGATTGTTACTGGCATGTTAATGCCAATTGTTATTCTTTAGAAAGTGCTGCTGACGTGTATGTCAGACCCCTGCTGAAAAAAACAGCTGATCAGCTTAGGGTAGTTAAGCTGGCTGACCAGCTTGTTTGTTTGTTTATCTGGTCATACCGGCTTGTGATGGTCACTCTAGCTGGTTTATCCATTGAGTATGGAGAAACAGTATTATGAAGGGGATATATAAAAAGCAAAAGGCATAGATCAGTTAAATCTACTGTCATGGGATATGCATTAAGAGATTTTTTTTTTTTTTTTTATAAAAGATGAACACAATAACCTGGCAAATAACCATCAAAGACCCCTTTGGCATGTCCATCTTAACAGGCTGGTCACACCAACATGTCCTGCTGGTGGCCCACGACTAGATCATCAAAGACCAGCACAAACTGGATCAGGACCACCTAAGACCATCTTCCACCAGCTAAAACCAACTAAAACCAGCTGTCATCATAAGCTGTCATTGTAGCTGTCATTGCAGCAGGGACAAAAGGCCAACGCTGTTATGTTTAATATCACACCCATCGTGCCGTTTTGGTTCTGCAATACCAGCATGCTATCGAAATCACAGACTGGAGCAGAATGATGCTGCTGTCACTTGGTTCTTTGTAGAAATGGAGGTGTAAAGAAAGGACCTTATAGTGGCCCTACGGTGAGATCTCTGTGCAAAGGGCTATAGTTACACCATGTAAGTTTTTCTAAAACCGAATTGTCTGTTTTTAGTCTGTATGTGGATGGCTGAGGAACGTTTTTAAAACTGTACAGAGCCAGGCCAGCAGTTACCTCCTACTAAGCTGAGCTAACTGCCTCCCAGCTCCAGCATATTTAACACTCCTGAGGCTGCATCCACATTACTTCATTTTAGTCCTACCCATCCACAATAAAACGCAGCACTGGGGTTTTCAAAATAAAACAGCGGCAGCATTTTAGGGCTGCTACAATGCTGGATTAGTGGGGATGCCAGGTTAAAATGTAGCAATATTGATGCGTCTTAACTTTAAAATGAAGTAATGTAGCTGTAGCTGGAGACTTGAGAAAGGTAAAGATCTCTGATGCATGGGCATCAGTTGTTTTTTTTAAATCGCTTTTGGTGCCAGCCTCAAATGGCCATTAGAGGAACTTCAGTTTTTCGCACTTCAGTTTCATTTTTCAGCCCGGAAGGTTGCCGCATGATGACGCTGAGCTCAATTCTCTGCAGAGCCCTGAAACCCTGTGGAAAAGAGCGCTGGTTGCTTGTTCCAAATCACACAAAATTTAACAAGGCATATCCCTGGATCCCCAGCAGTACACCCACCAAGTGTGAAGTAGATTGGATGGAGGTTTAGACACTGTTTTTTCTGTCCTGGCATGAACTCAAACAAAATATAGACACATAAACAATCAAAACAAACTACACACAACAAAGACAACACAAAGGGGGTGTAATTTGCAGCATGAAAATAAACAAAAGGTTAACAAGCATTTTATGGTTAGTCTACACCAATAAAGCTTATTGCTGACCATTCACTAACAAAATATTTACTGAGGGGGGACCATACTTTCAGGAACTCATCTAAGGTTCCATGCAATACATTAGACAGCCTCTTGCAGGGCAGAATTGACAAGAATTTGTCATAGCATATTTTAATGTAGAAGGCTTTTCAAGAAATGCAAAGAACATTACTTGTGTCCCTGTTGTGTGCTCACAGGTAGCCTGCTACAACAGCTACTGTTTTTTTCATTCAATCTCTTGTATCTGTCCCTGTCAGTTCATCTTCTGGGTTTATCCCGCATCTCTAGAGCTGAGTCTATCTATCTATCTATCTATCTATCTATCTATCTATCTATCTATCTATCTAACTATACTCTCGCATGCTTTTTTGTAAACATTCTTTCATCCTTTTTCTCTTCTTCATCTTCGTCCTCCACTCTCTCTCTCTCCCTCTCTCTCTCTCTCTCTCCCATTTTTTGCTCACCTCCCCAAACTCTCCCTCTACCCCTCTCTCGCCCTTGTCTTTCTCTCTGCAGCTGCACACTTAAAGACCCTTGCTGCATTATCCTTTTGATAAAGGCCTGGGCAGGAAGCAGGGTGGCAGAGGACGAAGACAAAGACGAGGCCGCCGCTGCCACAGCAGCCTTCAAACCTCATTAACTTTTGTCTTGTTGACGCAGTCTCTCTCTCTCTTCCCCCATTTCTCTCTCTCTCTCTCTCTCACACGCACACACACAAACACAGACACACTTAAATTTACGAACATACATGCGCACAAACGCCTAGCCACCCACTCTTGATTGTACTGTACATGCAATTACAGACAAATTCATTTTGTGTTTGGCTCACACAAACACACACACGCATGCACGAACACAGGCACGCACGCACGCACGCATGCACACACTCACACACACACACACACACACACACACACACACACACACACACAGCTTTTGTTATCCAGCTGTCCATCTTTAGCATTGAAGCTTCTCTCTCCAACCAAATTAATATGATAAACCCGTGCTATATTGGTGCCACAAATGTTTGTTTTGATTGCAAATGCGATCATTAGTTTTTTTACATAACTGGTGTATGAGCATATGAATGTCATTATCCAATCAAACCAATTAAATGACTTCATCAATATCAACAATACAGACTAATGTTGACTCAGACTTTGTAAAGTCAACAAGTCAAATTTCACCACATGCAGAAATAAATCAGAATGTGTCTGTGTCTTGCAGTTAGCAACAGACCCGTTTGCTTGTAAACACACGTTTTCAGGGCGAAGACAGTTGTTGTCTGCCTACCTTGGCAGCGACCTCACTGCCAGCTGGCTTCGCTCCAAAAATGGGCGTAATCAATCACAGAGTCATATTGTTAGATTGATGCAGGTCATTGAGCACTGCAGATGATACTGTGTGGATTAGTTACTCAGTGGATGAATTGGACTGCGTGAATCACTTGGGTACATAAGCAGAAAGATGTGTCAGTCAAAGCTAAAAAAGTGGGTGTGATTCGGTCAAAATCCAGAACTACTCACTACATGCACCTTGTCATAACGTTTCCATTCAATTACACCAACATCATAAACTTGTACAGTGTGCACCGTGACCCAAATGCAGACAAGGCAAAACTCATAAAATCATTTGATGAAAAAGAGGAGGCATTGTATGTTGCTGCAAACTATGGATGCATTACATTACATTTGTATGTTATGATGTAGAGGATGCATTGAAACTTAATGCTTCAACAATGCTGTGTTTAACGTGTGGTTAGGTTTAGGCAAAAATATACTTCATTATCATATCATGTTTGGCTTAAAGCACACTTTTGGGGGCTCTTTCTGAGCTGGACAAGCAGCAATGTCTTGGTAAAAAACGACTTTTTATGCCACCATCCCCGCTGTAAAAACTGTGACACGTCGCGACAAAACACCCACTTTCGGTGACAAAAAAGCTTCTGGCAACACAACGAATCTCTAAATCACAACTGGTTTTGTTGTTTTGTTGGTCTTGAACTGTTGGTTGCAGCTTGGCAGGCGTCTCACCTCAGGGTCACAAGGTCCACCGTCCTCTCCAGCTCCTGATGACAAACTCAGTTCATATACTAGGTCACCTAAGAAATGTTGATACATATGAAATGTGCAAATGCAAAGTATGCATGGTTTGGAAAACCGTACAATGCCAGCAAGAGGGGAGTTTCCATTAACAATCAAATTGTGCAAATTGAAATTGCGAATATAAAATATGCCTGATGGAAACTTTTTGAAAAAAATCAAAAAAGTTTTTACACTCACATGAGGATGACGATTCGAAAAAGCCATATTTCGTAAAACTACAATGGAAACACTTTTTTGCTTTGTTTTGAATCCACAATTCCTGTAAATTCGTGCACTATCATCTCCTGGAAATCCTTCATTCATGGCAGCTCCCACATATAAGGGGCTTGCCTTTCCATTATTACTCGCATAACACCCCTACGTTGCCTTCCATTGGAAATAATGACGGCTAGTACGGTGGCTGCAATAGAAATAAACCTGCTGATGTTTTGTTGTTTGCCCCCTGGAATGTCATTGTGAAAGGAGAAGCGCATAAAGGCAAATTATATCACTCAGTGGAAACGCAGTCATCTCACAATTGTGTTTTATCATCATTCTGAGAATACCATTGAAGTTTTGCACAAATCTGTGATTGCCTATTGTCTTCTAGCAACTGATTTGACCTGGCTAAATCCAGTATAACTGGCTGATGTAAAAAGGTGACAACATGCTACCTCCTGAGTGTGGATTGGATTTTAAACCATCAGTGCTGGTGCAGGGGAGTCTCCTGTGCCACAGTGTACTGTACAGCAATTACAAGTACATACAGTAAAAGATCACAGGAGGGGAATTTAAAGGGGGTGCCAGGGTTGTTTGTGCCACTCAGTCACCCGCTAATGAGTAATCAACTTTCACAGCTTGAGTGTTGGGGTGGTAATTCGGGTTGCACACCATGTTCCCGAACCGTGGAGTAGCGATTCATTATCATGAAGATCTGTATAATCAAACAATTAGTGAATTTCTTCTCATCAACAAGGCCTGCTCCCTGTCTGATGTGCTTGTCGGTGATGGGGGGTTTGAGGGTGAAGGGTGGGGGGGGGTGATCGTCGCTGACAACTGGCTGCCTCCGTGACGTTCCCTGGCTGTTTTCCAGTTCGGGGCGTTGTGAGGGTTAAACAGCTCTGATGAATGCTCACACACTCTGTGGATGTGTCAGACTGAGGAAGAGAACCACTGGGACAGTAATTGACACGACGGTAAAATCTGAGAGCAGGGAGGGAGAGACAGAGTGAGAAGGGATTGTTTATGAGAGATGAAGGCGGAGAGAAAAGGAGGCATCTAAATTTGTCAGCCCTTGTTCCTTGTATGCAGCCTTACTTCTAAAAACAACATTCATTTAAATCTTTATAGAGCTGGGAAATAAAAACAAAGCTACAATCTCACAAGATGATACATTTTTAATATGTCTTTTAATAATTATTTCTCTTGTGACTGGCTTGAATGTCTTTTTGACATGAGCTAATTCTTTCAGTAAGTTGAAAAGATTCAGTTGCTTCAATTGAATCACTTTGACCTTCTTTCTTGAAATTTTCAACATAATAATATACAATTGTCATATGAAGACCATCCATTTTATTACAGTCTGAAAGCAACGTTCACTCTTGTCAGCGTGCAGTGAGTGACGCATGCTTGATGGAAAGAATCATTTGGCACAGAAGATGTGATTTCTTTTATGTTTGCCACAGCACAACAGCGATTTGTTTGGAATAAACAGGAACATTGCAGGAAAAGGAGATACAGTAATTCCCATAATGAGCCCCAATGGCTGAACAAACAAAGATGATCTTTTTAGATTACGCAAACTGAAAACTGTGACCCTGTTGCTCAAATCTGACAGCACTGACTATGGTCTTAGTAGATGTATTTCATTCTACCTCTTTTAATGAGCTTTTTCAATTTGCAAAAAAAAAAAAAAAAAAAAAAAAAACTGAGTGGAAACAACAAAACTTTTGAAAAATATGAAAATATTGCAAAAAAGGTTTTATGCTTGGGGGAGGTGGAAAAGTTGTTGCACTGATCAAAGGTTAGTACAAACTAAGACTGTAATGGAAACAGACACTGCCAATTAATGATGATGTACAGTTATGACATGACATACAATCATTGGGTTGGTTACTGCAAGCTTTCTTCATCCTCTCTTTCAACACACTTATAAGCTAAAGCTCTTCCTGCCTCTGCACGGTGTAATGTTTTAGCATCATAACAGCAGGATTGGAAGCACCTTACATTCATAACGCTACTGGATAATACTGGATGCCAAGGTGGTGCTTATTCATTCCAATGGAGTCGCTCGCCTGGTGCCAAAAAAGTTTCTAGATTGTAGGTTTACTTCCATGTTATGCAGCCCACTGAATATGTGTAGGAGTATTTTTCCTCATTGGCCCTGCCCACTGGTTCCGGCTCAGCTCATAAAAGTTACATTGTGATGACATCACAGACTTTTGAAATCGCTTTTTGGCTGAAATTTTTTTTTAACAATATATAATCACAATGAATCAAATATGTGCTATAGTAAGATTCACAATTGTCCTTGTTTGCGGTTCGAGGTGTCAACAGTTTTATAGACGTCTCTTTTACAGTGGTGGACTATAGAAAAAAATATTTTTCAGTGGCAGGGGATATTTTTTGTGGCAATGACTGGTCACTGGAAAAAAATTGGAAGCAAGGCTGAGCAGCTTTCCCAGGGGCATGAGTGGAACCTGACTGGGGAGTAGCACTATCTATTGCTTATCTTAATGAACCAACAGCCATTGTTTGCATAAAAGTGTATGGAAAAGCACATCTTTTCGCATTTCCTTGAGCCAATTTTCTTCTTCAGCTACAATATACAGTACAATTGCATGGAAACCCGACTATAGATTGATAGAAAATCAAAGGAAAACACTACAGTCACAAAGACGACATAGTTGAAAAGACAAGTGGAGAAATTCAATGCAAAACAACTCAGTAATAACATGTAGATCCAGTTATGGAGCTAAATAAAAAACAATAATATAATAAAGGGATTTTTAAAAATATTTTGATGTTTGATAGCAATATTCCAGAGAGAAAATGTTGACATAAATACACACATCCCTAACCAATGCATTCCAGTGCTAACGCACAAATGCATGCATACACAGTGCATGAAAGGCAGCAGTGCAGAGTGTGACTGAGCGGTTAATCAGATTTCTCATATGTCCATATGTAACTGTGCCAGACAGCAGGTAGTCATTAGACAAACACACAATGCCTCTGTGATGCCCATTTGGCACCAGATCTGAGTATGAGAGAAGAACAGAGAGAAGGGACACAGGGAGAGAGGGAGTGTGTGTGTTTATGCGAGTCACATTATATTACTACTCAGAAATGAATCAGGCTGAAATTACTGATATGGTTTATTGTGCCGTTACAGAGTTGTTGACAGAGCACATTGTGGAATCAGTTCAATTTATGAAATGCATTAAAAAGTAGTTATTAGTATTTATTTTTCACATAATCCACATTACCACACTAGCACATGAACCATCTTTTGCTGAAAGGGTCAATTGATGCTGATGTACACACAACAAATTTATAACTCTTAATGTGTATACAGTTATAGAAATGTAAAAACAAGCTGAGAGCCAACGACTACTTTGAAAAGGTTTGCTGAGAAAATATCAGATTAACCCTGAAGTAACTGGAGTCACATAAGTTTTCTTGTGCTGCACTCAGATGCCTTTCACAAGCATTTAAACCTCTGAAACCTGAAAAGGTTGGTTTTATTTATTTTTTTAACATGGGATAAGGCCACAAGCAACTTGTAAAGTATTGTCCTGAAAACTACAAAAAAAGAGAAAAGGTTAAGAGAAAATAAGCTGGGGGTGATTAGATTTTCTCTAAAAAAAGGAAAATGTTTACATTTTTAAATTTTAATTATATATTTGAAATTATGTTATAGCAAAAAAAAAACCCCAACAGATTTTTAATTTTTTTTAAAGGTACTTTCTTAAGGGCATTTTTTTTGTTTTTGTTTGTGTTTTCTTTTCTTTTTTGCTAAAGAAATTAGGCCACTTACTTACTTTTTTTTTCTTGATTTCTTGATATTTTTGGACCATTCCTTGTTAGGTGCTCATTGCCTTCTCCACATGCTTTTGAAAGAAATCAAGCCAATCCGGTCAGGTTTCAAAGGGTTAAATATGATAGCCAACATTGATCTATATTTTCTGCAACTGTTCAAATATATTGGTTGATTTAGATCATTTTAATTATTATACTATGCAGTTTGGGAAATGTTTATTCACTTTAATGCAAAGAGTTACATGACAAACTTAAATAAAAATGTATTGCTGCAGTCCAGCCAGTGAGGATTTCTTCTCATCAACGCTGCTTATAAGACATAACCTAAGTACTTAAAGCTATTATAAAAAATTGTATTTAATTAAATTTAGCAGTAATTACAGAAACAAAACAGCTCTGACAAATGGTCAGTAATGCACGAGGTGTGTGTCAGGTGTTGTATCACATTTGTGTCTGTGGGGAAACAGGCTGCTTAAGAAGCAACAGGCCCAGGTGCTTCCAATTCCACTAACGACCCACTCATTTCAGCCAAGCACCTGCAAAAATAGCCAAATATAATTAGACTACGTAACTCTCAGGAGCAGCGGTAACCACATGCAGGGTTGGACTCGGAACAAAATTCGGCCCTCGCATTTTAACTGTGGACCGGTCCATTGCAGCCCTCGAAACACGTAACTTTTTTTTAAAAAAAAAAATCAACAATATATTCACCTACTGTTTAACAGTATTTAGACAAATTAGGTTTTGAAATGCATGACAAAAGTACATTAGACTAATGCCAGCATGATGTGGCTTATAACACTGAAGGACCAGCAGGAAGCTGCTTCTTTCATTACTAATTCTTCAGTGTTAATCATAGTAAAAATAAATAAATAAATAATTTAAATTATAATATGTAATCAAAGTTAGGTGAATTATGTCCAAGTGCCAGACACTCTGAGGGAGGGGTTAAAGAGTATGATGGCCACAGACAGGAGTGGCTTCCTGTGGTGCTTCCCAGGGGAGTCAGTCTGTCACTGAATGAATAAAAAGTAACACATCATGCAAACATCATGTTTGGCCTGAACGTATTCTTAATTTGGAGGCTCTAAAAAGCATTTCTTGCACTGGATTATATATTTAAATTCACACAAAGACACATTTTTTTTTTGCTTTGTAGAGCCATTTCAATACTTTTACAACTACAAATTTAAAGCTGTTCTTACCTACAGGCTAAAGCCTTTTAGACAACAGTCTTACTTGATGCAACACGATCTCATCCCAAGTTGTCACGTATCTTTATTTTGCAGTGGAATTCTGCATCTACACATTGCAGTATCCTTCTGCAACTGCTATTGACGTTCTGGGATCCCACTACTGTGATGTAAACAAATGCACATGGTAGGATGAGGCTGCATGTTACATGTTTAGGCAACACAAGCACATGGCAACCAGTGCTGGAACATCACATTCAGATGGGAAGCAAACACTTTACTCCCACATGAAAGTCCAGGGTTTGTTGGACCAACCCACCTTAAAGGCAACCTCGCAATCCCTACATTACATTGTTACCAGCAGCATTCCAATCTGATGCTGCTCTGTGGCGTATCAGGCAGACGTAACAGGTTCCGTGTAGCTGCGTTCTCAAGTGACGCCACCCATCCGCGCATCAGGCTGCTGTGGCAGGTACCGTCTGGTGACGTACAATAACACTGCGACTGGTTCATTCCGGCTGTGTTCTCAGCTGATGGCATCCAGGGGCATAGCAGGTGGATGCATAGGTGGCTTTTGGCGTTAGAAAAGCACTGCCAAAGCGATGATATTAGACTTTTATTAAACTTTGGAATGGGAAGGGGCTGCTTGAAGCTAGCCTGACACCACCAGACCAAATTGCAAATATGAGTTTGTTTGGAAGCTCTCAGTTCATTTCTCAGTCCTTTATCAACAGCTGTAGACCAAAATGCCTCTGGACACATTTGAAAAGACCTACAACCAATCAGAGCAACAAAACATGTCATGAGACAAATTGTGAAAGGACTAGGTGCTGCCATTTGCCATCAGAATTCAAAAATAATTCTCTGAATGTACTTTGAAAAATGCCATGGTGTCCCCATTGTGAGGTTATAAAAGCTAAAAAGTGTATCATCCTGCCAGACCAAATAAAACACGAGTTCACAGATTTAGTGTACCATATGTCAGAAGACAGGTTCAAGGTCATATATTTGTGGTTCTGCAACATTAAAACCCCCAATGAATATATCATGCTGTATGATGATTTGGTCGTGAGGCACTAGTACATTGGTATTATCAACTGTATTTGTTGCTCTGATAATGTAATCAAAACATCCACATGATGCCTCCTTATTGGTTTTGCATGAAAACAATATCAATCTCCGCCAGTGAATAATCCACAGCCGAAATCAAATTTGTTTGTCTCTGTTGTGATGAATAGTATTTCATAAAGTGAACAAACCTCCCTATTATTCCTACTGCAGCGTGTGTGTGCCAATGACATTACACTGTATATTACTTATCTGGGGAAAATAGGCTAGCTGGGAGACATTATGCATATGATAAATAATGTATTCAGTCAGAGTTACCATATTAGGGTTAGCCGTGTGTGTGTGTGTGTCTGTGTGTGCATGTGTGTGTGTGTTAAAGAAAGAAAGAGAGAGATGGAAATACTATGTATGTGTGTTGATGAGGTTTACAGGTCTGATGTGTTTCAGAGAGTTATTACAGTGAAAAACACAGAGCAGAAAGAAGAAAATGAATAAATGCATCATGTGTAAACAGTTGTAAATAGATGATCTGTATGTAGTGTTACAAGGCTAAAATTCTGCAACGACATTAAATAAATTGCACTTCACAAAAACAAAATTACAAATCCCACTGCACAGTCACTTAACCTTCTTGGAGCTATTTTTGATAGTATAGCTTTACCAGACAGCTGACAACAGCTATTGACTTGCAAATGTGACAGAGTGAAATGTAATAACGGTAAGAAGATTTGCACTCATCAGTGAAAAAAATATTATTGCATCGTTAGTTTACTTTAGGACCAACTCAAAAGGCTGGAAGTTCATTGTAACATGTCTGGTACTACTGCTCATCAGTTCTGCAAACAAATACACACATTTTAAAAATGCAATAATAGTAGTAGTTGTAGTATGTCACTTTTGGAAATATACTTTTTTTGAGAGAGTTAGGTGAGCTCCATACCAATCAATAAGTACATGTAACCAAATTTTTTCTAGCCTAAATCTAGGATGCAGGAAGTTAACCCTATCTGTGGCGTCAGTATTGTTAAATCAACACCAAAATACAAAAACTGAAGCAAATCAAAATCTCTGAATGCTTCACAAGTTTGAGCATCACTACACTTTTGGTATTTGACATGGTTTATTCTGCTATAAAGCTTAAGAAGATTGTTCAAATTCCTATAAGTGATCATAACATCAATCATCAATAAAATGTATTTAAATACCCTCCTTGGCCTTTGTGCAGAGTACACCTTGAGTGCAGCCTCTGCAGCAAACTCAAGGAGACATCTTGGATGTATCCGGGGTGTGTGTGTGTGTGTTTTATCTCCTTTTTTCCCCTCATCTCAATAAAAGTTTTGGTTGTATCAGCACAAATTAGCATTGATGGTACCTAGCTAATCTCACACAGCTGCAGAATGGAGCATTAGGGAGAGGGTGCAGGGCCCCGGCCCATCTGTGGAGGGACCGACTGGCGGTCCCCTGAAACCAACATCACTTTGGCCTTGTCAGATGGTCCCTGCAGTGTGACTTTATGTGTGTGTGTGTGTGTGTGTGTGTGTGTGTGTGTGTGTGTGTGTGTGTGTGTGAGCGCGTGTGTAGGTGCGAGGGAGAGACAGAGGGAGTGTGTAGTTGTGCATGTGTGTATTTGTTTGCTTGTGTCGCATTAATTTACAGAAAACCTTGCTTGTGAGACTGCAAACTTGAATGTAGTGAGTCGCCGTAATGGTGGATAAGCAATTCTCTAAAGAAGCCTCCCCCCGTAGACCCGCACAGCTGTGATCAAGGTGCTTTTAACAGACATGAGAAATTATTTCACTGTACATTTCTCATGAATTATAGCTTTTTTTTGTTTGTTTTGGATCCAGCGTTGTCACTTTTCTCCCCCATTGGTCCCACTACGTTTAATATTGTTCTCGTCAGCTCCCTTCCTCTCCATTCATCTCTGCAGAGTTCCTTTCTCTTTTTACCAACTGGCAGTCTGATGTATGTAGAGTAGCTTGAGGTCTGTCATCTGTCTTGTTCTTCGGCGTGTCTGTCTCCGTCTCTTTCAGTGGCCTGTGCCCTGTCATGCTGCAAATCAGCAGCTGTTAGCGTTTTCAGACCAGAGCAGGGAGTTAGAAAATGAGGAATGATCTTTCCATTCCACTTCACATTACTGAATGGTTGTTTTACACGCTACACTTACTTGACACCTCTGATTAATAGTGTCAAGGAAATACATTTTGAATACAGTGGATGACATGTAGAAGCTGATGTGTTACCATGACGAGAGCAGCGTTTCACTGGCTGACTTGTTTGTCTTTGCAAATCTAGTTCCCAGCTATTGCACATCCACACAATAGTTACATTATATTGAGATTCAACAGCCATGTACCAGAAAGAGGCCTCTCTACCTATTCTACATCTACAGCGGCTCTCTTTAAGCCATCTCATGTGTCTGTCTGAGTGTCTCTATGACCGATGTCTGGTGGTGCAGAAGCCCCTCTGAGTGCGGCGCCAGTGGCTGGACAGTCCAGACGATAGCAGCTGATACGATGTCAACACTGACGGCCATGTCACCGTCACAAAGGAACTGAGTGCCGCTGTGGCACACTGATGGAAAGTGTTTCATCTGTACAGGGGAGATAGATATGCAATGATTTTATAAATGTCTCCCCTTCTAGACTGGTCCAAATAAACACTTCATTTGGTTGTGTGGCTAAAACATTAACTCAGTGATTTATAGGGGAAAAAATGTATGGTTCAATTAGGAAAAAAATTAAAGATTTTTCTTGTTGTACCTTTTATAGGCAGCATTTCTTTAAGGTGTGTGTTTAATTTAATAAGTGGCATCTAGTGGTGAGGTTGAAGATTGCAACAGACTGAAACTTCTATATAGCAAGCATGAAGAAGAGCGACACAGAGATGTGAAAACGCAAAAATGTTAATGGCCCTATCCATCTGCCTATGTGTTTCCGCTATACTTACACTAGCAACAGGTCATTTGTTTTTTCTGCATTTAGGACGAATTGCACTTGATAAGGTTGTTTTTGTACTCTGTCAGTGCACACTGATGACACTCAAATGCCTTAGCAGGAGTGAGTTCAAGGCTATAGAGGACAGTGTCATAGTGCAATTTATGTATATAGAAAATTTTAAAGGCCATGGTATCTCCGAAGTGGCACGTTCTAACCCTTTGAAACCTGGGGCAACATCACTTTTCTTGTGCTGCATTTAGATGCCTTACATAAGTATTTAAACCTTTGAACCCTAAACAAATTGGGATGATTTCTTTCAAAAACACAACAAAAAAGACAATGAGCAATTCAGTAACAGATGTTCCATAAATTCCAAGACATTAGTAGAATCAAAAATATAGTTTTAAAAAGCTATGGAAAAACTTTTGTATAATTGTCTTCATCACATATTTAAAATGTTACAGCATTATTTTATTCTTAAGACTTTTTAATGTCATTTCCTTGTTTTTTTAACCTTATTTTAAGTTTTTTTAAATCAACGTGTACTTTTTTTACTTATTTCTTGCTAATTTTTGCAGCATTTTCTCTTTCATTGCTCATTACCTTCTTCCCATGTTTTTGAGAGAAATTATGCCAATTGCCTAGTATTTAAAAGGTAAATAGCCTGGGTTCTGTCTGTGAGATAGTTTGCGAAACACCCAACTGGTATGAGGGACACCGAAAAGGGAGGGACTTTGCCTCTCTGTTACGTTTATGATGTTCCTTTCACACTCTCCCGCAACAATCCAGGTGTTCAAACTAGTGCCCTTCAGGTTAGTGTGGGCCCATACAGTTAGATTAGATCTTCAAAATAAAAGCATTTACATCAATTCAGTACTCATGTTGGCAACACAGATGGTCGATTGCTGATTGTGTGCTAAAAAGTTCAATCTAAATGAAACATCACTTTAAATTTGGTTTGCAGACCTCTTTCACCATAAAGCCTCTCCTCTCCTCTCCTCTTCTCTCCTCTTGCCCTCCATCCTCTCTCAGCCCTTCACCATCCACAGAGACCATTAAGTTAATGAGACCTGTGGTAGGGGCGGCTGCAGCAGGCTGCTCCCTCTCTTTCCTCCCCCTACCATTCCCTTTAGCGCTCCCTTTCACTCATCTCTCTCGTATTCTTTCCCTCCTGTTCGCACCATCTCTTTTTCTTTTCATCTCTCCTTCTCCTCTTTCTGCCTGTAGATTTATTACTGGGTGCCTGTTGTCGTCGCCAAACTTGTGCCACATGCAGCAAAGCTCTGCGACTCTGCCGACTCAGGGGACAGACATTTCATTTCCGCCCTCTTAACGAGTTGGTGCTGAGTATGTGTTAATATGTGTGTGTGTGTGTGTACGTACAGGAGCTATGAGGGGAGCAGGCTTCATCGTTGTCCTCCTCCTCCTCCTCCACACTCTCAGACAGAGATAATGGGGGAGCTGATAGCAGCCTTGGAGACTGCTGTGGCTCCAAGCACAGATATGGACCGATAACGCCTCCACCACCTCGCCTGCTGCTGCTGCTGCCAGTGTGTGTGTGTGTAAGTGTGTGTGTTTGTATCTGGTGTATAGTGCTGTAACACACGTACATCCAGGTATATACGACAGTGGGTGTGTGTGTGAGTTTTTGTGTGTGACTTTGTAGTTCTGTGTGTTTCCGCGTGTGCCTTTCTATGTTTGTGGGAGTTTTTGTGTGCATGTGCAAGACTATGTGTGTGTGTGTTGCGCTGAGTATATTTTGTGTGTGTGTGTGTGTGTGTGTGTGTGTGTGTGTGTGTGTGCATGTGTATCATACATCTGCTTCTCTAAAGCGAGTGTGTGTGGCTCTCTCTATGTCTCTGCAGCCTCCTTCATCCCACCAGACATTCCTGCCTCCTTTTTATGGGCACAGGAACAGCTGGCCACCCCAGTAGGGCATTCTCACAATGAGACAATCACAATATATGAGCCTGGTGCCACACACTCACTCATACACACACACACATATGCAGAGGAAAGCACATACAGTATGCAGAGACACACACTCTCCTGGCTATCACTAATATGTTTCCTGTTGTGCTGTTGTGTTACAGCGCCATCAGGATCTAACAGCCGAAATGGGTTACTGGTGCAAATGCGTTCGTCATTGCCCTTTTCTCTTTTACTTCTAAAGATATGAGGAGGTTTTCCATTGTTATGGCTTGGGTGAAACACATCGCACTGGCTTCAGCATCGATTTCCATCCTGACTTTTTTTTTTCCGCCCATGTGACTTTGATGAATTGCAAAAGGCGAATCTTTTTGCTGTACTTCACGCAATCTCCTCGTATGACAATCACGTCCTGACAGTTCAAATGAGAAAATGATTAATAGGGCTTGTGATTAACATAATGAGTTATTATCCAGGACAGAGAAATTATTTCATCAAGCCGGGCTATATTTATCTTTGTTCACCTATGCACCTGTTCTGCTCATTTCACAGCGCTTTATTGCATGTGAGATTACAGCTTTTTTTTTCCACTCGTGGCTTTGCTCTGATTAGTTTTGAACAGTGGCAATGTGATTGGCTGTAAATTGTTTCCTTTTGTACATGAAAATGCATATTTATGAGTGCCCACTTAGCTTTAAAATACAATTTTGTGAACATAGCTTGAAATACATTTCTTCACACTGTTCTCTTTGGATAGACGCAACACAACACAAAACTGAAGGCCTGGATGTATCTGCTTTTCTTTTCTGGTACTGATCAATGACTGCACCTTACACAACAAACCAGTGCTTATAGAGATAATGAATACCAAAAAATGTCTGTCTGTTCTTATAATTATTGTCATACAATATGATATATGTATGAAAAACTTGTGTATTAATCAAAGTTAACCAGTATAGTTTTTCTCACTACTTTCACATCAGGTCATGGGAAGCACTGCTTGAGCAGCTTTTTTAAGTCTGAGAAAATATTCCTGATGATGTGCAGGTTGTTTTCATGCAATGTTCATACATTTTCCCTTTCATAGGAAAAGGTATGTAGACTAATAGCACTTCATTGATTCATGTGAAATGTGTTTCTCTTTGTAAATACAAACTTATTGTCATTTTTACATCGTCATCAATTTTGCTTAGTTTTGAAATGTGACCAATCATTTAATCTTTGAGCTATATCTATAAGCCATTTTTGGCTTCTAAGTTCTCCTGCACATTGTTTAACCCTTTTAATTTTCTTGTTCTGTCTTCTCTATACATTCATATATGCAAATAAAACTAAACTAAACTAAAACTGTTAGTAATTCAACAAAATTTGAACATATCCTACGCAATGATGAGCCAGTAATTTGTGCATTACCAAAGCACTTTGGAAGGCTGCAATCACATGATCAATGCAATGAAGGGAGTAAAGAAGGAAGCGGTCCTGAGCGTTCCAGTTTGGAGGATTGGGGTGATGGCTGGATCACAGTACACAGGACTTCCCCAGCAGAGCGCCATTTGGACCTGTGTAAGGTTGAGGTCAATTTATGGTACAGATGGGTCCAACTGACCATGGACTTTAACTTGGGAGTCTGGTGTTCTCTTTCCGTCTAAATATAGAGCCAAACCATAATGTTTTTTTCCCTAAACCTAACCATGTGCTTCTGTTGCTTAAACCTAATCCATGTGCCTTTGTTGCCATGTGCTTTTGTTGACATCCCTGTGCTTGTAGCAGTATGCATCAGCAGCAGACGCAGAAGGATACCTAGAGCGTAATATGCAGACGTGGAAGTCAACGAACAAAGTGGTGATATATGATGAATTGGGATGAAAACGTGTTGGTTATCACCATGTTTCTGTTTCTAAGCCTAACCACAGTGACTTGCCTAAACTGAACCTCTCTAACTTTTGAACTTTTTTAAGTATTTAACTTTATGTTTATGGGCCTAATGGCATCCATAAGGTGTTAATTTGCAGATATCTTGCCCTCCTCTGTTTGCATTTTGACTATTCCTTTTAAAATCTATGTCTAGATTTTAATGTCTTTAAAGTTTAATCACAAAAACAGGCCCCATACACGAGCAATTGGTCAGTAAGGCAAACAAATCCAAAAAAGGGGCCAGACAAAGGCAGAGTCAAACAACAGCCCAAAACAGGCACAAGAAGGCTAACACAAAAAAATAATGCTGAAATATTCACTACCAGAGACAAAGACAAACTGGCACAGAAGGAAGGGAACTCTCAGCTTATATACACATGGGGAGGGTAACTTAACAAGACACAGGTGTGACAATCAGACACAGGTGAAACACATTAAGGTGGGGCAGGTAATCACACAGGGGTAAATCTGACAGGACACAGGACCTGAAATGACATAAGACAGAGAAAATGAACAAAATGAAGAAATAACAAAAATATGACTTGACATAGAAGCATGATGCTGCCACTGTTGACTCAGAAAGCTGGAATAGTGTGAAAAACTTTTCACTTTCTCTCTTCATCAGTGACAACATTTAAATGCACAAAATATTGCACTTTTTGCCTTTACTCCAAAACTGTTTTCATGGCTAATGGAAATGAATATTGCACATATACATGCACTTACATGGACCCACGCATATCTTTGATTAACTTTTCTTAACATGTTGTTTATCATATCAAAATATAGAAAAGTAGAACAGCTAGAGCCACTTTTGCCTTTTGCTTCCTTGCATCAAAATAGGATTTTTTTCCCCAAGTTTCCTACTGGTATGAAGTACCTTGTAAACATGGCAGATACTACTAGATATAACAATATGGAGATTTGGTCTATACATATCCAAAGAATGCTAAAACCTGACTAATACTGGCATACTCCACATCATCATTAGAAAAAATGAAATTTGAAAAAAAAAAGGCCCAATTTGGAATATGTAAACAGAAAATGCTGTTAAACATCAATTTTAGAATATTATCATATTTTGAATAATAGTGAAATATCAGTGTGTATGTAAAGGTGATCCGTATTAGTAATTTTCTTTTACTTCTCTCTCTTTAAAAAAATTGATTTTTTTTCCTAAATCCTGTACTTTCTCCTTTATATCTCATGCAAGGGAGGGGGTGGCTTTTTACTTGGCAAAGGAGAATGTATTGTTTTGTCTAGTTTTCCTAACTTTATGGAAGTTCAATGCTAAATTGCAACAAAAGTTGTTGACACTATAATCAAAACCTTATTCTGACCTTGTGAAAAATGTATTTATCTATTCATCAACTTCATACAAAAAGTCTAAACAATTACAAAAAAACATATGAGCCCAAAAGGTGTGCCCTAATGTGAGTTTGTTTTGTAGCTGCACAAAAAACAAGTATTGTTATAGAAAAATCCAGATGCAACTTTTTGTGTGAGAAGTTTTGAACAATTTGAACTTTTTATTAAGAATCACAAAAAATTGTTGCAAAATAAATAAATAAATGAATAAAAATACATTTTGTCAACAAACCCAAAGCTTCTTTTCAGCCCACGATAAGGCCGTTGTTTGTTTAATAAAAGTCCTTTCGAGCTGATTTTCTTTCCTTTTCTGCTTTTTTCCCCCAGAACATAGAGCTTCAGACTACTTAGACAATAAATCCGAATATTAAGTTTGCAGTATGTTGAACAATTTATTATTCTTCTTTGTGTGTTATGTATGAAAGGTCATTTAAAGATGTTACTTGTGTGTGTGTGTGTGTGTGTGTGTGTGCCCTGTATTCTTGCCTGAATCTGTTCATTAGTTGCTCACAAACTCACAAAGCTGAGATAGACAGTGGCAGTACCCAGAATGCCTTGTTCTGGGGAGCCATACGCACTTGTGTTTTGTTAATGAGCACATCCAGGGGACGTTTTCTTGTAGAGGCACACACACACATGTACACACACACACACACAGATAGAAACACACACACTCCTACACTACACAGGACTGACATTCTCCTCACACAACTGCAGAGAAAGTCTCCTGAGAAAGATTGCTGCCAGGCACAAAAATGGAGAGAGTGCGGAGAGAGAGAAAGAGCAGAGCAAGAGGTGAGGGAAAGATGTGTGGGGGAGGAGGGTCGGTAGAAACAGAAACGCTGTTTTCTTTCTCCCCTTTCTCTCCACACAGCCGCAGCTGTTTTGTTCTCAGCACTCGTGTCTTCACTCCTCGCTCCGCTTTGATAGGTTTCAGCACACTCGACTGTATTGACTGCGGTCTTGGCAAGCACGAGGACAAATCAATTAAGAGCGTCGACTGATACAGTGTCTGAGTTTTTCCCCTTTTCTCAATAGCGAATAAGAGCAATTAAAAGCCGACTGTAGCACATGATGTGACAGTAATGGCCATAATGGATCGTCGTCAAGGTTCAGACGCCAGATAATGTTATTGTTTATCTAGATGATTGTTGTTGTTTATTCATAAGCTTGGGAATCCTCGCCCCCTCCTCTTGACAACCCCCGTACCCAGAGCCTAAACACAAACAGACGTCTGTGATATTGAAAGGTGGCCATCTGTCCAATCAGGGAATCAAGTCAATAAGGAGAACCAGTTTGGGGGCGAGACCTGATCTGGAAGACATTAGCATGTGAATTAGTTGTTGACTGGGTGCCAAAGCCAGCAGCCTAATCGCTGCCAACTAGATGACAGCATTCCCCTAATCGATGGCTTGATATCTATATGGAAACATATGGAGGGATCAGGCGCACAGGCTGTGCTGTTTCATTTTGATCCAGTTTGTGCTGAATTTCCACTCAGCTTGAGCGAGTTTTCTTGACTGCTGCGCACCAGAAAACATTAAAGAAAAACTGACATTTACAAACAAAGCAATGACAGAAATATGGTACTTTATTTCAGATGAACTGAAGCCTATTGAAGCAGTTCTCCCTTTTGTAGATGATTAAAGTTTTTTCCCTGCACATTGTAAATGCATGAAAGGCCAGCATGTGTCATCCTGTGAATATTTAGAAGCTGTCTGTATTGTGAATGTGACACAATTTCTGCTATTTGTCAAAATCCCCCTGCAGTCAAACATGTGTATTGCTTATTGTGGTTGTGAAAAGTAGTCTGATTTTTTACTTAAGTAAATGAGTAAAAAGTCAAAAAATGTATATATAATAATTGTCCCCTATTTAGGTTGATAAATAACACTACAGGTACTGTACTATATGGTCCCTTTAAAGCCTGGTATACATTGTGCAATTTTTGGGCTGTCCCAGACGAAAGATGACCTGTGATGGTGATGGTGATGATACATTGCAGGGTGAGAGAGATTCAAAGATGGACGTTGTCATGGTCTGGCAAATGAAGACAGCCTAGGATAAAATTCTGACAGTGTCAGAAGTTTGTGATGAGAATGTCACTGTGTGACTGCTGTTACAACCTACATCTACTATTTAACCAATAGAAATGCAGCATGAAATGATGCATTGATCAGTGTGACACTGCTAAATGCTAGTAGATGCTATTAATTCCTTTGAACTGTGGTTGCAAAATTAGAATGTGAAGTTCGCTTCTTTTATCCAGCCACGACAGTGTCCACATTCTCCTCCTCATCTTCTTCAGACACATAAATGCCACTACAGCGAGGGATTAATTTGTTTGCTTACATTTTCTCTTACCACTACAGCAGCATAGCTGGATGGTGCATGCTGATGACATTTTGTTCTTGCATATTGACGTCAATGGACGTCGGTCACAGCCTGCGATTCAGTAGGAGATGCCATTGCACAGTCTGCATACATCAAATTAAACTTATTTATCTTATAAACTTATAAGATTGCAAATATCTCACTGTCTGCAGAAGGCTTGAGTCTCAAAAGTCTAAGAGCCTTATTGAAGCATTATGTTGTGCAAGGTCTTTAGTGCATGGCACAAGTGAATTTATTTTTTCCAGCTTTACATTTGCTAGTTATTTGGTGCATAATCTGCATGCAATGTAAGGTGCTACTGGAGAAGGGGTTGTGTTTAGTTCCTTAATTGTAGGTATGTTCTGGGAGTTACATAAATGCAACCAAACAGAGCGTCATCTCCCATTCCCTTTAAAAACCAGGTGTGCCTGCACCCCGTGCATTATCTTTTACAAGGCAGATTTGGAAAGTTGATGATCAGTTTTCTACTAAGAGTAATGCAGTAACAGCAGTAATGTTATTGCAGCAAATATCATGTGACATTTTTTGTCACATGAATATTTTCCTAAAATGATGTATCATTTCGCCTACCCACAACCCACCCTTGAATTCCAGTGTATATAACAAGCACATTGAATGCTTGTTGTGCATCTTCCTAAGTAGGCATACTTCCATCTGTTGAACAAGTTTTTGTTGGTCAATCGCTCAATCGCTTTTCTTCTGCCTCAGAATAGCATTACACCAAAAATCTGCATGACAATACTTCATTTTAAGACCTACAAGCCAATAGGTGCATAGATTGGCAAAAGCACATTTGCAACTTACACAACATTGAGGGCTGAATGTGAAAAATTAAAGTTTGCTGCACTGTGAGCTGCTTTCTTCAGGTGTAACATAGGGCCCTTCTTGTTATTGGATGTCAGTGCTGCATTTGACATGTTCAACCACACCATATTAATAGACAGATTGGAAACTGGGTTGGCCTTTTTAGCACAGTGCTACAGTGATTCATATTTGAAGGACGGGGACTTCTTTGTGTTGATCGGTAATTAAAGTATGAAGTACGAGAGTACACAAAAAATGACATGTGAAGTCACCCAAGGCCCCAAGAGTGGAACCTTGGGTGACTCTTTGAGGCAGTTTCACCAGACCTTCCCTGTCCCCCGTCTCTGCTTTCAGTTAAGCTTCACTGCCACTGTGTAGGCATATAACACAGACAAATATAGAAGGCTGTAAATGCGAACAAATGTTTTCCTAATGAAATTGTGAATGATTTATATCAAAACGCATATCTGTGGCTGGATGCGCAATCTATAAGAAATTGAAACATTGCAGTGTGGTAAAATTAATTTTTTCCATTTCCAAATATAATAGCAGTAATGCAGTTATTCAAGGTCTCCATTTGTCATCTCAGACTCCAATGTGATTTCTGTTTGGTTTGATGTAGTTTCCCCTCAGGCAGTCGCTGAAATAAAATCCCCATTCTGACTTGGTATTCCCACTCAGAGACAATTTCGTTTAAGGGAATCTGATAGCTCATATTTGAGCCCCAGAAAGAATTTTAAATAGCAGAATAATGTGGCGCACAGACTCCTGTCATCCTGAATCAAAACTAAAACTCGTCCGATGACATTTCTCCCTCATGACCTTGAATTAGTATCCATCCATCCATCCATCCATCCATCCATTGAGTGGGAGTGGTCTACTGAAGAAGAGCATGAATTGTAACTGAAAGCTCTAGAAAAGCTAGTAAGTAGACCTTGAGATTAGATGATTTCAATAAATTATGTGAATGCTCTTTTTCTGCATTTATATACATTCATATCAATCCATACCAATACTCAGTAGTATGTTTTGTTTGATTTTGTTTCATTCCCAGTTAAACTTTGGTCATTGTAGACATGCTACACATATTTAGCTGAGTTAGATTCTCATTAATTTGAATGTTAGGTCCAATCCATGGAAATTTTGGGCACAGAGGTATAATTCACTCAGATTCACCAAATCCTAGACAAAAAAGTGATGTCTCCCCTACCTGTTACCTTTGAAGAAGTCCTAAAATCGAAATATGTGTCCATTCCTTGAGAATTTATATTCCTTTGATCCGTCAAATCAAAAAAATCAAAATGGTTTTCCATGAAAAAATTACTAGAATGTGATCAGATTGTTATGTGAAGTCCATTGCTAACTGGTTACACGAACTGCTGCTAATTGGTTACACTAACTTCATTTGTCTAATGGATGGCAGTTCTTCCGACATACTTTATTTTCTCGTCCTCTTGAAAAAAAGTTCTCCCAAGTTATTTTGTGTATTTTTCACTTCTGGAGAGCCCCCAGAGTACAGCACGTGTTTAGAGGGCCATTGGGCTATATTATTTATCTTTTCTCTCAAAATTGTGGCTGGTGGCAATCATTATGTAATGTGATGTATTTTAGTCTAATATAATACTTGGAGGACAAAAACAATACTGGAATCATTAAAAAGCTCAGAATCTCCTTCTTCCAACAGTGTCTAGTTTTGGACCTGAATGGAGAGGAATGACAAGTTAACAAGGGGGAGGCACTTTGGTCGCTTTGCCAACTAGGGGGATGACATGCCCTCCTGAAATCACCTACTGCTTATAATATGGTATTGCCCTGCAGTCCACCTCTTATGGATACAAGTCATGATTTTTTTTAACAGCAGTCTTAGCAAAACCATCACTTAATCTCTTGATCTAAAAGTCTACAAAAAATGTATTTTATTTGATTACTTAAACTGCCCAAATGCATGCTACTAACATGCCCAGTATTGAATCATTATTTGACAATTCAGAAAGTACAAATTATATTGTAACATTACTGTATATATTGCTGGACTAGCTGGTCTAGCCTGAGTCCATCATCTGTTGCGCTGAAGGAAGATTAAACATGTTTATGTGGGGTTAATCTAGGGGTGAAGGGCTAAATATCTTGCCTATACTTCTCCTTTCCTTTTCCTTTATCTTGACTCTGTAATTCTCAGCAGCTTTAATGATGTAGGTCAGAAAATAGGCCCACCTACAGAGTCATGACCTCTCTTGTAGTGATTTGCTTACCATTACTTTATTACTACAATATTTTGTTTTCTGTTATGCTTATTTCTGGGCCTGCACTCCTTGCTGACTTGATGGATTGTCTTGGCTTGCTGTGTCATTCACCTACTGTACATGAGTGTCAGTATCTTTGTACACCCCTAGTTGTTTTCTCAAACTTAATACAAAATTGTTTTTTAAAAAATCTAGCAGATAATGAATTGGTTATCTTATTGGAATTTGGTGATCATGCCTTCAGAATTAATGGTCGTTGACTGTGTGTGTGTGGGGGGGGGTGGGAAACATTTTTCTTCACATTTATAAATTACTATCTACATAAATGCTTGTAGTATTAGGCTCCAAATCACAGACACTACCTGACAATAGGCTGTGGGGCAGAAGTGCAAAAACAGCACACTAGTTTCAATAAATTTAAAATGTATTTATTGTATTTAATCTATTATATTATAAGACAAGGTCTTATATTTATAAGATTCTGTGTTTCTGTTAGAAAGTTTAAATACAGTGCTGAAAGACCATCTCCAGGACCAGTCATCTCCTGGCGAAAACAGAGTGAAAGTGGTGCAAAGAGTGGCTGAGCGAATCAATACAGTGTGCGCCTCAACTCAACAAGAAAATATGATTTTACCCACTTAAAATTGTAAAAAAAAAAAAATTGCAATCAATATTTGGTGGTGAGTATTGATATATCGGGTTGGACCGCCACAAATAAATCAATGTATGGGGAAAAAATGAGATTTTTATTTATTTAGAATGACCTTCTCAAAGAAACAAAACAAATAAAACCCCTACAATGAATACAAGCGGAAACCAAATACCCACTCAACAAATGAATAGCAGAATGGATTTGGGCTAGCCCTACAAAATGGCAGAGAAGGTGGCAGTAGGCTAGTTTTTCCAACCATATATAGGGTCTGCAACTCTTCCTCTTGAGCTGCTGCAGCTTTTACAACATCTACCAATTGAAGGAAAAAAACTGGATTTTGAAAAAGTAAAAAAAAAACCTAAATACATGGGTGAGAGATAGTAAAACACAGAGAAAGGCACAAAAGCCTCTCTTGTCATGCTGAATGTGCTTGTATCTACCCTTGCTTTAATCTTGCTTTAAAAGGCTGAAGACCTCTTGCTAAAAAGCCTTCATACCTGAGTTCGAGAGAAATTGTATCCTTCTGGTAACAAGGCACGTTGTTCCCTCTTTCAGAGCAAAGAAGTGTAAACTAAGCCTCATTAATTAAGCTCATTAGGTGAACAGAAACCTGTTTGATTGGAGGCAGTTGGAGCCCTTCCGCTCTGATGCAGCAGCGGTATTTAACTCACCATATTGGCTGTCTGATGGCTGCACCTCGGGGTCATGTTCTGTGACATGGCTGTTGTCCCAGTGCCACCTCCTACACACACACACACACAGACACATACACACACACATACACATGATCACAGATCCTTTAAGGGGTTTGGCAGACCCCTGGTTCCCCCTCTCTAATCACTGTGTTCTCCAGGGGGGCGCAGCCATTCTCGCTGCTCTTTGGAAAAGCTTGGCATTTGTCTGAGATCTCATTTCTGTAATTCATCGCCCGTCTCCCGGGAGCTGCGGTTGGCACCAGCGATGCCAAGTCCTCCCTCCTCCCTCCTTCTATCTCTTTCACACTCTCTATCCCTCTTCCACCTCTCTTACCACGTCCCTTTCTCCATCTTTCCTCTCTTTCACCCCTGTCGTTGTTTGTTGTCGCCCTGAAAGAGGTCCTCACTAAAGCTAAACTGGTGGGTGTACACACATTAACTCTCCTGTGATTGTGTTTGATGGCCGCTCCAGGCTCAGATCACATCACATAAACATGTGGAGTGTGTGTGTGCTTCTTCGAGTATCTCCGAGTGCGGAACGTCAGCTTAGGCTGCTAAATTAAAATGAATGATTGACGGTTGGATTATTTTTTCTTCATATTTTCTTCTCATATATAAAAACATTAAGCATCAAATCATTAATACACACACAAATGAAGAAATAATTACACATCAATTATCACTAGTAATATGAATGTGGAAAATATAATTGTGATTAATTAGGCATCAGTGAAAACGTACATCTGTTTCTTATTTGGAATAGCAGGAGGGGAAAAAAGATGGATAGCTACTCATTTTTCAGAATGCATTTTTTAAAAAAAGAGAAGAGAATTGGATAAAGAATTCACTCGCTTTCAGAAAAAATAACTTTAAATATTTAAGACGTTCTCTCGCTGTAGCACAAAGCTTCCTGTGAATGTGTAGATCTTTGTTTTGCAGTCTGAGCCGTGCAGGTGAATTGCTGCATCTCACATTTTGTTTATGAGTAAACGGCTGTTGGTAGCAGGCATTTTAAGCTAATAGCTGCTTTAAATAGCTGCAATTAGTGAGAAGCATGAGATATTTAATCACTCTAGACCAATTAGTCTGTAATCAAGTAGTGTCCAAGAGCGAGCACGTTTTTGTCCTCCACTGTTCCTCTGCAAGCACCCGCCATATATTTCTCCGTGCGCCGGGGAAGAGCAGTGATTAACACGCAGGGATATAGGCCCCCGTGGAACGCCGTAATGTGGAGTTAAATCAGGGAGAGAGGGAGGCGAGACACGACAGCCAAACCTGTTATTGCAGTTTAACATATGCAGAAGGTTAATTCAAGGCAGAGACGGTGGCGAGCATCCTCGTTTTATGTGTTTGTGTCACGGTGCGTTGTGCAAAATTTGTGGAGTTAGGAGCTGGTGTGTTTTTCTTCTATGTGGAAAAAACATTAGTTCTTTCTTCTTGAAAACAATCAGTGATGGTTGTTTTACCTGCAAGGGGAGCATAAAAGAGTGGAACATAATGAGCAAGCAAGATTTAATCAGAAATAGTGCGGCTCAGAAATTGCTTAATCCCTCTTGTAATTTTGGTTTTATATTGTAATCTTCTGCAAGAAAGTCACTTTTAAGAAAAAAGGGGGATGCATACACACAAATGAGAGCAATGCATGAATGCACTCACACCTGTGCAAACAATGGGCTCCACTTGCAGCTTGGGCAGTCCCTTGTTTTGATGATAATGATACTGTGTTCATAATGACATTTACGAGCGACTGGCCACAAAGCTGCTGCGTCCACTCCCTCTGCCTCAGCTCAAGGGTGGAAAACAGGTTGACCAATGTGGTTTGGGCCTCCTTATCAAACAGGATGTGATGCTTTCCCGTGATGTGGAGCAGAGAAAGCCGCAGGTAGGAATTCAACATGAACGTTTTTCTGGTTTGTGGAAAATTAAAAGAGCTGATGAAGCTGCAGCTACGGTTTCCATCCTGCTGCTGCTGTCTCGCTCCCAACAGGGATTATTTGGAAAATCCTGCAGTGCCAATGCTGGAGAGATTTAGGATGGGGCACCACTGAGGTAATAGCAAGACAGTGGGAATTGTGAGTCAACATATGGCTGCAGCAAAGTATAACCGGAGCGGAGATGAATAATGTATCTGGGGATGCCAGCAGTTTGGGTGCTGACTAATAGAGAGAATTGCATCTGCAGATCATGGTGTAATAGAAGCGTCCTGTCCTGTGTCCATGTTGTGTTACTGCAGCTGTGTCTTATCTTTATACAATATAATGTAATAAGATATAATAAGTGTGCACTGTAACAAACTGCTGTAAATAAGAACCAAATTCTAACCGGAATGTCCTGTTCTTCTAAAATACAGTAAAACACCATAAACCTTGAAGCATTTTGGAGCCAAAACAACAGTTTAGTTTAGTTTAGTTTGAGCTGCACATACATATTTATATTAAGGACAGAAAAAGAAAATCACAAATGGATATGGATATATGGAGATACTTCCCCTATTAATTAACTATAACCATAGAAAAAGAACCCAAAGATTTCAAAGTTGATCAAAACTTCAAGACTAAGCAAAAACAGAATTGCTAAATCAAAAGTCTTTGCAAATTAGAGTCATTTAAAGTGACAGTTGATGTAAACAGTAGGCTGCTGTATGATTCTATGGTATTATGCAGTATTTTTCATTTTTGAGAAGTTGGCCTGATGGAGGGACAAAATCCACATGCAGGTTAGCTACAGTATTACACTTTAAACTTTACATTCTACTGTAGGATCCTGTAATAAATTAAAATAACAGTACAATGTTGGCAACTACAGCTGCCAGTAGTTTAAAGCAAATTTAAGGGATAACTTGTTTCTGAGTGTAGATGTACTTTAAGCATGAGTGCATGGTTGATTGGCTGCTGAATTAATGCTGTATGTTTTTGTCAGGAAATATCATATTATTACATTCTATGTAGATCAATTTCATGTTTAATGTTAAAAAACGAATATGTAAATACACTGAAAAGCAGCTAGACTGCAGCTAACATCGCATGAAATTTATTGGCTAAAATGACCATAAGATAAAGAAAAGTCACGCTGCCACCTTAGGATTATCAGATTCTATCTGCGATCTAAATGATTTTGAGGTGTTGAGCTGCAATGTTTTACATTTCAAATAACATCAATGACAGATGCCTTTTTGTTTTCTGAATAAAAAGTCAAAAAATGCATATAACTAAAAATAACAACACCTCACACAATGTTAAGTTGTCACAGAATAGATGAATAACTAAATTCAGACAAAAATGTCAGCTAGAACCTTATAAATCTAATGTAATGATGTGTCAGGACTGATTGCTGTGTTATTTTTTAACTATGAATCAAAAATATATTAAAATTTCAATATTGTCATGAAAAATGCACATAGAAAATAAACCTTTATACGGTGACTAATAATCAGTCATAATTGTTCTGTAAAGTCTTATTTAAATCATTCAACTGACACATCTGGTTTACATGTGATGAATTAAATTACGTCTGTGAAAAAAGTGGGTGAGCTACTAAAGGAAGATCAACAGGGTAAGTGAATAAAAAGCATCCGCTGGGTTTATCTTGTCCATATCCTGGATTTTCTGTATAAAAAGTAGCATTTCTTTAATAAAATGCATGAGCCATGCTCTCATCACCTGTGCAGTCATGGCAGCAGCAGCCTGGTTTCTGCTCTCAGGCCCGTGTTTTGCTCTCTCTCTGAGAATATCTTTAATCATATCAGGAAGGTCTAACTGTCAAGCTGGCCACCTGTGCTTTAACACTTTTTTTTCTTTTCTTCTACCTTTTGTCACTCACTCACACATCACAAGGACAGTGCTTGTCAAGGGCAGCGAGGCCCGGCTCTCTGACTGTGGACTATAAACACACACACAGGTGGCCTGCTTATCCTCAGATGGCCACGCTGGCGCAGGGTGTCTGAAAGGTGTCTCTAAGCACCCACAGGGCGACTGCAGCGCTGGTCTTGTCTGTGTCAAATGCACGCTTTAACCCACATTCAGCAGGTTGATGTGGGGACAACTAAACATGGATCAGTGTGTCTATAAGCACAACCTGCAGCTCTGTGGGAGAGGAGGAAGAAAAGAGGATATTCACTGTAAATAATAAAGACAGTTATTTCTGACAGCTTTCTATGTTAATATTTTTACAATATTGGTATTTAGGATACATTTTAGAGTTAATTTCAGAGTTATTTGCATTTGGAAATTGGAAAAATATTTGAAAAACAAATCTATGGATTGGATAAAAGCAGATTTGAGTGCATTTAAGATTTTGTTTTTAAGCTTTCTAGCATCACAAATTATCAACAATTTAATATATATTACTCCCTTTCATCAAATCTTTAAACATTACCGATATCCATCTGTTTCTACCTGAATGTTTCCATAAACCCAATAAGGCCGCAATTAAAAGTGAATGTGAGTCTCAATTGTATGCGACAGCGATTACATTGAAGAGTTAACATTTTTAACATCAGCACCTCCTTACCAAACCCTTTTTTTACATCCTTGTAAGGGAGCGTGAGAATTTATCCCTGATCTCTACTCTCTGACGATGCAGGTAATCTAGGAAGTGGTGTTTACTGTTTATCTGTACTCATCAGAGATAGCTTCAGGTAAATGTGTCAGCTAAATGCTAAATGCTTCAGGTAACTTTAAATTGTGAATGTAAATATGTAAATATGAATGCTGTCAATTTTACATTTGTCTCTTTAGTCGGAAACATTCATTTATCTACAGAAATATTATTCCCTTTTGGCTTACATTGTACCTTTCACAGAGGCTTGTTTAAGTCCTACAGTGTCCATGAGATAAATAAAAGTGAGACAGGTAATTCCAGACATCATTTGGCCCATTTAGGTGTTTTATTTTATATTATCATTTTAATTTTGGAAAACAGTTCATTTAAACCAAGTGTATTATTATAATAAGTTATTTGTGCCCTTATTTTTTTATTTTGTTTAGACAGTTAAATTGAAATAGGAAATCTACCATAAAAATCTCACACAGACATCATTTGGAGTTAAGAATACGTCGGTTTTATAATTTAAAATGAAACCTGTTCACAGTAACACAAATCCGACTCCTTGGCTGTCACTTATACTTCTGCAGTCCTGCTGACGCTGTGGCAATGTGTGCAGTGGAATTATTAAAAGCCCACAAAACAAAAAGCTTTATCCTTAAATCCTGTAGAACAGGTTCAAGTTATTAGATGATATCTGCAACATTTAAATATTTTTATCCACCCTTTATTTCCAAAGAAATGCACATGATGTTTTGTTTTACCCTGCACCGCCCTCTTTCTTCTCATTATTTAACATGACAGCACTGAAAGCACCAAACCAAAGATGCCCCTTCAGACAAAACTTGAGACGACACAATTCTTCCTGGAAACTTTAATTGTTTTTGACAACTCCTCACAAGCCAGTGAAGGTCAAGTCCAACAGTGCAGCTGACAGTAATGTACAAGTGCCCTCTCACACTGGCAGGAGGGTGGTGAGGTAAATTCGGTGTTGAATGTCATGAAAAATATTTTTTTTTCTTTACTCTTTACATTAACAATGGCTGCTGATTCTCTGACAGAGAAATCTGTTCATATTAAAGACATCGCTTGTGTGAATACATTTGGTTGTTGTCCAAAAAGGAGTCTGTTAATGTTCACATATGTCATCAATTCATAACCAAAGTTTCACGTTGTCAATCATTAACTTCTCAAGGAGAAGCTCTGACTGCGCAAAAATGACAGAGACAGTGTTTGCAGTGATTTTTTTCAGGGTGTAAACACTAAAAAGTGCTCAAGATTTAATTTTTTTAACAAGAGTGCAATGTAACAGAATTAAATCAGGCCTTTCTTTTTTCTTTAAAAAAAAAAAAAAAGAAAATCAAACAGCAGGATGACCCATTGCTCCAAGCGGGTCATGGTTGTCAAAGTTAATGAGTACAAAACAATTCAAAGCAGAGCAGGGCAAATCATAAAAGAACTTGTGTTGAACTCCACCACATATCTACACAGGGAGGGCTGCTTCAGTGCACATTCAATATCTCTGCAATGAGCCTGACATGCTACATATTTAACTAGTCCAAAAACACTGCAAAGAGTTAACTGATATCATCATGTGAGGACATTATCGGCAGAGCATAACCATTCACTAAAGACTGAAAAGTTGGAACACAATATTTACATAACGACAAAAAAAGGTTTTTAATAAAAATATCTTATAATTACAATAGTCTATTTTAAGCATATAAGTCTTCCTTTCACATACTTTTCATAGAACATTTGCGCCTCTGTATGTACATTCTTAATTGTCTCGAATCAGAATTGTTCTTCTTTACAAATATCAAACATGTTTTTTTTCATAATTCCAGGGATGACATCCCTGTTCAACACAAATCATCTATTTTAAACAATAGATGTCCCAAAAAAACATGTACAATGATTTTTCGCAGTTTAGTAAAGCTTTGAACTGGAGTTAAGGTATTTCTTTGAGCACAATTCACAAAAAAAGGTTTCACAGCTGTTGATAGAAGAGGTTTCTGACAAAAACTTCTCAGCGTGGGGATCCCGGATTTTCGCTCTAATTTGAGAAATTTCAAGTGACAAGCAGTGAAGTTAAACAGGAGGAGGGAGAGGGTCTACACACTGACTCCTGGTTCAATGGGAGAAAGGAAAAAGCTGATAGTGATTTGATTTGGGTTGAATTCTTCCCAGCAGTTTTGAAATCCCCCTTGTGATTGTGCCTCCAGTTGGGTGTGAGTCCCTGGCGAAGCTTTGCTGGCTTTGGAGCGGCTCTGTGCAGCCTACACACCTGTGGAGGGGATGAATAGCAGTAAGGGAGGGGGGGTGAGCTGCAGAGCTCCAGACTGACTGGCGCCACCGACAAAACAGAGGCCATGCTTGATCAACAACCCAAAACAAACCAGGTCAAACAACAATCACAGCAGCTCCTCGGGGCTGTTGTGCAAGGCAGCTGAGATAGACTGTAAAAAAATACTGTAACACACACCAGGTACATGCTTTTTATTATCCAGGTGCGTTTAAATTCACTGCCGTAACATTAAAACCAGCTTGCATGGAGCTGAGAGGGACAGAGAGTGAATGAGAGAGAGAGTGAAGAAGGAGTGTGTGTGTGTGTGTGTGTGTGTGTGTGTGTCAGAATGAAAGAGAGGGCAAGCTGAGGTTTTAACCCTCTCTTCTTCCCAGATTGCTACACCAGTGACAGTTATTGCGCAAAGCACAGCTGCCTCTGAGGTCGATGCCAATTTTATGTTCCTCAATTATTATTTTCTCTGACATGTACCGGCCTCCCCAGAGCACTCCAGAGATTGACAATTTTACACCACATGTAGGCTAAAATCATCAAGTTAATGGGGATGCTTCACTGAAAAACACTGGCAGTGTTTTGTGGTGTGTAAATTAAACTTATGATAGTAAACAAAAAATAAAATAAAGACAAATTTTAAGTCAACTTACCAATGCAGTGCTTATTTCTCAGCGGCATAAAATAGAGTCCTCCGGCTTTTTGACTATTGATGTCCTCTACAAAAAAAGAAGAAAAAGAAATCATGGATATGACGAAATAAAGGCAAGGCCTACAGCTCTGGAAAATAAATGATATACAGCAGAGCAGCAGAAAATTAGCCGGCTATATCTCCTATAATAAATTCTCTTATAGCCTATTGAATAACAAATTGCCCTTATTGTGCGCAGTGGAGTGGGCTGCAGGCTGAGGTACTTCACCAATCCTGGGATAAGGTGGGCCTCTGACACACACTGTCATTATCATGCAAATCAGAAAGCCCCGCAATCAAGTGCGCAATCTAACCCACGCCGAATGCGTTTTTTACGCATGATTTTTCACGGCTGGGATGTGAGGTGTGCAGCATTTTGTTTTCTGATTTTAGTTTTTTTCCCACCCTAACATTGAAAGGACAATGACACATAACGGGCATGACGCGCTTTGTCTGAGTGGCGGACGGCAGTCTGGTATATCGGGGTCCCCGCTAAGTCCCGTTGGAAACGCGGAATGGAGAGTCGTCTCTTTAAAGCTTACCTGGTGGTGGTCAATGTTGAGCACCGTCAGCGGTGTCCGGCTGGGGTTGGAGGCTTGAGGAGGGCAGGTCCCGGTCCGCTGTTGTTTATGGAGGGAAGGGTGCGTCTCCAGGGCCAGCTGCAGGTCCAGGATGTAGTCTATGACATGCTGGAGGATCTCCACTTTGCTGACTTTCTTATCCTGTGGAATGGTGGGCACCAGGCGCTTCAGCCGGCTGTAGCAGTCGTTCATGTCGTACTGCAGGCAGAACAGGTCCTCCTCTTCCATCCTGCACCGGGCGATGTTGAGGCTCTGCTTCGACAGATAGTGCAGGGAGAGCTGGCTGCTGCTGGAGGAGGAGTCCTGGGGGTGGACTGGAGTAACAGCCTTCATCTTAGATAAGCAACGGCTCAGAGACACAGGCAACGAAAAAAAAAATCAAATAATTACTGGTAGCAGGAGGTATTTGAGATTACACCACGGCGCTGCAAACACGGTAGAAGCTGCTCTAATACAAATGAGAGAGAATACAATAAACCCGAAAGGCGGAATTCGAGTCTTGTCAACACATCCCGTGGAGCCGCACGCAGTTACTCTGACTTCAGCAGCAGGCTCGGTGTGAAAGGAATGAATAGATTTCCTACATTTATAGAGGAGAGGGGAGGCGCCAAGCCAGCCGGCTGACAGATCAGGGAGAGAAGCTGGTCAATCACCGGCAGCCCGCTGCCCACCGACCCAACAACGGAGCTGAGAAAAAGGCGTGTCTCATTCTGTGTGCGCTGCGGTGGGCTGCCTGTTGGTAGGAGGTGTGTGCGCGTGTGTTTGTGTGTGTGTGTGTGTGTTCGGTGTGTGTTAGAGAGCGAGAGGGGCGATTTTAAACAGTCAATTGCGCATTACTGTCGCCGTACAAAGAAAAAAAAGTCTCAAGTATCTTCCCGTCCAGCCACATGAGAGGCCTCTCTTGGAGATTTTCTGCATGATCCAGCCAGAGGCGATGATATATCTGCACAAAACACTAGGGTGATTAGCGTCCTATTGCATCTTTAGTGCCGTAGTCATTGATGCGTAATTACGCACAGCCTCGCTTGTATTGATCACTCCGGTGACACATGATCCCGAACCAAACCACCTGCATAGAGGGAAAAAAATGTAATCTCATAGCATCCAAATAATTTTACTCATCAATAAATGAACACTCACCTAACGTAGGTGATAATATTCAGAATTTGTTTGAGGACTTTAGAACTCTGAGGTGCGTTAATTTAATTGCAATAATAGCACATTTCCATACTGATGTGCTCCTTTCAAAGTCAACGGGGAGTTTTTTCTTACCTTGCAGTGTTATTTATGCAAAACTCTAGTAAATTGTAATCTTTCTCACTTGTATTTTTATCATTACTTCATAAAAGAAAATGGGGTTCTCAAGTACATATAGCCTCATCAACATCATCATCATCTCTGATTGAATAAAGTGTTATTATGACTTCATATAACAAACATTTTCATTTTCGCATCCTTGATTGCAGCTCTAGGGGAGCCAGGACGGGCCAATTTGGCGGCGCCTCCTCGCCACTCCTTCCTCCAGCTGTGTGTTATTGTGCCTCCCTACATTCCTCCGCTCTCCGGGACGCGTCGCCGCTCCGCTCCTTCCCTCAACAGCGCCTATCGAGTCGCCCCGCCGGGCAGACTGCCTGGCGCCACACATGTGGAGCTCCATTCACACTAACAGCTCCTCTCCTCTCCTCTCCTCTCATCTCATCTCCTCTCCTCCTCTCTTTTTTTCTTTCTTTCTTGTCAGGCAGGTTGCCAAGACAACATAGAAGCTACACTCAGCTTCAGCTCATCCTAAGTGTTTTCCATCCAGGGGCCCTGTGGTCTTAGTGTAGTAGGGATGACACCCACCTCAGCGCCTCTTTGGAGGTTTAATGTCCCAAACTTTATGGGAACCACCACGGCTCCTCTGCCATGAATATTGAAAGGCTTAAATGGCTTTAAATGGGTATTTTCTTCCTCTCTGTCCTCCTCCCTCTGTCTTTCACGTCCTCTCTGTTTTCTGTTGCCATGGGATGTGACTGCTCTGCTCAGTAATGTGTACAACAATGTTTGGTTCAGGGACAACTTCAAAGGGGTCAGTAGTATGAATCTTTGATTTCCACTGGCAACATGGCGAGTGAACTCTCGCCCATGACAAGCAGATGATGGACGAGGTCTGAGAGGAAAACAACTGTCCAGTTTAGCCTCCACAATGACTCACTAATGCTTACATTTTGACCATTTATGTTCATATGAAACAGAAAGTTGGAGATTCTACACAGAGTCTGGATTTCAGACTTTTGGCCTCCTCTTGGAAAGGTAATGGATTGAAAAAGGTTGCTGCCAAGAATAGTTTTTCCATCTAAAATTACTCATTATAACAGGCAAAACAGACCAAAGACAGTATAAAACAAGACATTTAAATGGCATAAAGTGCATTTCCATCCACCTGTTCTAATCCACATGTTCAATTTATGAAACCAAAAAAGGAAAAAATAAATAAATATATATAAAAGTTTTTATGCTTTTTAGTTTTTTTTAATTACATGGTAGAAGGTGGTATGTCGATAAACAATACAACAAAGTGCAACTGCAAAATAATCATGATGTTGCCTACATGAAGCACGTCACTATACACCTCTCAAACTTTGGCTCCACCAAATAGTCGGGACATGGCAGGACACTTTAACCTTCCACAAACTGTAGCAAACAAATATAAATGCAATATTTACATGATATTTTCCTCATGGTTTTCCATCGTGTGAGGTTTGACTGGTACACATTCAATGAGTCGTCTCACACTGTCTTTTTCTGCGCTGGTTACACTCGACTTCAGAATTACTGGCACCAACTGTTTATCTCAGTGTGCCCAGTTGCAACTATACATATAATGGTAGGCCAGTGGATGAAAAGCCACAATAATTAACATTTTCTATTGTCAATTTTCTGGAAACTTGGTTAAAAATTTGTGCTGCATTTAGATAGAAACTTGACTACTTAATGTGGGCGTGGTTGGTGACTCATAAGGGCCAGATAAACCACACTGACATCAAAGAACTGTTAACAATGACCAACTGATGCGTTGCATTTTGTCATCTATATCACTGTTTCTGCTAAAGAACTTAATATCTAAAAAAAATGTTTTGATCTCCTCACACCATCTTGACTTTGGTTATTTGTTTGCTCTCCTTAAGTCAGTTTCTCTTCTTATTCACTAAACTGGACTTCCAATCAGAGGACCAACTTGTGCCAACAGTGCGGGGGACAAACTGCCAAAAATAGGGTGACAGATGCTCACAGACAGCTCAACATTGACATATGGCCAATCCTTGGCCACCATACACATATTTTTTCCTGCATTTTTCTTTTTGGGTTTTCATTTCAGAAATCTGAAATTTGAAGACCTGCTTACATTTCATATGGCAACATTCTACAGTCAAATCTTTGAACGTGAACTTTGACCTGCAATTTTGTGCCATTCACATAAAGCAAGCCATCTTAGTAACATTGCCACTATAAAGCTATCATAGCTTTTTAGGATAACTGCTTATCCTCCATCTATCCAAGTCAGAAATCTGACTTCAGGAGGTGTTCCAGTTGAAATTGCCAGCTGGGAACTCAGAAATTCCAACTTCGTAAAGCAAATTGAAAACACCATGTATTTTTCCATTCAGCGTTACACATTTTCTCTATGTGGCCAAGCTTCTAGTGTCACATATTTCAAGAGGATGCGCGCATGAATTTTGATGTGCCTTAATATAACCTCTTTGTCTTTGACAGTGGATGTATTTTGGGTTTGATGGTTCAAAGAACAACCTTGGTAAAATCACAGAGTTTGTTGTGTCCTCTGTGTGTGTAAATAGGAATGTAAACACACTTTGACTCTTTGTGCTCAGTAACCTTGTTATATTCTATTCTCGTCTGTCTTTAACCCGTGCCCAGTCAATGACGCATAGATCGACCTAAAGTTTAACACCAGCAATAATTCAAAGTTGCACAGAACAAAGAAGGAAATCTGAGTGTGCATTATCTTCTGCCCTGCTGTCTTTGTGTTTGTTTTCTCGTGCTTCCTTTGCATGCACTTCTCTAATTGTGGCCCTTCTGGCTCTACTTCCCTAAAGGTTTATAGCCGTGCTGACTGGGGACCGGAGCCAGGTAACTAGAGACTCATTACCAGACCAGACAGGTGAAGCTCTATGTTTGTTGTGGCTACACATTGTGGAGATCAGTCTACTAACTTAACCAGTCTGCTCTCTCTGACACAAATGTGTGTGTGCAGCTCAGAGGAGAAACTGTGAGTGACTGAAGCTAGAGAGAGTCTTGCATTAGTAGTATTTCAAATCTTTGCGGTGGGCCAACTATGCAGCAACCATGCACAAAGTGGAAATTGCACGATGGCCACATCTGTGCAAGAGGTTTCCCTGGGATGTGGTTAAAGTTGCAATGGGTGGTGACACACAAACACACACTCTCTTGGGTGACAAAGATGACACCTCTTATTCTCTAATGACATTAAAACAGGAGATAATTCACTTCAATGAGCATTCTATGTAGGTGACCAGCAATAAGGGCTACTGCTTTACACCACCTTTTTTCTATTAAAAATCTTGGTTTGGAATTGATTTTATTTCAGCATCATGAGGATGACAATTTGGTTTTGATGAAATAATTAAATCCACCAGCTAACAAGATTAAGTGGAGGGCTCACTCATTAGCCACAAATGCTGCCGTCACCTCGGAAATATTGTATTTACAAGTAACGAGCACATGAGCGACCCTCCACAGTTGGGGAATTTTGCTGATACCTGAGTATTTTGATAAAAAGCAACTCAATAAAATAGCTTATACAAGTAACAAATACATATTTTCACAACTGTTTGTATATTTTTTCTGACACTTTGTACAAAAGTGGGGTTTGCAGACATTTATTGAATGTTCACCTGTATTTTTTTTTAATCAGATACTGAATGAACAAAGAGCCATGTGCAAACTAATATTCATACAAATATTTACACATGTATTTTCTGTGTCATTATGTACCTATATATTGATGTTGTTCATGTTTGTTGAAGATGGCGTCTTGCAGTGTCACTCTAGCCTTATGAAGAGCTGTGTTGCCCAGAACTTCACTGCTACTTTTGGTGCATTAAATAGGTGAAAACTTGAGCCCTGCAGTGTCTGGGCCTTTTTTTTGCCTTTGAAATATTCTCAGAACTTACTGTGTAGCCCTGTGGCTTTACTCTCTTTCTTCCAAGTCCTTTCCTTTTTTTTGTTGTGTGGCTGTACAATACTGAGTCATAGAGCCCCAGCCCCCCACAGATGTTGACAATAAGTTTTTCCTCCATTTGTGATTTTCAGTGATGTCAGGAGAATCTAAATCAGAGGTTAATACTAATAGGTTTTTGCCACACAGTGTCATGCAAATTTCTCTCTCAAGTTGAGACATTTCAACTTGCATGGACACAAATTTAGGTCCATATGCATCTTTGCAATGAATTTGTAAGTAAATGCTGCACAAAAATTCAGCTCCCATTTTGTATGAGCACACCTTAATATGGAACACTATTAAATAATAGCTACTTTTTCTAACTACTTGGACAGAGACCAGTAAAAGGCCCTCAATGCCCCTTCAGAGCAAGACCCCAAGCCCGAAAGAGGCACAAATTGACTACAGTAGTATCATACACATATGTAGTCTTAAATATGGTTGTTTTGCATCTCTTTGTAGTTCTTTTACATTTTCTGTCTGACACCACAGTAATTTCTCAGAAACTTTCACTACACACACTTCTAAACTCAGCCCCAGCTGTGCAGGTTAGCTGTCTGCTTGTGGTTTTGATGGGTGACAAAAAAGTCTCTCCAGCTGACACAGTTAGCCCAACAGTTCTCAGAGCAGAAAAGACAATAGCTCGTAAATAATACCCAACAGGTGGATTGGCTTTCTGTTATTGCGTCTGTCTGGTTGAGCTGGGTGGTGACACTCAGTGCTTGCACAACAGTCTTCAAAGTATATCTACCACTTGCATGCACTGTTTTTTTTTTAACTCTTTATCAGGTGTAGGAGAGCTACTTGTATCTTCAGAACCCAGATCTGTCCGTGTCGGCTGGCTCAGCTGTGGTTGTGACGGGTGGTGCCACACTTTTTTTTTCTTTCTCTCTCTCTTTCTCTCCAGGTGACACAGTTTGCACAATATGCCTTATTCCCTGATGGCCTCCCAGCTTAACACAACAGCTCTCTGTGTTTCATTTACACAGGTGCATTCACTGTTTACTCGGTGCAACCTGAGTAACCACCCACACACACACACACACACACACACATGCATCGTGAGGGGTACCTGTGAGATATGTAACATTTTTTAAAAAAGAGGGAGTGATTTTTCCGTATCTAAATGGACTTCTTTTAGCTTTTTCACAGTCAAAAAGAGTAAAAATAGAATAAAAAGGAAAGAAACTCCACATAAACAATTCTCTCCGCAGATAGCCGCACCATGTGCCACTCCACCTGTGGGGGTTTGTGTTTAGTAGCCATGATCTATTCTCATATTAACTGTGCTAAAAGGGGGAGCTGTGTTCTGGGCCACACTCATTTAGGTCAGAAGCAGTTGAGTCAAGTCTAAAAGCATTATTCACTGGCTTCTTGTCATCGCCACTGGGAGTTTTTCATAACTCCCCCAGCTGCTACTTTCACTTCCCCATTTCCCACCGTGGTCACATCAAACACTCCTGACCTGGCGTTTTGGATGCTCGCTAAATTTCGCTGTGGCCTGTTTGTACTCCAAACTGTGGAGAGACCCAACAACATGTAGGTGCAGGCACATAATTTTGTGTGTGTGTGTGTGTGTGTGTGTGTGTGTGTGTGTGTTTGTGTGTGTGAGTGACAACAGGTGCACCTTTGTTGCATACAGTTGTACAGCTGCTGCCCTGCTTGTTGTCTCCTCTGCTAACATCAAAACCTAAATCCTCTCTTCTTTTAGATTAAGCTTTGTACAATATTTTATTAGGCGTTTAAAAAAAAAAAACAGCTTAAAATTTCCCCAGAACTGAGCAGACAAATCAGCTGAGCTCTTACTTTCTTTGCTGAGGATGCAAGTTTCTGATACAAAGTTGAGCCACAAAGAGAGACAAGAGGGCAAAAGGACATGATATCAATGAGGTCAAAGTTGTGTCCTCATGTTGAGAGCACATGGCAAACTCCAGGGCTGAAAAATTAAGCCAATGCGAAAGTGCCAAAAACTGCAGTCCCTCTAATGAACACTTCAAGTTGGTTCCAACAGAACATCAATCCCAATAGAGCCCCATGTTAAAATGCCCAACTTTCAGCAGAAATAAACATGTTTAAAGCCTGGTATAAAAACATTTTTGGTCTCTGTAACTAATTTCAATATTCATGACAACTTAATGAGGAAGTAATTTATGTATAACTCACCCATTTACATTTTATTAAAGCTTAAAGGGACAGTTACAAGGTACAATGCGAAAGTATTAGTAATTTTTTAAACATAATTTAAAATATCTAAAATAGTTCAACTCCAAATAAAAAATACATATTTTCTCTTTTACCTGTAGGGCTATTGATTGGTGGGAGTTTCTGAGTATTAGATTTCCTCCTAATAAAATGGAATTAGATGGCTCTTGGCTTGTGTTGCTCAAAGCGCCAAAAAATTGAATTTGAAAAACTCAACAGCAATGTTTCCTTCCAGTTACTCAAGACAATCCACAGATCCTGTTGTGAGCAGTTTCATGTGGGAACAGTTTTCTTACTACCAAATTCCTCCTGCCAACCATATCACTGGTCAAAAGGAAGCGTGCATTTACTGCGAGTTCAGCTATTACTACAGAGCTTCCTAATGTTACAGCTCGGCTGAAAGCGGACGCTGTGTTTACATCTCTCACTGTCATGAGCACAAACCTCTTGTCCATGAGTAGATGCATGCTTCCATCTCTGCAATAATGCGGTAACCACATCAACCATATATAATCTTTTGTTTTTCATGCTACCCCTCCATGCTCACCTCACCCCATACATCACATATGATGTAAAAGAACTAATATCAGTATCAGATGACATAATATAGACCTGTTCTCAAACAAAAAAGAAAGTCAGCTGTTTTTTTCTGTGTGTTGCAGAACAGATTTGCAAATATTGAACTTACATAAGCAACAAACAGTTATTACATATGCTATTTGGTTAAATGTGTTTGCTAATTGATTAAAGTAAAATTAACTTCCATTTGAGGTTTTCAAGAACAAAAAAGACCCAGATGTTTTTTATTTCTCTCTCCTAGTTGCCGTTGTGTTAATTACGTTATTTTTTGCTGGCTAAAGACAAGACAACTATTTTCCCTTATTCATGAAAAGTCAGATTTAGTTGTCTGTGTTGAAAGCCAAGATGTATCAATTTCTTTGAGCTTGGTCTGCAGTGATATCCCTTTCCATCACTTGCACTGATTACATATCTTCTATATCTTATATCTGACTGCTGTGATCTTGGAAAACTTGTGTGGCTGAAATGCACCTTGTGTTACTATGACGACCAGCAACTGTGAGCTGTGGTCACCAGTAATGAATACAGTGTTTAGAGCTAATTGCCAAACTTTAATATTTAAAGATTGAATAGATTAATGTAGATAATGTAAATGCTGCCTGTCTTTTGATGTGGATAACTCTAAATATATATACTGGCAGATACAATATGTCTATTAGATTTGTCCATTTTTCCACTCAAAGTTATGGTGCACAGAGGTGTGCACGTGAATTGAGAAACTGGTCAAGTTTCCTTGAGATTATTTGCCAAACTTGTCCAAAAGGCAGCACAGTAGACTCCCTAACTCAAACTGCGGTATGTTCAGAAATAGTAGGAGACTAACATTATCTCAGCAGTGAGAAATGAGCTCTAAATGAGTCCCATTGAGCTATTAAGCTAAATAATGAGTTGCACAGTCTGGTGGTTTGGTGGAGAAATCTGATTCAAAAGATATGAAAAAAAATAAGAAAGAAATGGCAAACTCTTAAAGGAGTTGGACATAAATCTTCTGAGGGTGGGGGTAAGTAGTTACTGTGTGAATTAACTCTCTAACCTTATTATGCACCTGAAATTGCAACCAAATATCCAGATTAAATGTTGGCACCGCACATTTCTGCTAAGTATTAATATGTTAAACTTGTACATTACTATTTAACATATATGTTGAAACTTTACATTTCTTTATGTTTTAGCAACCCTGTGGTTAATGTGTTTTTGTATTTAGGCACAAAGTCCACTTGGTTATAGTAGAAAAGATCATGTTTTGGCTTAAACAACCACATTTGGTGACACAAAAGCAACTGGAAATATAGTGACTGGGTGTTAAGAAGCAGCTAGTGTTGTTGTTTGTTGGTTTCGAGCAGTGGTCTCCTTGCTGTCATGCCATCCACCATCCCCTCCACTTCCCAGTGACAAAGTCAGCTCATATACTATATTACTCAAATATACATTGTTCTGCTGTATATTTATATATAGAGCACTATTGCACCAATTGTTAAGATTTTTGCACAGATTGAGTGTGCGGATGCTGGAAGCCCCTTTACTGGCAAAATGCGATGACGCGGCACCACAAAATACTGCAGAAGCAGTGCTCAAACATCAACCCAGATTAGTCTGTAGTGAGTTTAAATGAGTGACTTAATATGTTAGAGATATACAGAAAGAGGTAACCACCTTGAAGTTCTCACAGGCTTCCATCCATGCTGCTGTCTACTGTTTACCAACATGCCAACATGATCTGCGGCCTGTCCATGATGTTGAATGTGAATATTTAAACAAAAAATTCCCAGAAAGGCATACTCTGCTGCAGAGTCGTGTACACAGCTCTGGTCTACTAAACCCTTTTTTTTTAGCTGGTTTATCCGTGCTTAAAAAACCTAATATTGGCGTAAAAAGGGTATTAGATCTGATCAGTCAAACACTGAGCAGAGGGACTCCTTCTGTCTGACTAGTCTTCAGTGGAGATGTTGAATCCACAGAAACGGGGATGAGAGGAGCACTAGAAATAAAAGAGTCTAATTCCTTAGAGAAAGTATTCAGAGAAAGGACTGATGACAACACCAGTGTCAGAGTTAATGAGGGACTCGACCCTGTGACCTGCAGGGTCATTAGGGGGTCTATGATGCAGTGTGGGGATGGATTACAGGCCTTATGTTACTGCTCGCCTACTTAGCACACCAGACTGTTGAACCTGAAAAGGTAGCAGTTGATAGATTGACTGGTGTTGGATGATTGATTCGGGACAGCTAATAACACAACATGGTGAAAAGCTGCAAACACTTTGTTTTTTGTAACATTAGATCGCCAATATATTTGGATGTAAAAACACCTTTTCCTGTTTATTTTTTGCTCCGGAATGTTGACATTCCAATGTGAACTCTTTCATTAAGAAAAACACCCATACATAGGTGCATAGTTTACGCGCGCTTTTCTTGCCTGGATAAAATACCTCCCTTTCACTCTGTTCTTCCCAGAACCTCCCACCACAGCTCCCCCACCTTCCCACCCCTTCCAAAGTTTTTCTTTTTTTTTTACTTGGAGGGACTTTAAGGAAGAATGTCATTCAAGGCATTCAACCGCGCCCCCCCAAATCTCTGCTGCAAACATGTTCCCACTGATTCTCTCAAAGAATTAATTGCTCCAAATAATCTCACCATCTGGTTGTCGAGGTCCATACCTACGAGGCTGCTTGCATTGCGGAGGTTGGGGCCTATTCAGACTCCTGCAATGCTGCTGTGTTGGGGGAGACAGGGAGAAAGAGAGAGAGAGAGAGAGAGAGAGAGAGAGAGAGAGGTGGTGAGGCTTGCCAGGAGGCTGAAAAGAGGAGGGAATGACAAAGACCACCATCTGCTCCTTGTCTTTCTTGTTGGCGACCCCGGACGCCAGCAGAGACCCCGCATCTCTATGATCCAACAGCACACCACTGACTGGAATGTTATTGAGAGAAAGGATGCGGAGAAGGAGGATGGCAGTAAGTGAGAAAGAATGAAAGAAAGACGTGAGAGGACGCTACTCCTCTCATCATGTTTCCCCATTTTTGCATTCCATTAAACTGTCATCCAAATGTCATGCAAACTTTTGAATCACTGCATTGTGATACCCTTGAAAATAACATGTACTTTGTTTAAATTTATATAACAGTATGTCAATCCCAGTTCTGCAGACGTTATTTTTCTTCTTGCAGTCATTGTTTATTTTTTATTTTTTGAATGGCATCTTTTTTAATTCTTGGGCACCTGCCTTTATATTATGTTTAGGGACACTACCTTTAATATGTTACTTACAATTAAGTAGCAGTTGACTTTTTTTTCTCTCAACAAAGAAATTTAGTAAGTTAAATTCAATTAGTTCAATTAGTAAATTCAACCCCCCCACCCCCCAATATGCAGGATGCTAATACCAGTGTAAGCCAGGTTGGCCATTGTTAGAAATACCAGTTGATAATGACGCATTACGTTGCATTTTATGCACACAAACACTGTAGCAACAGGTCCACAGATTTGAAGTTGGACAGGACCATGTGTGTGACTGTTTCAGTGACACATAAATAAGACAGAAGTGGTAACAAACTGTTTATTACTAAAGCCATATTGGATTCAGGGTGCATTTTGTTTGAAATTTCTGACAGTTAACTTGGAAATTCGGACTTCCTGGTAATGGTACTTGATCAACACGATCTGGGCTTGTATAGGGGAAAAATGTCTTAACGTTTGGTATTCTACAGTTTTTCCAAAAACAGCCCACCTGTGGAGCCAAGAGATGAGATTACGTTGTGCCTGCTCTCTATAATGAGAACAGGGGACACATGCAGGTGGACCCCCCTCCCTAACCCATCCTCCCTCCATCCCTTTACATCCCTTTTCTCATCCCTTCATTTCAGCACTCTACAGGAGGCAGTTCATCCGTTTCCCCATTTAATCTCTGAATACATTTGAATAATTACTTTATTTTTCACTTTTTGACCTTGAGGATGAGGATGATCCCTACAACATCTCCAAAATATGTTTTTTTCTCTGCCTATTGCCACATATTGGAGCATCTTTTCCCTTTTCCCATTCAATTAGGGCTCTTTACAAACAAAAACAACTGCGTGTGTGTTGTGGGGGGTGGAGGTTAAGATCCACTCGCGGTGTTGGAATGTGTAGTATGTGGTGGAAACGAGGCTGAATGAAGGTTTCGTGCCCTATAGTTTGCGCAGTGTGGGCGGCTGGTCTTGAGTGAGCAGCGTGTGTATGTGTGTGTTCTTTGTGCTCCAGGGTGTTGGTGCCCTCTCCACCTCCACCCCCCTGGGAAAGTGTAACAGGTGTGCCTTCCAGTGCAGCAGCAGCAGCAGCAGCAGGGCCGAGGGGCTGAAGGTGGGCGTGCAGGGTGCTCCGACCTCCCTCTGGGTGCTGTGGCCCAGCATGCATCCTGTCCATGAAATCAGTCCCTGACCACCAGCCTCTGGCTCCAGCTCCATTCCTGAGAAAAAAAGCCAAAGAATGTGGTAGCTAATTACTGCATTAACATGACAATCCAACAGGCAGGTCACACACGTTCTGCACTGAAAATAGTTTCTCTGCAGCGCTGCGGGCATCATGAGGCAAATTCACAACACACTTAACTCCTCTCTATCTGCTCACTTCTTACATTACATTATGTATGATTAAATTTGTTTATATCACGGTTTTATACAAACCAACTTACAATGTGTGCATTTAATCCATAGGGACTGTTTGGTGCATTTTACATGCTTTTCATTCTTCATTTTTGATCATTTTGGTTGTTTTCATGCATATGGCATACATTTTGGCAAGACTGTGTATATTTGTTCTTAGAATTTCCAACTCAACTCCTTCAATAAGTCTAAAATATACCTTGTAAACAACAATGTTACATTCATTCATTTTCACTATTTTTCACCTGATGACGTCTTTTTTTTGTCTTCCCCACCATATTTGGCTATGTCCAATGGGTGCACTGTCACTATCAGTGTTGCTGCAAATCAATGACATATCCCAGGCTGTGGTCATAAAAAAAAAAAAAACTACTTTGCATATAGTATATTGAAAATAATTTATTTGTGTGTGTGTTTGTGTGTCTGTCATCTAAAAACATAGTGACATCATGAAAAAAAAACTTGCATTTAAAGGGTTAAAATTCTGAAAATTAATTGAAAATTTGCTATTCATGATTAGGACTGATGTTGGCTAAACAAATGGACTGTTTGTATGCAGAGCGATACGAGTGTGTGCAATATTAAAGGAGGCCCAAAGGGCTAATCATGTGGGTACAACCCAAAAATTGCATCAAGCAAGTGCATAAACTGTATTAAACTCTAATATCTAAAATCTCCTTCAAGTACCAGAGAGAAGCAGTAACAGACAGATAACATTTTTAACAGTAGAATATTTAATTTTATGGGCCAAGGTTCAGACTGAACAGTTTTCACTTTGCAATGGTAAAAATGCCTGCAATCAATTCTATCACCAAAAGAGTAATAGTTTAGAATTTTTAGAGTTTATCATCAAAGAGTTGTTTAATTTTTTTAATGAAAAATTTCGAGCTTTCCCTATATTTTTTGTTTGTGGGCTGTTGGTTTTACAAAAGTAATTTTAGCAATGGGTTTGTGCAACTGATTGATGAATGTTGTTTTTTTTTTAATTGTTGTCAGTCAGTCAGTCATTTTCTGTAACTGCTTGTCCTCGCATGGGTCGCGGGGGGGCTGGAGCCAATCCCAGCTGTCATCGGGCGGAAGGCAGGGTACACCCTGGACAGTTCGCCAGACTATCGCAGGGCCGACACATATAGACAGACAACCACACACACTCACAGTCACACCTGCACAGTCTCACCAATCAGCCTGAGCTGCTTGTCTTTGGACTGTGGGAGGAAGCCAGAGACCCTGGCGAGAACCCATGCAGACACAGGGAGAACATGCAAACTCCGCACAGAAGGGCCCCCGCCCACGGACCAAACCTCGTTCCAACCGGGTTTCGAATCAGGGACCCTTTTGCTGTGAGGCAACAGTGCTAACCACAACGCCACCGTGCCGCCCCACACAAACATATACTTTTGCAAAATGCAAGTAGCACACCCTGAATGTGCCTTAGCAAGTATGTGCATGTGAGCGCTGCTTGAGGAGAGTTTGAAGACATGAGACTATTTGTACTGACAAATGTTTCATTGTAATGTTTTTGCAAAAATTGCATGTGTTTAGAAATCCCTGAGCATAAGAATGGATAAATGAGACTGGGATTATACTGCAGGAGTTGTGTTTTGAAGACATTTTGAAACTGATGTTTTGATATAGTTTCGCTGCTGTTAAATGTGGACCATTTAATTTAGTTCATCAAGAATGTTGCCATTTCTGGATTCTCCATTCCCTGTTGAGGCGTGCAAGCAAATCAAAGTTTTCTTTACAAATTTAAGGTGACACAGGGTGAATAATTGATGAAAAAATGGTAATTTTGGGAATGATGTATTTCTTTAAAGAGAGGTCTTGTTTTAACTGAGCTTAGTGGTGACTGAACATGTAACCTATATTATGTTTGAAGCAGGTGCTTCAAAACTCAACTGTTCATTTTCACACCTTTTTCACAACCTTCTCGCATTCAACAAATCTAAATATCATTGGAGGCTTTACACTATCTAATTTTTCAGGCCTAATGATTGTGAAACTGTTTGATGTCCTTAAGAGGGTGGACTGCTTTCTGTGTTTTATATCCCAGCACACAGTTTTTTTTTTGGCAGAGCGTTCACACACAATCACACAGGAACTTAGAGATTTTCAAAAATGGGCTTGTCATGGAAAATTGCCTGCTTGGTCTTGAGTCCAAACAGCTTTATTTAGATGGAATGAAGCTCTGCTGAAGTCCATCTGAATTAAAAGATGTGGCATAAGAAAGGCTTATTTTCAGCAGTAGGGCTCAAAGTATGAGCCTTTAGCAGCCTGAGCTCTGGGCGGCTCCTGAAGTCATGTTTGCAGTGCAGGGAGAGAAGCCAGCACAGATGGTTAGGTACCAAAGGCAGTGGACTTTTTCTCATGCCTTTAAATGGGAGCGCTCTCTTTCTTAGCTAATATTTAGCTCCTTCAAATGCTAATGGAGTGGCTTCGCTCTCCAAGGTTAGCATAACAACTATGGGAAAGCCTTTAGATCTCAGACATTTGTTTACCAGATGAAAGAGCCTGCACATCGTAAGAGCAGAGAGGGAGAGAGTCAGGCCTCTCAGCACTATATCTCCTCAACTACCCCCAGTCAATTCCAAGTGACAAGGCTGCACTGTTTGTTCCTTTTTTAACAGTTTATTTCCCCAACACTTATTTTCCTCTCTGATGATTTTGAGAGAAAACTGTTGTCATGCTTTAATGTGATGTAACTTTGGGTGTGCTTGTATGTGTGTATTTGTGTGTGCAGGAAGTGGGGTTCTGTATTATAATAAATAAAGGGTGAGAAAAAAGATAGCCGCATGACTTGAATGGACTCTCAAAAAAAAGAAAATATATCAGCAGAGCTTTGTATATTTTTGTATAATTGTTTTATTTATATCTCATCACAAATAATTTTAATGGAAGCAGGAAACAGTGAGCTTAAAGGGACACTACACTATTTTTTTTTTAGCCAGCTTTGTATTGGAACAATGTGGGTAGTATGTGTAAGGAACTGTTGTAAACTTCCTTCAATATAACCAGTGCCAAGATGTTCGTCCTGCCCCCCAAGGGAAACTCCACCGGTGATGCAAAGTCATGCAAAACCAGCTCGTTTTCATTCCAAAGTCGTTAAATAACGCCACTTTTGCAGTGATTTCAGTGTAAGATCTTGATGCCAAAGCCACCTTTGGCATCCGCATGATACACCATGGGATTATGTCAGGTTGAAACGGTGCCAGTAACAATGTCATACAAGGAGCATGAAGGTCCCTCTGGGACGGACAGGAGTGTCGGTGGATGGATTGAACAAACGCCGAACTTTCATGTTGGATTCTGATGTCTGGGCCCCATCTCCTTCTTCTCCAAATCCTTACCATCTGTGCCCTTGTATCCTGATCTCACGCACATGTGTATATTGACGTCCCGGCACTGGTTACACTTCTGTTGCCTCATTATAACCACATGCAGCAAAATCCCACCAAATGCTTGTGATGACATCACAATAGCAGCATTACAGATCATCAACAGCAGATGCAAAAGGATACCTAGACCGTAATATGTGGATGTGGAAGTCCACTGCAAAGCAGCAATATGTGATGACTTGGGATGAGTGTTGTGCGAGAGATGTCATTCAGCAGAGTTTTGCTGACTCTCGTGGTTGTTGCTCAAACTACTGGCTGTACTTCCATATTTTCGTACTGCCCACCATCCATGCTGCTACCATGGACATGGTAGTATTGGGGTTTATGTAGAGACAGACCATTCCCCCTCTCTCTCAATCTTGGAAAGAAATCCGATCAAACGGTAAAACAAGTCAGTGCTGTTCAAATACGAATCAAGATTTTCCAAATGCATTGCCTATTTCTTACCCAAAATGTTCTTAGAAAAATATTTTACCACCATGTTTAGCTGTAATAGCATTTGTGAATAAGAAGCCATACAGCTTCCTGCGCAGCAAAAATAGAGGCAGAAAAAACAGAGATCAAACTAAGCAGTGTTGATCAAATATGAAACAAGATGCAGTTACTTAGTTAGGTATTTTACACCTACATATTTTCACATTCACATTATCTAACCTACCAGTGGAATTGTTTATTGGTCTGGTGCGGCACAGCACATTCTGGTATTTGTAGGTTTTCCACCTCTTGCACATAAGTGTCCTTGTTCTCTCCTTCTCTGTTTTCTCACTTTTTTCAGCAACATTTTCAAAAGTATTTGCATCCTTCTACTGTAGAGACAGCCTAGTTTTATTAAAAGGCCATCTTTCCACCAGTGAAATACCACTTTAATTTCTTCATTTTTGTATTTTGAGCTTTTCTCGCATTTTTCATATCTCTTAAAATAAGTGAAGTCATTTGCATTTTCAGTGTAATCAAGAGGCTCCACAATGTTTCTGCCCTTTATTTATTTAAAGAAAACCACAGTTTGTGCTGTATCCGCAAGCTGCTTTGATTCTGTTTTTAGCTCCATTTGATCCATTGTTAAGTGGAAGAAAAATGATTTATATCACCATGGAAACACCAATAGGGAACACAACATACTCTGAAAGAAAACCAAAATATCACATGTAAAAAAACAGCAGCTTCACTTTTGATCCGAGCTCCTAAATGTTGTTGATGTTTGCTTGTTCTATATGCCTTAAAAAACAATTCTCTTTTGTGCAAGATAACTTGAATTATTGAATATGAATCAAAAGGGGGAAAAAGATAGAATGGCCCATAAAAAGGTCCACAATAGGTTGAAGCATTTCCCCCTGAGCCGTTTCAGAGGCAAACAACTCATATTATACTTCAAAACTGTAATAAAGCACTATCTTTCCAGCATCTCTGTAATGCATTATTCACTTCCAGTTGCCAAGAGGAGACTCTAGAGGATGGTTAAGAACCCACTACAATATTTATGTAGTATGCTGCAGTGCCGACACACACACACACACACACACACACACACACACACAAACAAAACCCTATCAAACTCTAGTGTTTGCTGCCAAGAATCCATATGAACCTGCCTATATCTCTGTGGATTAATAATGTAGAACTCTTAACTCCACGCCCGCAGTGTTTAGTATGTTTCTTTCTGCATGTTCTGGACACTAATTGGTAATAGCAGAATATGTCTTATTATTCTTATTATTATTCCCTTTTATGTCACACTATCATTTTCTCCCTGGCGTTGTCCCACATTCTGTAGATTGTTTATGTCTGTTTCAGGATCCAGGCCAGCCATGACTTCTTTCACTTGGGATTTCTATACTAGGAGCATTCTCAGTGATGATCTATTTGAAAACGGGGGACGGAAAACACATTCCTTAGAGATGCTAAATATATTTCTGAAGAGGCTCGGGAACCACGCTTGATTAAAGAGCTCAGCCCCTGTAGCCTATGTAGTGCATCGAACTCCTCAGAGTAGCAGAGCAGAGTTTAACTTTGTGGATCATTAATGGTAATAATGTATGCTGTATGGTAATGATGTAGACATTGGAGGTCATCGGATCATCGTCATGATGGCTGCTCTGTTTGTCTAATGAGACAGAGCTCAGGATTCTAAGACACATTACATGCGTTTGTTTTTGCGTAGCACAGGATTTTTGGGGGGCGTGTTATCCACTATTCAGAAGATAGGCAGATCAATCCCTAACTCTTTCAGTCTGGATGTTGAAGTATCCGTGGGCAAGTTTCGAACCCAAATTGCTCTGAAGGGCTGTGCCAACGGTGTGTGAGTGCATGTAAAACTAATTAGCCAACATGCGTTCATCCCATACGGTCATCACATATTGCCACTTTGCAGTGGACTTCTACGTCTACATATTAGGCTTGAGGTATCCCTCTGCGTCTACTGTTGAAGTATCATGAAGGTACTGCCATGATTTCAACAAATGCGCATGGTGGCATGACGCTACATGTGACTATGTTTTGACAACAACAGCACATGGCAACTAACGCTGAGACGTCAACAAACGCACATGCTATGCTATTGCCATGGATTAGAATTAGACAACAAGGGCATGAATGGTTACGAATGGGCAAAAGAGGCAAATGGTCAGTTGTAGACAAAAAACATCACATTCAGACGGTAAGCGAACATTGGACTTCCGCATGACAATGCAGGATTAATTAGATCCATCCACTTCCCTTCCCACCCACCCTATAGGAACTGTTGTATTCCTTAAGTTATTACTAGCAGCATTTTAACCTGATGCTGTCCAGCAGCATATCATGCAGACCTGACTGGTTCCATCTGGCTGTGTTCTCAACTGACACCAACCATTCATGTATCATGCTGATACAACTGATGTGTGATAATGACACTGTGAACTGTTCTCTGTGGCCTTGTTCTCAACTGACGCTGTCCAATCGCATATCATGTGAATCTGAAAGGTGGCTTTTGGCTTCAGGATCTAACGCCAAAAGCACTACAAAAGTGGCTTTATTGATGACTTTGCAATTAGAATGGACGCGGTAGCCTCTGCCACCAGGGTGTGAATGTAACTTGTAGTGTAAAAGCACTTTGAGCATGCAGGAGACTAGAAAGGTGCTATTCAAGTGCAAGTTTATTTATCATTTTTCCTGGAAAAGACACACCTAAGACCAGGTATTAAGAAAAGCTGTAAATGTGTTAGACTGATAGTAATAAGAGCCAAGTAATAGTATGGAAAAACATAAAAAGTGTAAAAAGAAAAAAATGTGAACAGATATGGTACTATTAGGACCCTGCACACTCTTTGTGACTAAAACCTCTTCCACAGCAGACTGCTGACCCAAGAAATCTGCTGATCCATGACCTGTTTGAAAGGGCCCACCTGGGTTAAGTCTAACCCACAAAACAAGTCTGGTCAACATTGGGTTTAAGAGCTGGGTCAAGCTCTGTTCTGTTGAGTGTAAAAGTTCAGGTTGTACGTGTGATGCTTCAGTTCCACATTCCAGTCCTCCACAAGGTTTAGTTTAGATCAGCATTTAATGTTCTTGGATTAAATGTATAAGAGGAATTCTATAGTTAAAGTCCTGAAATGTTTTAACTTACATGCCTCTGACAAATGAAGAATCCATAAACAAAGAAAATTTTAATGAACTAAAGTCATAGGGGTCCACATTTAAAACATTATATTGGAACATCTGTTTAGGAACATTCACACTGCTTGTGCAGTATAATCCAAGTCTCACTTATCCAAGTTACCAAATATACCTTTAAGATAGACATGAAAGATTGGTATCTATCCTTTCAGTCATACTGATGCTAATATCAATATTAATCTGGGAGATTACACAGAGTGGTAAATTCATACAAAAGGGATAAACAAAGATGAAATCACCATAAAAAGGTAACATCGTTTAATAAAGGCTGAGGCATATCATAAAGTTTTCCTCGTGCCGTTGCCATCTCCCTTCATAACCCCACAGTCCATGATCCCAATCTAACAATAGGATCAGCTCCCTACACTCTTCACATGCTGATAAATAGAAGCTCTGAGTCACTGAGTCCAGATTGAGAGGCCTGATATTTTGTAGTCAGGGAGGCTATTGTGGCTATTTCAGCGCATTTGAGGTCAGGACATTCAAGGAGCTGTCTGCTCATGGCTTGTAGAGTGAATGAATAAGAGAGAGTGACTGCGGCAGAGATACAGAGTGTGTGAGTGTGTGTGTGTGTGTGTGTGTGAGAGAGAGAGAGAGAGAGAGCGAGGCAGAGGGAGATAGAGAGATAGAGAGAGAGCACACACTTTCACACACGGACAGAGAGCAGGAGATAGGGCTCTTTGTGCTGATGTGTTCGGTGACCTTGCGGTTTCTGTGATGGGCCTCTATCTCCACTCACACAATAGAACAGCAAAATAGGATTCTTAGATACACCAGCACACAGTGGAGCCAGAGACTGGATCTCACTGATGCAGTGGGCCTAACACCAAATGTGTGTGTGTGTGTGTTCCTGCGCTGGTGTGCATGTGTGTGTAAATGGTGTGATAGAGGAAAACAGCAGAAATAGAGAAAAAGGACTGCCATCTAACACAAAGGCTGAGAGGCCTTGGCAGAGCCTAGGGGTGCTTATTATTTTGCCCACAGTGTGTGGGCGAGCTGCAGCACAAAGCCCAGTATACAGCACATAGATTTACAGCCAAGGTGTTGTGCTCCAGTCAAGGTGCAAGTACACAATACTTAGAAAAAGTTTATTCCCATACTAACCATATGGAAAGGCCCTAATGTTAACAGCTCCATGAAACTAAGAGTTAATGCCAGGCATTGCTCTCAATATGTAGAACTTTCACTGTGTGCTGCTGGTGCAATGAACATTTTCAGAACAGGAACGTGTGATATATCTTTTGATGAATTAGACACTTACTTATTCAGTCATGAAAATAATCAAGGTACACACTACTTATGACTTCTTAGGTAACCTTGTGTGTCAGCTACATGGTGGGATGACACAACACTGTCCTTAAGTTTACACAACAGCACATGGCAACCAAAAAGACCATCAAAATGGTTGGGATTAGGCAACAGCTTTCCATATGCCCTATAAGCACACTTGTGCTCCTTATATTATGTGGTTCTGGCAGCATTATTACCTGACTCTATCCATATTCATGTGCACATGACCGGTTCCATGCCGCCTGCGCACATTACATGTGGGCACGCACTGTGCTGTCTGCCCGTCCACCAGCATATAATAATGCCACTGGTTTTGTACGAGCGCATTCTCATCCAACGGCGTCCAGTCGCATTCCAGTTGGATGCAGAAGGTGGCTTTTGGCGTCACCCTCATGCACTGAAAGCAGAGCAAAGTGTGACAAGTGAAAACGGGCTGGATTGGTAGGTTGGCAGTTTGATCCCTGGCTCCCTTGTGTTGAAGTATCCTTGGGTATGATGCTGAACCCCAAATTGCTCCTGGTGAGTGGCAGGTGGCATCTTATATGGTAACCTTTGCCACTAATGTATGAATGTATGTGTGAATGGGTAAATGTGACAAGTAGTTTGAAAGCACCTTGAGTGGTCGAATGACAAAACAAGTGTACGTCCATTCAGCACTTACCAGCAATATTACTTCCTCCTTACCAGCCTCCTTCCCCTAATCCTACCCATCCGTGCCAGCATGTGTTTATGTTGACGGTCCAGCACTGGTTGCCATGCGTTGTTGTTTCCTAAACATAACCAGGTGCAGCGTCATCCCACCAGGTGCATTAGTTAACAACACGGTTGTGTCATCCCAGAACATAAATAGTAGATGCAGAAGGATACCTAGAGCTTAATATGTAGATTTGGAAGTTTACTGCAAAGTGGCAATACATCAATTGTGATGAAAATGTGTTGGTATGCTCTGATGAAGCTTTGACAGACTGAAAGCTCAAAATAAAATAAAAACCTGATTACATATCTTCTATCAGGCAGGACACTCTTCAAATGTGTGTTTATGTGTACATTAAAAAGACCAGTTTTAAGCCTCTGTGTATGGCACTGCACTATTTTAAAAGTTGTTATTATTATTATTGCGTTATCTGAACTTCGGACAATGTCCAAAGAATCAGGTGCAGACATCTTCCAAAGTTCCCTTTCACATTGAAGAGACACGGCAGGATGCTGTCATGAGATGTGGAGCAGGTGGACCCAAATGCAGGAGATAGCAGGCAACAGAAACTTAAGAGATTACACTTTATTCCAAGGAAACATTAACTGAATATCACACTAGCAAATCAAGAAAAGACTGAAGTAAAGAGCAGGACTTAAATAGAAACTAGACTGACGAGGAGATGAAGTGCAGCTGGGGCAGAGAAGCTCAGGTGAGGGGAATCAGGTGATGAGGCAGAAGAACAGGCAGGGAGCTGATTGGCTGAGAGACACTGAGGAGCAGGAGGGACTAATGCAAGACAGGTGTGTAGATGGTAAATGAGGGAGAAGCAGCACAGGAACACAGGAGGAGAAAAACACAATAAACTGAAACCCCAAAACCAAGAAACACAATCATTTCAATGATGTTGTAAAAAATGAAAACAGACTTACTAATAAAGGAAAACTTAAATGAGTCTTAGACAGATACTTTAGAGCTGATCACACCAATACACATTGTTAGAAAAGCACCAGCAGCAAAACCGCTGCTTTTCCTATGGTACAACGCTCCTCTCTGGCTGCTGCACGAGGTGTTTTTCTGGCAGTTTTTGACATCCATTGCCATCCTTCTCGGAATGTTATTGGCGGAGGAGAAGTCACATAACATCACTCAGTCGAAACGCAATCATCTTGCAATGGTGTCTTTTGAAAATATCGCTTTAGTTTTGCGCAAATGTGTAATCAAAACCCACCTAATGACTCTGTTCCACTTTGGGACCAGTCGCTATAGCTGTAACAGCCCTGCCTCCTACAAAATGTGAAAATATTTTTGTTGTGTAGATTGCAATCACAGTCCACACAGATTTTCAATCCAAGAATTTAGACTCACTTATACCCTCTGTGTCCTTTAAGACATCTATGTATTTGTGTCAAATTACGACACAACTATTAAAATCTGAGGATCCACTCTGAGATCCATTGAATGTTTAATGGAATGCATATGATGCACATTCTATGTCTCAGGACTCAAATTTTGGTCATGGACCTTTTTCTGATCCCTTTTATGTTCTTTGGTACCAGAGTACAAATAGAAAGGCTGGAGCTTTCAGAGCACCTATTTTATAAGGAAATGACAGTCAAGGATGAAAAACAGACTGATTTTCCTAAAGAGTAAAACACAACACACAACATGAATTCATTCTCTTTTCCCTGCCATTCAATTTGTGCCAAGCAGCCCACCCCCTCCTCTCCTCCCTCTGCGCTCCCTCTTCCTCCCATCATCTGTCCGTTTAGCCATGATGTGATAAGACAGGTATGGCTACTCCCACGCCGGATACATCTTGATACATGGCTGGCTCTGTGGCGCGTAAACCCCAAGGTCTTTGTGCTCCTCACGTTGCGCAGATCAATCTCCTAGGCAGGTTCCCAGGAGGAACACAAAGCCTTACAGCTGAGACACTACTGTCCCTCAGCAGCAGAGAGAGAGAGAGAGAGAGAGAGGGGCAGCGAGAGAACGACGAGGAAGGAGAGGAGGGAGGAGGTAAATTTGGGGGGGTTAGGGATTAAGTCTTTTCTTCCAGGATAAGGACCTGTCTCTGAGAGAAAGACAGAAAGAGGCTCTCTTGGAGGAGGAGAGGGTTTGATCCCTCGGTCTCCCCCTCCTCCTCTCCTCTTCCCTCCCTCCTTCTCGCTTCTTCTTCCCTCTTTTGTGTTTCTCTCCCGCTCACTGTAATCCAACGTGACACAGTTACAGATGGTCTATCAATGCCACAGCCCATCAGAGCCCTGTTGAGGGGCCTGCTGGGGGCCTGTGGGGGCCTGATAGGTTGTCCAGTACCCTGCCTGCATGCCTACATGTGTGTGCGCAAGTCCATGTATGTATGTGTTTGCACTGTTACCCCCCCCTCGTTCATCTGGGACCAACCAAGACGGCCAACACATCAAACAGTCATGGCTTTGATGTCAGCCTCAGGACGTATATGTGATATATACGCTACAGGGCTACAAGATGCTACATTTCACTGCAGCAGGATTCTGCCTCCACACAACGGCAGGAGAGAAGAAGCCAGGCTGACACTTTGACGGATGGATGCGGAGTGGTGTGTTTGTGTGCAAGGGCCTCCTGTGCCATCTTACCATGGTAATGGCGTCCCAGAGGAAAGGCCTTTGACTATATGTCTTATCCCATACATCCACTCCACGTCTCAGATCTCATCTCCACGTACCTGGATAGGTGCAGCTCCCTAATTGAACCTGAAGCTGGAAAACTCATAGCTCTTTCTTATGGTAATGCACACAAATAAACAGATGCTCTATCAGAAGCATATATAATGCAATCTATACAAAGGAACAATGTTATAGTCCTGAATATGGTAATGAATGTGGAAGTATTGTTGAATAAGGAGGGACTTTTGTAGTTAAGTGTATGTGGTGAGACCTGTGCACGCATGAGTAAATATCACAACACTATGATTACTGTTTTCTTATGGTATTATTATTGTTCTATTTATTGTATTGCATAGTATTTTTAAATAGCACTTCAAAATATGGCACTTCAATACAATAGGCACTCTGGTGACACCATTAAAAAAAAAGAATGGTCAAAGTTAAAGCAGCAGAGTTGAGATTTCCTACCTTTGTGTCCCTAGTATAGGTCAAACTCCAAAAACACATGATCCTACAATTGCCATAATGCAATCAAAACCCATTAAACTCTCCCGTCAGGTGGAATTCAAACACATTCTCATCCAAAGTCATCACATATTGCTGCTTTGCAGTGGACCTCTATATATAACGCTTGAAGTTTCCTTTGGTGTCTGCTCTTCACATTCCATGATACTTCTACAGTGATGTAAACAAAAGCACGTGGTGGGATGATACTGCATGTGGTCATGTTTAGGCAACAAAAGCACATGGCAACCAACGCTGGAATGTCAAACAAATGATTAGGTATAGGGGAAAGAAAAAACCAAACCATTACAATAAGTTGGGAGGGGAAGTCCAGGATCCCGCATAAAAGTCCAGGGTTTGTGGGACCAATCCACCGCACCTCCCACCCACCCTATCGACACTCCCACGCTCCTTATATTACCTTGTTACCGGCAGTGTTTCAGCCTGACACTGTCCTGCTGTGTATCAAGTGGATCAACAGGTGCCATTTGGTTGAAGCCAGTGTATAATTACACTGCAACCAGTTCTGTCCATCCATGTTCTCACCTGATGCCATCCAGCAGCATTTCATGCAGATGCAAAATATGGCTTCTGGCCATATTTGTCAACATTGGGATGAGAACAGGCTTGAAATTCCATGTCTTTCACTTCATGACTCTAGTTTATTATACAATCTTTTTATTTCAGTTCTGTAGTCTACAAACCCAAACTGAAATGACTCCGTTCAAGGCAGGTCTAGTTCGTTCATTTGTTTCATGTATGTGGTTAATATGGCAACAACACTTTAACTTTGATAATCACATTTATGTTGAGTAAAACCTGGATTTTTTATGTCATGAGAGTTTTGTTTTTGTTTGTTGTTTATATGGCTAACTGGTTTTTAAAAATGGTGGTTGCCATTGCTGCATTGACTGTGATTGACCATGATGTCTGGAGCAATCACCATGCACTTATGTCACTCATGCGGTGCAAGAAAAGGGGGGGGGTTAGAACTTCTGGATGATAAACTGAATGATAAATATCTCAACAGTATAAATAATACCTATTGGCCCTATGGCCTGATGGTCCTGTAATAAAAACTGTTGGTGCAGGGTAGTCACGAAACGTCCATTACAGTAGCACATAAGTGTAGTCCAGGTGAGTTTTGAGTCTTTGCATTGTATGTGTGTATGTTTCACAAAAAACCTCACTAAGTTCCTTCAGAGCTACAGAACTGTATAATGATAAAAATAAAAATGAAAAATATACCACATGACAAGCACACTGACCCTTATTTACAGAATCAGTGGAGCATCTGTTTAAGCATTTAGCTCACTTCTTTGTCCCATAGGTGAATATTGAGGTAAGAAGAGGTGATTTTAAGTGACAGGAGAAAGATCAGTAAAGGCCATAAAATCCATACTTAGTGTATGAACATGACATGTGTTGAAATTACACTAGCTGGAATCAGTCCCAAGCAATGTACATGCAACAAGTTTGACAAGAGGAGCATATTGGATAACAGAGAAACATTTCAGATAGTCAAAAAGCATTTGCAAAAAGTAACATGAGTCACAAGTTGCCTCAAAAGTGAGCACAGTATTGAGTCAACACCTCAGTGACACCGTCTCAACACAAAGCTGGTATTTATAGCAGGGCTGCTACTGGGAACATGAAGCATACCCTAAAGAAAAGCACTGAGAGAACTTCGCTTTTTGATGAGTTCTGAGTGAGAACGGGCTTGGACGGCTTGGCTCGTTTTTGTTTTAAGACGCTGTCTTAGATTTAAAATGGAGTAATGTGGATGTAGCCTAAGTAAAACAAAGCTACATTTCCTATAAAATAAAACTATATATCCTATTCTGTAATTTGACTAAATTCCCATTTCATTTCCCTTTCAGTAAAAATACTTCAGGTGATGTGCTTTAAAGAAGAAATCAATTCACAAGATAATGTAAAAAAAAATCCTCTGACCCAATCATTTGTTTAAAACACACTGGCTCCCACAAAGCTCTGACCTGGGTTGCAGATAATGCAAAAATTGCCACACAGGATAAACAGTTAAGATTCAGGGTTTTGCTTAGAGAAGTCAAGCCCTGTAAACCCGCCCTGTCGACCCACCCGCCCCTGGCACTCACACTGAAGGTGAGATTCACTACAAATTCATAGGGAGTGAAGGATAATAAGGAGAAAGTGAGTGAGAAAGAGTGAGAAGAAAAGAAAGCTCATTGACACAATCATGAACTTTTCATACTGTGTGTATGAGATTATGCTGTATGCAGTACAAGTCCATGTATGTGTGCATGTGTGTGTGTGGGTGTGTGTGTGTGTGTGTGTGTGTGACACACAGAGGCGTGGGGCGTTGTCTGCCACTCAGGGCCCCTGTTGTCGACTGCTGGCGTATCCCAGAATCCTATTAGGAGCAAGTCACACTTGGGTGGCACATTCATCATGGGCCCTGCACATTCAGATTGCTGTTATGAATATAATTAGAGAGGAGCACAGAGGAGATGTTCAGGGCACTCACACTCACACACACACACACACACACACACACACACTTGTAGTCATATGTGAGTGCACAAACACATATGTCAGCACACACGCAAATGACTGTATGCAGTATATCGTCGTGCATACAAAACATGATGGCTCACATGCGCATGTGAACCGACATGCACAGTGCAAAATGACACATACGAGTGCATGTCCTTCTCACACAAACGCTTTCCCCTCTGCTTGTGTCGCTTCTTTTTTTTGCCAACACACAAACACGGCGATGCACACACACCTATCGTGATGTCAGACACTTCATTTTCACCCCAGTGCTCAGTGCGCCTCGCCTCACCACTTCAAGTACAGGCCAGCCAGTTCACATGGGACCAGCCTGAGCCACTCTGACATGGTTGGATCAGACTGTCTGTGCACTAACATTTGTATACACTGAATGGCCTCTTCATTCACATTATGTTAACCCAGTGGTTTTCTATCTGGAGGTCAGCCCCCCCAAGGTTGCAAGAATAATCCAAGGGATCACAAGACGACTCCACTAAAGTACTATTTACATTTTTGCAGTGCCATTATGAAACAAATCAACAATGAATTGTTACTGTTATTGTTGTCACTATAAGGTATTGAGTGTGTGCCCAGAACCTGATATATCTCCTTTCTCTTTGCCATCGAGCTCCAGCGTCGTTCAAAAACGAGGGTTGCAAATCGTAAGCACTTTTCTTTAATCTATTAATCATTATTTTAAAACACATACAAACTTTGCTTATTTCCAAATAACTTTTTTTCCATTCAAAGCTCACAAGATCATATAACATTTGCTCTGATAGCATTATATAGCCCTATCAAAACTATTAAAAACACATCAGTGAGACACACTGTCAAACAGGGTGAGGTGTCAATTCAGTACATCACTGTGGTTCATTTTGACCCATATACATAGTCCTGCTGTGGTGAATTCTCGCTATGTACTTGTGTATTTGTGGGGGGTATATGTTCTTTTGTGGATTTCACACTTTTTTTTGCTATTTTGTTGTTGGATATTAAATTTATTTTCATTCTCTTTTATTTGAAGGAAAATGTTGAAAAACTGAAAAACTGAACTTTTTAAATCTCTATTGTAAAATACACATGAAGCACTTTGTAACTCTGTATTGAAAAATGTTGTACAAGTAATGATGATTATTATTAAATTGTAATCAGTGGGAATAAATGAGGTTGTGACTGAGAGCCGCAGTCAGAAATATTAAAAAACAGGCTAACATGTTGCTGGTTTTGGTCTTTTCTTGGGATTTGTTGACAGAAAGAAGAATAGAGGACCAACCAACCTTGTTTTTTAAGCAGTTATTGAAACCAAACAATGTGCAAGTGGACTGTATTTATTATTATGCAGTAAAAGATATACAGTTTGTTTCACTTGTCCAGTTGCATTGCATTCTCAGTTTTACATGCACTGTAAACATACTCGTATTCCTGTTTTTCTGTGCTCCAACCTTCAGCTCAAAGGCTCAAGTATTTTATCCTCAGTATTTTTTCATTAGTTGTGCAGCATTTTAAAGCGTTGCTGCTGAATGCTGTGCACTGCAGGTCTTGAAGGGCACTAATGGATCAAAAGTGGGTGGTAATGCAAGGCCACACATAGAAAAACAGAGAGGTCCAGCATGGTGAAACTAAGTAGTGCTGCAGTGAAAGGTGATGGAACATTTCAAATATTTTAACAAATCCACACGTGCGGGTTAACTATTAGCTGCTTAATACATTACATATGTTTTCCCACAACACTTACAGCTGTGGAGAAAAGACAAACGTTCCTGTTAAAGTACTTTACAACTTGTAATTACTGAGCTACTCGATCAATGCTGTATTTGAAATGAAAGTTATAATAATAATAGCACAGTAAAGTCTTCTTTAAATTATTCAAAACAGCTCTTGTAGTAGAATCTAAAAGTTCTGAAACCAAATATTCACACTGTGGTTTGAAGAGAGGATTCATCAGCTCTTGTTCTGCAGTAGATTCTGAGTGTTTTTGCAAACTACTTCTTTAATCGTTTGTGAACAGTGATGACACCATTTGATCATGGATAATACACATGTAAACTGCCAGGAAAACTCCTAATTTTATAATTTCCCTCCTGGAACTGAAAACTCTTCTTAAGTCAGTCAGCTTAATTAATAAAAGTGTCAAACTTTTAGAAAACAATTCCACTTTCTACCTCAAATCCTCTGACTGAATGTACTGTGTGTTTTGTATGTTTGTACATCTGTTTATTTTTCTTGTCATATAAAGTTTTTGCTCGGTTTCTTTCCTTTTTAAAATTATTTAACTATTTATTTTATTTTTATTTATTTATTTTTACCAGTGCTGTACACCTTTTACCCGATGTTTTGTATATGTTTGGTTTATCCATTTTTAAAAAAGTAAACTGCCAAGAATATGAAATATTAAAATGTGCTTGTAATCACAGTGTTGTTTGGACACCTGCATTCACTTTACATGAAGAGGCAAGCAGGCTGGATTATCCAAATGAAAAATGGACACAGTGCCTATTGGATATGGTTCAAACATAGAAGCACCCAATTTGATATGTTCTGTTGTTGTTCCATTGAGAATAAATAATGAACAACTAAATCTACTATATATCAGGAGCTGGGAAGGTTTCCAAAAAGGGATTTCTCTGCACCATTTGACAGAAACATATATGCTCTATGATGTTTTGTACCTAAATGAAATGTGTATTAAACTGTAGACTGAGAACTTTTTTTTCTTTGCACACACAGAAGCCTGAATGATAAGACATCTGGGCTGACATCCAGCCGTCTGAGGGCAAAAAGCTTCATTTGTCCACCTCTGAAATTCCTCATGGGGCCGACGCAATGCTCTAATTAACCATGTGAAGGAACGTCTCTTTCCTCCACACACATACACACATTTCTTCTCCTCCTCTGTCTCTCTCCCTCCCTCTGTCTGTCTCTACCTCTCTCAGCCATTCGCCGAGCGCTAGCAGGAAGCTGGCCAAGACTCTTGGAGAGCCAGCATGTGTTTACCACCCTCTGAATGCGCGCCACGTCGAGAGCTCTGCCTGCCATCTGAATGCTCTGTAATATCAATAATTGATGCTCTTGAGGAGTAGTAATTAAATTAGTTAATTATGCCGGTAAAATTACATATAATTATGAGACTGGAGGGTATGTTTAGTAAATTAGTCTCATCCATGCTCACTGTGTGTACTGCTGCCAAATTTTATTCCTTGATGATTAGGTAATTTTGATACCCTCTCCGTTTTTTGGAACAAATGCATCATTTACACACCGACACTGTCTGATCTGGATTAGCTTTTGTTACCGGAGGTATTCCTTTTCATCCCAAAAAAATCCACTGCTGGATAATAATGTGAGAAGTGCTTTTGGCAGCAGATTCACTGAGTTTTACAACACAGATTTAAACATTTCATTATGTAAGCTGGAGCAATGGACAGTAATAAAGATTGTGTTGACATGTTTGCTGTTGTGCTTTGTACAGTCCAGCTAAAACATTGCAACATAATGTCATTTGGATTTTAATTAGAATACACTGTAAAATCTGACAATTATATCTTAGTTATAAATAACCTTAGTTTGAAAAAGTAAAGTAAATATAACCAGTTAGTCTTAATTTATGTTTACTTTATATCTAATTGTTAAGTTCACTTAAAATTTGGCTGTATTTACTTAATTTTGTGAAGGTGTTATAACTTAAAAATGACAAGTGGAATTACCTTGTTCAGTGTTAGCAACTTAACTCGATCATCACATTTTTGCTGATGATTAAGAATTGCAAGTTCTGTTTTTTTAAAACACATTTAAAAAAAACCCCAAATATGATTGACTAGATTTCAACAGGCAGAATCCAGATATATAGCACAGTAAACTTGATTAACTGAAAAAAAAACTTTAAAAAAAGACTGATTTAATCAAACTTGTCATTTATGTTATAACAGCTTCACAAAATTATTTAGATATAACTAAATTTTAAGTAAACTTAACAGTTAGATACAAAGTAAACACAAATTAAGATTGATAGTTATATTTTCAAGGTCATTGGATTCCTAGTTCTCTAATTTAAGAAAACAAATAGTGAAATCAACTTTTCAGATTTTACTGTGTCAAAGGGTCAGTCCACCCAAATAAAAAACACACACAAAAAATGCAGTGGGTAAGTAGATCTTGCTTTAAACTGATCAGATTTTCTGAGCTTTCTCCACCTCAGTAGAATGGCTGTGAATGAAACTAATTTGTGGTGCTCACAGTGCTGAAAAATGATTGCAACAAAAGCTCTTTGAAGACACAGTTTCCTGATTACTAATGTTGTGAATAATTTTGATTAAACTTTCTACCGATTACAGAATTTTTCTATGAAAAAAAAACGTGAACAATTGGGTGTGTAGATTGTCCGTAGTAATGTCTCTGTGATGTGGACATGTTTTAGATGAGGACTATGATTTCAGAAAACGTGCTGGGGTGTCAGACGAGTCCAGTTACAGCTGTGCATTTTTTTCTGAGCAGCACAAACATGACTAATTTGTAAGATCAGAATTTGATCTGTGACATCCTACAAAACCAGAGGGCTTTTAAGACTGTAACATAAAAAAGTACTATTTATGTGTGCAGTTAATCAGCAGGTTAGTAGAGACCTGAAAAATGTTAGCATTGGACCAAATATTTGCCAAATTGTTGTTTTAAAATCATTTTTATGGAGGTCATGATGGCTGATTAAAAATGTCTGAACAATCAATAACATGGAGTTTTGGCATGTTAGAAATGTCCTTTCTTTGTGTATGTAGTATGGTAAGTTGAATAGTTCCATGGTCAAATTTTCTAACAAGCTAGTCTTAATAACACTGGAGGTTCTGTTTATATGTTGTGACTTAGGCCCCTTTGTACAGAGACTGAGCCACAGGGCCACTACAAAGTCCTTTTTTCATGCTGCCTTTGCATTTTACACAGAACCAAACAAAGATGATTTTAGATAGCATGCAAGCATCGCAGAATTCAAAAATATGTGACGGCTGTGACAGGTTACACAACACTGTCAGCCTCTTGTATGACATAAAACCTGTTAAATCTCTGTTAAATGGCAACTTATCTCATACTCTATTTGGAGGATAAGAGGCTCCCACACCTTATTTTTGCTTTTCAGTTTGCGGACATTTTTTGGCGTTTTTTTTTTTTTTTTTTTTTTAGCTGCAAACTCTGGCTAGCTGCTTTTAAATCTACTACAGGGGGTCGCACACATAATACACTGTCAAAACATCACACCTGTCCTGCCCATGGTCCCATCCTGTTAACATTGTGTCAGTGCTGTTACTACCTCTAATGATGCATTAAATGCGATATAACTGTGTCCTCCCATTTCAGGATTGCACCTTTTTTACAGAACAGCAAGGCGGCATAATGGTGGGAAATACCTATCTTAGAGAGGCTGTGTAAAAAATGCTCAAAACTGTAGTCTGCAGGCTGCTGGGATTACGAAACTTTGCTGCGGAACATGCAGACTGTATTTTTCACTACATTTTCCAGACATTTACGGCTGCTGTCTTTTTTCCTCTTCTTCTTGTTTTCAGTTAAGAATAGAATCACAGAAAGAAAAGCTGCCTTTTTCTTATTGTTAACATTTCTGAGAATACAAATGTATTGATTGTAAGGCTGAACAGTTATTTACAATATCTTTTAATCAGAAGATTAGTTTTATGATTTATGTGTATATCATTTGGTCTAAGAAATACTATAAAATGTAGTGAATAGTTGTGAAAAATGGCCATCACAGTTTCCCAGAGCCCATGGTGATGTCTTAAAATGTAGTTTTTTTGTCTGACCAAGAGTTAGTTACCCAATAAGAATCAATTTTCTATCATATAAAATAGAAAAAAAGAAGGAAATTCAATTTAAAAGCTGAAACTAAAGAGTGTTTGCCTTTTTTGCTTGAAAAAAAAATCAGCTAATCATTACAACTCCAGCTGATGCATACAGTCATTGAATGTATACATGCAAATTCTTTGCAGCCACCAACTTATGGACATAATTTCACATAATTCACTTGCTTTAAAATCAAATGAAAACACACCAAGTCAAAAAAACAATATTTCTACCCACACTCTGAGAAAATACAACCCATCTCAGCCATATTTCCGTGAAAACATCCACTAAATATGGCTGTGTGCAGTGTGGAGGCTCTGTGTCAATAACGCCAGTGAACGCCTGCAGGCTGTGGACCAACTCTCTGTTGTTTGACTTGGTGCTATGGAGGCAGGCTTATCTATAAGCCCTGTCATATTGTGGCATCACATGTCCCCCAAGATCTCATAAACAGCTTGTCGTGCTCCTACTTGAGAAATCGACGGCATATTGTCTAGACCAGGCTGAATGCACAGACAAATAGCAAAGCTTAAAAACACTGTGTACTGTAGTTAATGAGATTAAACTCACTGCCAAGGAAGTTTTACCTCATTAATTGCCACTGGATTACACATGGAGAACAATTGCACCACATCTTCTCAGAGTCACATGCAGGAGTTTCAGTAAGCTTGAGCCGTGGTGCCAACATTAGGCCTATATGTCATTTTAAAGTGACAGTTGATGTTATTGATTGTGAGCTATTATTAAATGGGTGTTGGAATTATTTAAAAGTGCCACAATCTTAGATCTTAAAAGCGGAAGGTATGCAAATGCTCACACATCAAGACGCAGAGAGCATATTAATGATTGGCAGAACTCCGGTCCACTCGGCCCTCCTGTGGCATGATGGGAAGGCTGTGGAGGCTGTCAGGCCTAAGAGGCTGTCAGTGACTAACTTTGCCTCGGGCTGGATCCTTTTAATTTATGTTGGTAAAGAATCGCAAAGTGCTGCCATCTCTCCAGAGATGCCCCGGCAAGTTAATTGCATTCTTCCACTTGTAACCGACTCAAACACTTACAGTCACACACGTGCGTGTGCACACACACATAGAGGAGCACACTCTGCTCCTCCGGGATGATAAACACTTTTTGATTTATTCAGTTAAAAAGTGTCTTTCCTGAGACAGTCAAGTTCACAGAATCAAACAGACATTGGAGTTGGAGAGCAGATTCAGTTTGAGTGCAGAGAAACCATCAGGAGAAACTCTCACACATGCTGTCATGTAGATGCACATGTGTCCTGACAGGCAGAGTGACTGGCTGATTGAGCAATGAGAAAACAACTGACACAGAAATCCCTCTGTCTACCTCCTCCTCTCATCTCACCTTCCACCCACATGTTTCTCTCTGAGGATCCTCCTGATGTTCATTTTGGGTGACTGAGATGTGACCTCGCTCATCGGATGTGACACCAGTGGAGGATGATGATAGAGTTGAAGAACAGACTTGTTTTTAAAATAACCAGCTTTAGATTGTTTTCTTGCTTGGTTCAGTCTGCTCGTAATGTCAGAAATGATTTTTTTGTACTTGACATGAAGGCAAACCCAACAATCACTTATACCCATAGTCAAGAGTATGTAAACGTAGCTATGAAGACATAATTTAAGGTTTCTATATTCTAATGCTCCATTGCTGTTACGTCGCCTTTCAGCTATTTTCCTAGAAATTGTTTATCAAAATGCAAAAATTCAATCTTTTTTAAATTAATGAGCTTTACAGTTCTATAGTGAAAGCTCATCAGTTGCATTCTCTTTGGATGTCTCTATTCATTGCGTCTCAACACGCATTGCAGAACCTGTTGGGCTTTTTTTTTTTCTTTTTTTTTCGGTATCCATGTTGAGCAGCGCTGGTCAGGCACATTTCAGCTGCGGCTGTTGCAGCAAGTTGTTGACACAAGGTATTTTGTCCTGAAATATTTGCAGGACGGTGTTGTTGACAATGCAGGAACTCAAAAAATGAGAGGACTATGTGCTTATATTTGTGGAAATATAGTACTCACAGCAGCAGGCAGCCATGCAGCATCACAACAACGCTATCAGTGTCAAGACTGCAAGTCTGCAAGACCCACCAGTTCGGCGAGGTTGCCAGAAACGCTATTCATGAAGGCAGTGTGTTCCAGGAGTAAAGCATTAAAGCACGAAGTGTGTATTAATCTCCAGCTGAAAATAGTCCTCAGCAATTGCACTATTTCCTTCAGTTTTAGAAGCGTTTACTGAAATTGACAGTGCTGGGCGGCTTTAGGATATGGCTGAGCATTTATTTAAAAATGAACTCCATGTTTGTGACCCTTTTTTAAAGACTTGTGCCTTTAAAAGACCAATAGACTGTGACAATCAGAAAGAGATGGACTAAGACATTGTGGTTTTTAGTTTTTAAAGGTGTTTGTTTACAATAAGAAAAATACTTAATGCCCTCAGTCTTTCATAAGTGAGTGGTTTTTCCCCATCCAAGGCAGTATAAGTCTTTCCTACATACTTGAATTGAATGACAGCTCTGTCTAATTTGGAAAAAAAAAAACCAGAAAAGACAATAGACTCTGTATTAAAGCAAGATGATGCTGCTGGTTTTAATAAATATCCTAAGCTTTATAAGCCTAGATAATTATTCAAAATTGTCCAATAAAAATCATGACATGTGGCTTAAATGCTTACATATTACGTTTATTAGTTCCCTCACTGTGATGCCCTGTTTACACGTGTGTGTGTGTGTGTGTGTGTGTGTGTGTGTGTGTGTGTGTGTGTGTACAGCTGTGTGTGTCTGTGTGTGGTGCATACATTAAAAATGAACACATGTAAAGCCCGTGCACATGCCTGCTACTCACACATGTGCACGTCGGCCGCGACTGTCGCTGTCGTTTTATGAAGACCCCCCCCTCCACAAATGACAGCAAACATTAAATAACCCCTTTAATTACATCCCATAATCCTCTCATGATCCACCCTCATGGATCCCATTATGAGGCTCGCTGTTGAAAACCTTACATTGCCAGTTTTGCCATTATATGTGCTAATTTTATCATCAAGGGTGGTGTTGTAGGTAAAACTACTGATCGTAAAATCATAAAATGTCAAAATACATTACTTAACCAGAGCAATAAATAAAGCAGCTTTACTTGTTTCCTGATAGGTTTAAATTTTATTGCATGACAACATGAGTCCTGACCCCGCACTAGAGCTAAAATACACACACTCTGATCTTTGATGATGCTTCACATGGGCCTCATCGATAAAGGTTATTCATGTTTTGCATCCAATTACCGCATCCCCCAAAGAGGAATTACTTGGCCAAAAAAAAACCCTATTATTGAATTCTGTGTATTTTCTGTGTGTGTGTGCGTAGGGGTCGGCAGTCACTCTTTGTGTGTGATTGAGTAGGGCAGGGGCTGATGGAGTGTGAAGGGGTTTGAGTCCATCTTCACTGCTGTGTCCTGCTACCACAGCTGTCACTGTTTGTTGTAGTGCCTGGTGAGAGGTGTGTGTGTGTGTGTGAAGAAAAGTTAGAGTGGAGGGAGCCAAATAAAAAGGAGACAGAGTAATGGCACCAAACCAAAATCCTGTCAATTTGTCAGAAGTGCCACCATGTTCTTCTCCAGCCAAGCAAAGAGCCATCGTGAGCCGATAGACTGGCCTGTCATATATTTACTGAGTGTGAGATTGTGTGTGTGTGTGTGTGTGTGTGAGTTGGGGGAGACAGCTGACAGAAACGCAGCTGACAGACGATGAAAAGAAACATTACTCTCAGTAAAAAATGGAGGTCGCCCTGCAGAGGACAGGAGAACTGCTTCAGCACAGTTAACCTGCAGACAGAGAGGGAGAGGGAAAACACACAGCAGAGAGAAAACATATTAAATGGGGAGGCTGGTTTATTTCCTGCATTTTGGTAAATTTTGTTTTCCATTAATTTCTGATTGAATTTACATGTACGTACTTCCAGCTTCAACTATGCAGGCTGTTTTCATAAACTGTTTCTGCACTTTCCTATGAAGAGCAATGCAACCAATTGGTATATATCTCACATGATCATGAGCCCGTAATTTGTGCATATTCCATTTATTTTGGAAGGCTGCGATCATGTGATCATGGCGCTGACAGGCGTTAACAAGAAAGCAGAGAGAAGCAGCAGAGAAGACAACTTAAACTCAAACAGTTCACTCTTCACACCAGATCAGAACAGCAAACAGAACATCACACAACCAGATCAAGGATCCAAGAAGGACTGAACTAAAAACCAGGACTTAAATACAAACTGATGAGAAGATGAAGTGCAGCTGGAGAACAAAGGCAGAGAGACTCAGGTGAGATGATGAGGCAGAAAAACAGAGCTGGGAGCTGATTGGCTGAGAAAAAAACTGAGGAGCAGGGAAGACTAACGAGGCTGATGCAGGACAGGTGTGACAGAAAAACGGGGGAAACAGACAAAGGCAGGAAGAGCGAAGGACACTGGAAAACCACAAGGGAAACAGGATGTTCAATCTCAGGTTGAACAGCATTATTCCTCAAAACGGTGTGCGATGGTGCGTAGCAGTCTTAAAGTTGTGTTTCTTCCTGTTTGGAAGGTAAATCAGCACTGATGTTAAAATAAACCAAGTTCTGGTAGATCTTTAGTAATTGTACATAGATTTTTTTTTTTTTGTTTTTACTCCACACATGCTTTGGCAATGTAGATATAACTTGTCCTACGCCAATGAAGCCCCTTTGAATTAAAATGAATAAACTAAAATAAACTAAACGTTCACCTGCACAACAGGTTGTTCAACGCACAACCATTTCTGCTGAAATAAACAATTGGCTACGTTTTGTAGAGGCTGAAAGGACTGTAGGACTAGTGAGGGACATTGCTTTTAAGGCTTCATACAGCCACCATGCTATCTGGAGGCATTGTTGCATTAATGAATTGTGTTCCAGTGCTTTGTCAAAATATTAGGTTAGGGCTGAAACTAACAATTATTTTCACTGTCAATTTATCTGCCCACAAATACCAATTCCAATGCAATGTCAATGCAGTTTGATGATCAAAACAGTTGCCACAAACTGGTTCTGTTAGATCAATCAATCCATAGATCATTGCAGTCATACAAAGTCATCTGCTTTGTTTTTATTGGTGCACATGCTCTATATATTAAGCGGAACATGGCCCCTGCCTCTACGCAAAATCTTAACCCATGCATTAGTAACCACAATGAATGTCTGTCTTTATGTCTTTTATTTAAGACCGATGATGAAAGGGAATATGTAGAATTTAGGGAGAAATCTGAGCGTATAAAAAACAGGTTTTGTGTGAAGAGAAAAAAATTTCAGTCACAACAGTTCACAGAGAAAAAGGCGATACGCTGGGATTCAAGATTTTATCAAGGGCAATGATGCAAAGTGAAGCAACACATCAAAAGCAGGAAAAGAAGCAGAAGTATCCAAGAGAGGCTCTTGAACACTGTAGGTTTACTCACTGCAAAGAAATCCAACACTTCACTGAGAAAGAGGTGAGGAAACACCAGCATTTAGATGAAATTACCACTTTTCTGAAGTCTGATGTAATGTGGTGAAATACGTGTTTGAAAAAAGGTGAAAATGGACAAGGTCATTAATGACTACAGAACTGCAAAGTATGAAAGGAACAAACTTTAATGACTATATGCATTTACACATACTGTATTGTGTTTTGTATTTAAAGCCTTCAAAATAATGATGACATCATGTATCAAAAACACAGGTTTTGGGTCTGTGTTGTTCAAGCAGTGTATTTTTTGTTACCATGTGCATGAGTGTAAGGGAGAGACTGCACTGATTATCACTTCAGTGTTGCAGCTGGTAAAGGTGGATCTCATTTTATATCTTCATATATTTTTGGGTAGTTTAATATTAATAATCTTAATAATCTGAGGTTTCAAAGCAGACAAATATAGTAGTAAAAACAATTATATAAGATATAAATATAAAGTATTATAAATGGAAACAAATATAAACTCAAATACAAGTTCCTCAAAAACTCTCTAAATTTTAATGAAAGCAGTTGCAAAGTAGTCTCAATAGTACTGATATTCTGTTATATTTAGTCATTATCATTATTATTATTATTTAACATCACAATTCATGATGGATATGGGGGAAAATGTTTTATTAGGGTAAATAAAATGCCAGAGTGCATAAAAATAAAATCAAAATAGAGCTTGTTCATCAAAATTTCCTATGGGCAAATCCCCTCAGACCCCCCTACATGGTCCAGGCTAAGCCCCAGTGTCCCCAAATTCTTGAAACACCCCTGGTGGAGGAAGTTGACAAATCTAAAGGTGTTAATATAGCACGTTATATATACCCAATTACAGGTAAAAGTACTGTTTTGAAAGTGTTACCATATGTACATTTACGTCAGTATCAAAAATGAAAGTACCTGATGCAGAAAAAAATGGCCCATGTGACTGTTATACTAGAAAATCACTGAATCATTCATATACATCCATGTTTGAGCAGCATTTTACAGTTGTAGGTGGTTATGGTGAAGTAAAATTATCAGAAAAATGTACTGGAGTAAAATGTATAATATTCCCACTTGAAATGTAGTGAAGTAGAAGTATAATATATATACATATATATCATATATGGCATTAAATAGAAAAAATAGAATTCTACTTAAATACAGTACCTGGGTATGAATAAATAAGTGTGTACTTCTTCCTACTCCTTTTCAAACATGTGATATTTAAGTTTAAGTGGCTTGAGTATTTGTTATTGAGACTGACGTGTAGGTTTTGTACAGGCCTTCTTTTATTTTTTGATTTTTTTATTGTATTTATTTTTTTGTTCACTGCACTTGGCCACAAGGCTTGTTTGCTTTTATTTGTGTGTTTTGTTTTGTTTTAACATGTTTGAAATAAAGATTCATTCATACTTTCAGCCATTGTTTTTCACTTGTTTTACTTCTCAGTCCATCTAAAAATATGCTGCTGGGTTGATAAATGATGTAAGGAAATCATATCGTAATCATCGTAACTGTAAATGTTTTAGACATTGTATTACATATTATGATATTATCCATGTAAATAACCGATAAAAAACAGCAGTGCCTGCTGTCTGCTCAGGGCCTGAGGAGCTCTATTCAAACCAGGATGTGATGTCATAACATAGAACACAGTGATGCTCTGGAATCATAGACAGTTCTGACAGAACTGATCATTCCTTCAACTGACTTCAGCTGAAAGTGCACATCTACTGAGACTACACAGACAATTTCTGTTGGTTTTCGTTCCTGATTCTACATTTGCATTGAGTTTACTTCAAAACCATCCATGGCATCAAGTTACATGCCAGGTAAGCTCACTTGTGAAGAAAAATCTGATATATTAAACTGTAAACTACTGAGAAACACAGAAAACATGTGAATGTTATGCATGTGAATGTATCTTCATTTTTTTTCTGGACATAGAATAAGGACTAGGCCTTTAAGCCATTGATAATATATATTTTATTTAGTGAAAGAGACTACTTGTTTTTTAAATAACTATTTTTTTTCACAAGTTGTGTATGTTTTTTATCAGTATCAGCAGAGTAAGATCTCCACTCAATTATCAGAAAGTAGTTGGAAATATACTTTTTGGTTCCAAAAATTGAGTCTTATTGAATACATCTTTAAATTTTTTGTGTTTATCAGATAAATTAGTCTGCATGTCTGAGACAATGAGATAATATCAGTGTTTTTTTGTATGAATTGTTGGTAGGACTCATGCTAGCTTGACATTTTGTTCCTTGTGGTACAAGATAAGTACTTTGTTTTGAGGACAACAAGTGTAGGCATACAGATGCACAAGTAAAATGTAATTGTGCTTTGAAAATCTGAATTGAAAAAAATCAACTGAAATAATAATAATTTTGAAAAATAAACTATTTGTGTAAGTTAAAAAAGTTAGTGTTTTGTGCTGCCCTAGAATTGAAATTGACAAAATTCCGCGAAGAGAAGTTGAGGTAATTTTGGAATGATTCAATTTTTTTTCTCAAACTCAAATTAAGGAAGCCTGGACACTAACTTTTTTTAAGATGAAACTTTTTTTTTTTTTTTATTTTTACAGTGTGTTGAACAGTTGAGTTTTTCTTCTTTTTTTTATTTCTCTGGCCAGTTCAGACAGAAGTTTCCATCTCCAATGATTTTATGTAACTCATGTAGAGGGTGTTTTAAATAATGTTATGTGTACAGTGCAGGGATGCATTCAGGCACAAAAGCAACAAGTGAAGAATGCAATATTGCATTAGAAACAAGGAACAGCAAGGCTGCAACGCCTAAATGTGTGTAGTACAGATGTGCTGTTAGATGTTGTGTTGATGTAAAAACTTTAAACTTCACATTGCGTCTGTCTCCTCTCTGCTCTCAACAGATTTCCCGATACACGAGGGAGCCCTGCTGGCCTCTTGCTTTGAGGTGCAGGCTTTTCTCGGTGAGGGCACCTTTGGAAAAGTCGCAAGTGTTTGGACCTCGTGACCAAACAAAGGTGGCTGTCAAAATTACCAAAGACAACCTGTCTTTACCGAACGAGCACTGGAAGAGGTAGAGTAAAAGCTTTATTTATCAAAACTGAAGTCACATGTTAAAATATTTTCTGTACCTTCTATCTTAAATCATGCCATGTAGTTCATCTGTAAGGTGACAGCAAACACTAAAAATTGAAATGTTTTTATCTTCCACAGATAAAAATTCTCAAACAGCTGCGTACTCTGGATTCAGACAAATGTAACCTGGTGAAGTGGAACGGCGTCTTCCTCCATGGAGGGTTCATTTGTCTGGAGTTTGAGCTCCTGGACCAAAGTCTTCATGACTACACAAAGCAGAGACCTCACCGCTCTCTGTCCATCAGTGAGATCCGCCCAGTGGTTCATCAGGTATGTGCAGCTGTCCTCTCTGCTGTTCTCAGAAGGATCATTTTTCAATTCAATGGATAATCAGGACTTAATGATGTACACTGTTGTGACCTAATGAATCTCAATATTTGTGTTTGTTCAGCTGACCACAGCACTGTTCCACCTTGAGACCCTGGGCATCATGCACGCTGATTTAAAGCCTGAGAACGTGATGGTCGTGGACCGCAGGCAGCAGCCGCTGCAGGTCAAGCTCATTGACTTTGGTCTGGCCCGCTACACGGCTGATGCTGATTCAGCATCATGTGTGCAGAGTCTGTGGTACAGGTAAGTACAGAGAGTGGAGACAAGAAAACTGTGCTGTGATGCTGTCCCAGCTAGCAATTTTTGGTTCTAAAAAGATTCTGAAAATGATACAATGCAACCAATGCAATGTTTTTAGTAATATTTTCAGCAACAAGTTTTCTTTTAGTTCCCAAAATGTTCCTCTTTAAGTTAAAGTAAATTCTCTATAAATATAAAAAAATGTTAAAAATGTTTTTTTTAACATAAAAAATAACATTACATTTTCATAATCTCATAACCTTAGTAATATGTTCTGAATGTTGCTTTGAAAATGTTCTTCCTTTGTTCTCATGTAACATTGTTGGAAAGTTTTATAAAAGAAACATTTTTATAATCTGTCACCTCTCAGCATCACCCAAAACATCCTCAGAATGTTGCACTTAAAAACATTGCGTCTTAGTCTGCATTTAACCTTGTAGGCACATTATTAGAAAATGATAAAAATCCCTAAAACATTCTTTGAACATTAAAATAAAATGTTTTCTTCCCTGCTAGCTGGGGTGGCTTTGTGTCTCCAGTTTTGTGGCCAACAGAAGACGTTTGTGCCTGTAATTAAAAAAAAATAATAGGGGTCTATCTTTACATGACGCTGAGTATATTTCTTTTCTGTGCTCAGGGCTCAGAAGTCATTCTGGGTCAGCTCTTCACAGAGTTAATCGACATGTGGTCTCTCGGCCTGGTAGCTGCAGAACTGGCTCTGGGCTACCCGCTTTTTCCCTGGGGAACCACGTATACGACCAGATGAAATTCATCGTAGATGCTCTGGGACAGCCACCAGATTATCTGATGAACTGTGGACAATACAGCACGTGCTTCTTTCACATTCAGGGCACCTTTAACCAGCAGACCTGGAGACTGAAGGTATTTATTTGTCTATCCAACCCATTCACCAGTAAATGTGTTGGCATTGTACATTTATATGTTGTCACATAGCGAATACGTCTAAACTTTGTTTCAACAGTGCTGTGGTTACAGTGTGGTTAGGTTTAGGCACAAAAAAGACTTGGTTATGGATAGGAAAATGTTTAGTTTTGCTTAGATACCTGGGGCACAATACTGGACAAGCAGATATCTATTGCAAAAACAATTACGTTTAGTGGCATTATCCCAGCAGTTAACACAGCAATGTGTCAATAAATACACATTTTTGTTGCACTCTCTTCACGAGAAATCGATAAAGGGGTCGTTATAAAAACACCCACGTTTGGTGGTTAAAAAGCTGCTAGAAAAACATGATGCATCGTATTTAAACACTCACATTTGGTGACTAAAAGCTGCTAGAAAACCCAGCAGTGGTTTCATTATAAAAACCCAACATTTGGTGGCAAAAAAAAAAAAAAAACAGCAAAAAAACTCAGCAGTGGGGTGCTATCAAACACCCATGTTGAGTGGAAAGAAAGCTACCAGAAAAACTGTGACATGTTGCATCAAAATGTTCACATTTGGTGACTAAAATCAGATCAAGGGGTTGCTGTAAAACACATTTGATAACTAAAAAACTGCTGGAAACATCAATGGATGATTAAAAAACAACCACATTTGGTGGATTAAAACGCAGCTAGAAAAACTATGACGTGTCACTAAGTAACACCCACATTTGGTGACTTAAAAAAAACCATTAGAAAAACACAGCGACGGGTAGCTACAGTAAAAAACAACTGGTTTTGTTGTTTGTTGGTCTCTGTTCGAAAGCTTGGCTGGCATCTCACCTAGGTGACACACTATCCCACCATCCCCTCCAGCTTCTGATGACCAAGTTGCCTTATAAATTTCACATAAGAAATGCTGAAATTATATGTGTGAAACTTACAAATGTGGCATATTAATTGTTTGCAGAAATGTACAATGTCAAACATTGTCATCTGGTGAATGGGCTGGTCTGTGTGTGTGTGTGTTTGTGTGTGTGTGTGTGTGTGTGTGTGTGTATCTGTGTGTCTGTCTGTCTGTCAGAATAATGATGTAACCTGAATACTGTCTCTCTGCAGTCTCCTGAGGAGTTTGCCAGACAGACTGGGCATCATTTCAAAGACACCAGATGTTATCACTTCAGCTCTCTGGAAGCCTTAGTGAAGGTAGGTGGTCTCTTTCGACCAGTCAGTCATTGATGTTGTCACCAGGATATCTTTGATTAAAATGTATGTCTCTGTTGACTGCAATCAATAATCCAATCAGACGGGGTTTAACCTAAATTTGTTGTTGTTCCAGCTGATGCCTTTTAAACACAAGGCCTATAAGCAGGAGCTGCAAGACTTCGTGGAACCTCTTAAAACAGATGCTGCTGGTGGACAAAAAACCGGCGAATAACCCCCCTCAAAGTGCTGGAAACATCCGTTCTTCTCTGTGGAGCAGCACACTGTCAGCAGCCCAAAAAACAGGGACACTAAAAACCTGACTGTAGACACAAAAGAGGCGGCGCCAGTCGTCACTCAGCAGCCTTCCCCTCAGAAGAAGAGCGACCACCCTTATGAGTTTTGCAATCTTGCATTTGATGACACGACTCCTCACGAGGAAAGACTTTCTCCTCATCCAGAAAATGTCTCTGCAATGCAGAAGGATGAGGAGGGTGCAGCAGCACTCATCCAACCTGGTATGTCACATATCTTAAGCTGTCAAAGTCTTCTTGTTTTTTATAGTGTGGATCAAACTAACATCCTGCTTCTTTGTTGTTGCTCAGATGTTGCAGTAAAGACCAGCAGAAAGAAGGCAGGGCGTGTCAAGAGGTTCTTTAGGAGGGTCGGAAAAGCTTTCTCCTCCTTGTTCCACATTAACAAGGACATGTCATGAACCAGCCAAACGTCTGGTCTAAATAACATTGCATCATTTATTAATTACTGTATTATTGTTTTCACTTTAAATGTCAATAAATTTATTGACTAACTTCTAAATTGTGGTCATGGTGTGTGGACATGAAACAAAGTGAGACAAATTACTGTAAAGTGAAATAAACACAAAACATTTAGTTTTTTATACTATAAAAGTCCTAGAGGTGCACAGTATCATGCAAAGTTTGAACATGTGATGTGGTCAAAAGCTCCCAATCAGCCACTGTGTGTGTTTAGTTTTATGGTTTTTGCAATTTTCTGACATGGTGAAAGTAGACCCTGAATTTAACTGAAGATCATACCAAACATATGTATGTGACCAGAGGGCCGGGATTTGGACCATTTCAGTCACCTTTAACCAAGTCAACATGAGGGGATTGCAGAAACAACGTTTACGGGTGAAAAGCAATGATTTCTATCAAATATACAGCCTAAAAATAAGACATACAAAACAAGTGTTGTTGGTGACTGCAACAGTTGTTTTGTTGCAGTTGTTGTTGGGAGGGTTAATGAAAAAATCTCAGCTAAAATTTGCTGAAAATTAGCAAAAAAAAGTTTAAAAAAGAAAAAAAAAAAGGAAATGGCCTGAAAAAATCCTGAAAATAATATATTCTCCTTTTTTGTATTTTAAGTTTCAGATATACAATTTCAGCTAATATTTGCTGAAAACAAGCAAAAAAGAAAAGTTAAAAATTAATTAATTAAAATATTACTATATTTTTTCTGTTGCCTAAGTCTTAGATGTATAATTATTGTACTGATATTTTAGGTAATTTTCTTCTCAGCTTTTCTTAATTTCTTGTAATGTGTGGGCCATGTCTTATGTGTGCTTATTACCTTTCCCCCCATGTTTTTAAAGGAAATCAAACCAAGTTGATCAGGTTTTAGAGGTTTAAATGCTCATGAAAGGCATCTGAATGCAGTACAGGAAAACTGATGTTGATCCAGGTTTTCCATCCAGGGTTTTATTGGTTTTTACCTTAACAATTATAAAATGGGTTAAGCCAGCTCTCACTTAGAGCAGGACCAGGCATTCGCCTCTTTTTCAGTCCTTAAAACCCAGGAAGTGTAGGCCATCAAGTGTAAATTTGGCCTACAGATCATCAGTTAAATCTTTCAGCCACACACAGGACCCCAGTGGATACAAATCAAAGAAAACAGCTTAAATAATCAATAATCACATTAACACAACTCAGGAATAAGGAGCAGTGTCTTTGCAGCCTGGGATTTTGCATGGTGTATATATGGACCAGCCTCAATGAGCCACACCTGGTGCCAATTGAGACCTAATCAGGATCCTTAAGGTGGACTGACCTTTAAGGTGGCCCTGTTACATATATTTTGAATAATATATATAAAAAAAATATCTGTATGTAACAAAGAGACACAACCCTCTGGGGAGTATTTTATTTTAATTCCACTGAGATTTATCTCAATAGATTCAGAAAAAAAAGTAAGCTTACCTCTGTCACTGTACTCTCTCACATGATTCACAAAGTACTGACTGGGAGTGATTTCATGTAAATATATATACATGTAATATATATACATATATACATGTAATATATATGAGTACAGCTGTCTTGAGATAAAAACAAAATGTTTATATATGTTTATATTTAAAGTAGGAAAGCTATCATTTTAAATAAAAAATGTTACTTTTGCTTCTTGTGGCTACATAAAAAGGCTGTTTGAGAGAAGTCAAACAGTAACTTGCAGACAGACAAAGAAAAGATCACATACACTTGTAACTCTATGGCATGAAAGATGATGAAGAGACAAATGAAAATCTCAGAGCAGATAAGTATCAAGCATAGCTTCATTTATCTGAGATAGACAGAAGCTGTGTGGAATGAAGCGAATTTCAGAAAATGAAATGTCCAAATATTGCCCTCTGAGAAAGAGTTATGAGCTGGGAGATGTGCTAATGTTGCATTCCCTAAAATCATTTAAATTAATGTGCCATGAAATAGGTCATTAATGAGGATGCATGGGCCATACATGGAGACAGACAGATGAGGAGGATGCTGCTGCTGCCATCATATAGCAGACATCATTACACCAGACCAGACACAGCCGCAGAAATAACTTCAAGAGAAGAAGAACTGCGTGGTGAAATTGCAAAATTAATCTTATTTATTCAGCTTCTTTGGTACCCCTGATCTACCTACATATCTATATCTATTTATTCAGTATATTTGGACTGCTTTATATATATGTATATATACATACACACATATATATATATATATATAGATAGATAGATATTTAATGGCATTCTGCCTATTTATTTTTTATGGCCTACAGGATCATTGATTGTTTTAATATAAGAATATGCAAAATGTAATTTAAGTAATGCTGATTTCAGATAATCATTCAAGATTTTCAGTTATTTTTTAATTTAGTTTATTTTTTCTCATTTCAAAACTATTCAACTGTAAAATATTGAAAAGTAAGCTGCAGTTAATATTTTTTACCAACTAATGAAGCTAACTTAAGCTTAATAAAGCCAGCCAGCTAAAGCGATGTATCTTTCAGTGACTCAAACAGTCACATAAAATAATGCACAAAACATTGATTTGTTTAAGATTAAATGAATTATTGTACAATAAGAGCGACAACCTTACCATCAAACATAGAGATCAGATGAAAAAAAAAGTGTGTCTCTGACAAGACAGACAGAAATGCATTGCTTTCTATAGTTTTCCCGAGAACAATATCTGATTGTTTAAGAAATACATGCTACTTGTCAGCTGAGAGGCATTTGACTCCTTAACATATAGACATGTCACATGTCACATGTCAGTAGAGCATATGACCTAATCTGACTTTTTTTCCAGTCTTTGGCAAACAATCATGTAACTTCAGTATGGCCTGTTTTCACTGTTTTAACATGAAAAGTATGCACGGTAATCAATATTAAAAAAAATAATAAATTAATGTTATGAAACATGTTGAATTTGACATTGAAATGAAAATCTTGTTACATAATCACACACACACACACACACACACACACACATATATGTTGGTTTTTTTTCTTGTTTTTCCACATTGAAATAAATCTTTAGGACCCTGAAGAGATCATTAACATCACTGTTTGCTGAGCTGACAGTTGTAGCTTTTCCACAAACATTCAAATATGTCTTCAGAACTCATTTCACAACAACACCAACATTAAGAAGTAAGACCTACTATAATTGGATGACATCTTTTTTTCTGTGTCTGAAATAAATGGTGAAGAATTTGCATGCAGGTTTTAATGCTCCAGCTTGGAATTGCAGTTACTGCCCAAACAGCCGTCTGCTGCCAGGTGAATAATGGAAGTCCAGGAAATATCTCTTAGAAATAAAATGTTGTTTACTTCGCTAGCCGCCCTGCAGTGTGTTCTGCAATCACCTGAATTACCAATTTCCGCCTGTTTTCAGCCAGTACAGTGAACCATGAGTGTGTTCTTTCTTCCTCCTGGCCTTCCCGTGGAGCCAGCATTAAAGTTTACCAGTTAAACGCCCTCCTTTTGCTGCTGTCCAACCAGTGTTTTGTGGTGAGTAATCACCTTCCCACCTGCAGACGGGCTCGCCGTATGGAAAGGGAGTGTGAGTGTGTGTGTGTTTGTTTTCTGCCTGCATACGTGTGTGTGTGTTTGTGTTTGATTTATGAGTACGGATCTCAAAATGGGCTCTGTTTTTCTACCTCACAGGCTGCCTATTGCCCATGCTGCTTCACTCAGAGTCTTTAACCCAGATGCCCAGCAGTTGTCACGCTGTAGGAACAAAAAGGTTTTTGTGGTTATAAAATATTGACTGTGCACAACATGCTGTCGTATGCATGATACTCTGTTGCATTACATTTGAAGCACATTTAGTAATATAAAATAATGCATAAGAAATGTAACCAGTAACCAACAATAGCACCACTTCATATAATGAAATGAAACCGACACTGTGTTTCCAGTGGCTTTTTAGGCACCAAATGTGGATGTTATGTAGCGACCCATCATAGTTTTTCCTGTGACATCTTGGGCACCAAATGTTGTGTTGTGTAATGACCCATCACTGTTTTTCAAGTGACTTTTTAGGCACCAAATGTGGGTGTTATGTACCTATCCATCATAGTTTTTCCTGCAGTCTCTTACGCACCAAATTTTGGTGTTATGTAGCAACCCATCACTGTTTTTCCATTGGCTTGTTACTCACCAAATGTGGGTGGTTTTTATGGAAACATCACTGCTTTTTAGGCAAAGATTGTGCAAAATCATGATCAAATCATGATCTTTTCCTCATCATAACTAGGTGCTTTTTGTGTGTGAATCTAACTACATTAACTACATGTCTTGTTGAAACATACAATGCCAACATTCTTTCCGGTGATCTGGTTGACTTATTTCATCAGTTTGTGCACAAAGCCAGGTCCATAATGAAATACTTATAGACCTCACTGATGCTCCTGTGACTGCCCAGGGCTTTTGGAATAAGATATTCAACAATCTAGTGTATACATAAAATGTTCTGCATAGTTTAGGTCATATTGCCTAACATTCATTATCAATATTTTCTGAGACAGATAAAAATAAGAGTAATGTTTATGAGTTTAAGTACAGAGGTCGAAAAACCTACTCTCATTTTCTAAAACTGCAGCAACATAATTGGGACTTTTTAAATTAATGAATGTCTTACTCTCATTCATGTGTGAAATTGATTATAAAATAGTGAAACAAAGAAAATGAATGAAGAAAAAGAATATGGGACTGAAATCTCTCATGTGCACTCAATGCAATGTATCCAGTGTAATAAGCTGCATATCAAAAGTGCTGACTGGCTGGAACTAATGATCATTTTCATCACTGATTAATCTGCTGATTATTTTTTTGATTCATCTATTCATCTTTCATGTCGCAAAATCATCACAACTTCTGAAAGCCAAACGTGATGTCCTTGAATAGCCTCTTTTGTTTCACCAACAGTCCAAAAACCAAAGGTATTCAGTTCACAGGACAAATTATATAAAACAGAAAAGCAGATTTATTTTTTTTTGACAATTGAAAGGATGGAACCAGCTTATATTTCCCCTTGTAAAATGTCTATTGATCAATAGACAAATAGCAGTAGAGTCAATAGACAAATAACAGATATCCCAGCCTCTTTTCCTGTTTGCGTCCCTCGTGTTAATCAGGATCAGTCTGAACAGCTGTGCTCTGCTGCTGCTCCCACTAACCAACCGATCCAGGTTAATCCAAAGGAAAAACACACACACACATATTTCCAAAGTTGCGAAAACACTCTTTTCACTAGTGGTAAAGAAGATGTATCTGTGATGACAGGACATGTGATGTGCTGTCATGGAAGGTGTCAGTGGAGTGACACCCAACAGGAAGTGTAAATAAGACACCCAACTGTGAGAACAATCATTATTGTCACTTTCCATTGAGGAACAAACAATTCCTTCTTGATTAAAAGTTCTTAAACTGTACACGGACTAATTTCATAGTTTATACCACGATGACAAGTTAGTGACAATCCCGATGTGAGAACACGTTTGACACAATCCTATTTGTGGTTCTACACATTGCAGATGGCGAGGAGGACGGTGACTGGGAATTTATTCTCTCTGGATGGATCTGACAAAATTTCTAACAGATGTGGCCCCTTCTCTGGTGCTTTGTGAAAAGAGTGTATTTTTAGGTGGGACACAACATGCCACGACTGACATGACACTTCTGTCAACTGATACTCTGAAAACACTCATTCGTGCTTTAATTAACATCAAGTTAAGCTACTCACAGCTCTGTAGAGTTATACAGTGAGAATGTCACCACAAGCTTTGTCCTTCAATTATCATATGAAGCACCTGTGAATATGCCCCTTTACAGCTGTTAGTCAGACCTGATATTGATATATGATAGAATTGAACTTCCTAAAGAAAACCTGTGCCATTTTCACTGACAAATAGAGGTAAAACAACAAGCTCAGAGATGGCTGAAATGGACAATTCAAGTAGGCTAAAAGCTGTTTCACATCAAGCACAGGTTTTCGTCCAAAAATTCACATGCAAATTCCTAAAAACAGATTTTGTTGGTTCTCATGAATGCTTCCACAACTGTGTGGAACATCAATGCAGGAGAAAAAAAATCAGATCAATCTTGATTTCAGTGGATTTCCGTCTGCAGAAATATGTTTGACCAATTGATTCCTTTGTTCCAACTGATGTCGTACCTCCAGATCAAAGCTTGCTTGCTGCCAAAATGGGGAACATCATATCAGTTTGGTTTCGGTTTCAGCTGATTAAATGAAGATGCTAATGTAGCTGATGCTCTTGATGTCAATGGACTAAAAGAGTGCTACACTGTCAGACCTTAATTAAAAAATCCAGCAGTGATAATGTAGTGAGGGCATAGACCCCTAAACAAGAACACATTTCTTTGATTGTGTGTCAGATCAGAGGTCTGATGTGTGTAACAGCCGAGTGGTGTAGTTGGTAAATTATCTATGGTATTTTACACTAACGCTAAGGGAAAGGGCCGACTGGTCGCAGGTAATAAATCTTTGTAGCTTTAGAAGGAGTGTACTTTTGCAAAAACGGGACCTAGGAGCAATTGGCATTTGAACAATTGCTTTTTTGGTTGAAATTGGACCACTGCAACATGGCTGATTCGCACCTGACCCTGTGAGTATAGCTGTCATACAGAAAATTGGCATGCAGATTATCAGTATAAATTTCTATACCATATTTTTGCATCTCAAAGGTAAGAAACAGCTTTATGTAAGTATTTAACAGTCCCCCATGAAACTAGTACACTCAGGATTCTGTATTAAAAAATATTTGTGTTTATACAATCAATAAACAAGACTTAAAGTCAAGAATTAAAGTCAACAAAAACTTGGTTAGTGCTTTCACAAGGGAGTTTTCCGGCACAGTAGCCTATGACTTTAGATACGTACATTATATATGGAAGTCAGTTTAGGAGGATCATTCACTTTGGGGGTAATAGACAAATAAGCGATGTGCTGTCATCTTTTTAAATATAGTTCCCACTGTGGTCTTTACATGCTTTTTTTTTTTTTTAAATTATGTGTACTTAAACTACGTAAATACATGCTTGCTTGTGCCTGCTTCAGGCCCCCAAAGGTTTAGAGCCAGCCCTGATGATGGTGCGTTTTTAGCAATAATCAAAAGTAAAAAACACTGAAAACAAAATAATTATTATAATAAAACTTTGGTATTTGCCTCTCAGCCCAGATTTTTTGGTATGTTACTGTGCAATGAGCTATTATACGGTTTAATAACCATGTAAATCTCTAATCTGTTCGTGGCATACTGTTTTAAATATGAACAATTGTTGAAGAATCTTAACAGGGCCCCAATTACATGAAGCTATCACACGTGCATTGTTGGCAAATCCACGGCAGAGGAGGCATTTGGGAGTGAGGAGGGTGAAATGCAAAAGGATTACGTCAAACTGTTGCAAGTCTTTTTCTGGGATTAGGGAGGCTTAAAGTCAGGAGAAAACCCAAGGGTGTCTTCTCCAGGTCTCTGTGTGTGTGATGTCTGCTCACTCTACAGACGACACACAACACAGGTGTGTGCGCACACACACACACACACACACACACACACACAAACACAAACACAAATATATCTGCCGCGCAAACAAATCATTATTTTCACGTATAGGCTTTGGTGAGTAGATCTGCTTCCCATCCTGCGCATACACACGCTTCCATATGTGATGTAATCAAATCCCACTGTATGTGCTGGTGTGTGTGTGTGTGTGTTATTAAGGTGTGAATAGACTGCGGGTCTGCCTAACGCTGTCTCCAACAGGCTTAATCTGCGAGATGACCCATGGGGTCAAACCCATTCTCTCGGACGTGTCCCTTATTGTAGCAGGCAGTTTAGAGGCTCATCCACAGTCAAGGCCAGTTAAAGCGTGAAGGATCTGAGGGCTATCAGACAGTGTGGCCATCACATCACGTCTGCGTCTGTGTCAGTGTGCCTGACAGGGAAGGCAGAGAGGTTTCAGACAGAGAGAGAGAGGGAGAAAGCTAGCCTGACAGCTGTCAGACATGTAGCGTAAATGACAGGCAGGAGGACAGACAGAAAGACAGACGGAGAGACAGACTGATTAATGAACAGCCACACAGGTACAGACAAAGATGCAGAGATACACAGACAGGCAGGCAGCACACATGACACACACAGGGGGCACAGGTGCATCAGTTGCAGCCACGGTCCAGTCAGTTGTGTGCTGCATGGAAACAAAAGAGATGACAGTGGAAATACAGTGGAGAAGGGAGCCATTACAATGAATGATAAGCTCTTAATATGGGCCCTGGCAGACAGGGAGTTTGCCCAGGTGCTGCTCTTTGTGAAAGTGTGTGTGCATATGTGTGTGTGTGTCTGTGTTCAGAATTTGTTTGCATTGGGACAATATGACAAGTCATATCCATGTGAGAAATGTTTTCTGCCCCATGAGCTGCACCTCCCAACACTGTAAATATAAGACTGAATCACAATCTCAATCCTTGAAAATGCACTCAGCAGTCAGATTTCATTCCCTTTCCTTTCCGTCGACTTTTTAGAATCTTTTTTTTCTCCTTCATTTTTGTTTTGCAGATTTTTTTTCTTCTCTTCCCAGAGTAATGTCGCCACTTCGGGCCGTGGGTAAAAAGCATCTGAGCCGAAGCATTAGTTTTCCCAAAGCCTTCCCTGATAGAGACAGATGGTGTCCATTTAAAAGGTCCCATGGAAGTGTGTTATTTCTGGTGGTTATAACCCACACAGATACTGAGACACGCCGGGAAGCACACACTCGCGCAGATGCAGACGCCCAGTGGTGTCAGCATCTGTGTGTGTGCATGCAAACGCCCGTAAACATGCAAACATGCAAATACACACATGCAGAACATAGAGTGTATACAGATAGATGGAGAGAGGCAGCAGGATGTGGGGGATCTGTCTATCTTTGACTGTGTGAAAGTACAATATTGCATCTTTCACATGCTGCCCCATTTCAGGCGCCGGGCGTAAATATCAGGGTTTATGGTGGCCCCCCTCCTCTTCTTGTTTTCCAGCATTTGAGCTATGAAAATAAAGGCAAACGCAATTCTGCTGATGCATAAAATGAGGATGGGAAAGGCACACAGTAGCACCTGGTGGCATAGCATCAATTGGTGGCTGTTAAATAGCTCCCTGTTTGTGCCAGCTGCTGCATTGTTGGACTGAGACAATATGAGAGTTCCAGTAGCAGGGCTCGCCACTGGTTCATCTGTGAATGTGTGTGTGTATGTGTGTGTGTAGCCTGACCTCAACCCCCCCCCGTCAGGCCATTTTGGTGTTTTCTAGATCCCATTTGACCAGCGTGGAAGACTTTCTAGATTTAAGTCACAACAATTGCATTCAAATTCAAATACTTTATTCAAAACAGCAGGGTTTACCACAGGGTACGCAACATGAGGGGGACAACCTGGCTGTCCACAGTACACAACGCATCGGCTGGACTGAGCCGTCCTGTGTCGGCTGAGTTGGAAATAGTATAGCTGCTGGTTAATTCATGATGCTGCTTATACGCGAGTGCTGTGTGGAATTTCTCTGCAGGGGCTGAGGGAGGAAACAGTAATTGCTGTTTGGCAATGCATGCTTTCATGCTCCATTGGTTTGTCATTTTTCAAAGTGTAATATTTTCCCTTTCATGATTTGATCCACACGAGAGCTTTCTCCACAGACAGTGTTTGTCTCAGACTCATTCGACACAGTATTACTGATGATGGTGATGATGACGATGATGATTGAACTAGTGATAAATGTAGGGGCATTTAGTTTCTCTTTTTTCCCCTTTTTAAATGAAATTTAAATCAAATTAAAGATTTTATTTGCATTGGACATGATATTCTATATTACAATCCACAGGTCTCTGTAAACGGTTAAATGTTAATCATGATGATCATGAAATGATGTTTATATACCACTTATTTGCAACTGCAAGTAAGTTTTGAATGAAACTTAAAACCCGGATTATGTATTCTGTGATAAAGAAATGTTAACTTATCTGGAAAGTCACAAAGTGTTGATACTGAACATCATTGGCAACATTCTTCATTTGTTTTCCACCAAAATATCTGATTTTGCAATCAGATGTGACTACAGCATTATTAATCTTTTTTTTTTATGATTTTATGTAAGCTCTCAGCACTTGGGTAAGGCTAGGGAAAGATCAGGGTCTGGTTAAATACAGAAAAAATCTGCAATTGCTCTCTGTTACCTCAACCAAAGAGCTGTTTTTGCTTAAACCCAGAGTCTGCACTTCAAACCATAACAGTTTAGGTTAGTTTTGGATGCTCAGGGATGTACATGTCAAATCACGCTCATTTCATGCAAAGCATCATTTCAAAATTACTTTTTCACATCCACAGTAAAGATAGGGTTCAGTCAGCAAAACTTCTCGGTTAGGATTAGAAAAAAGATCATGGTTTGGGTTTGAAAAAAAAACAACAAAAAACAGACATTAAAGGGTGCCTTGTGCATCAGAATCAGACACTGAAACTACCAAACTACCGGATTTGATGCCCTGGTTAAGAGAACAAGTCAACTTGGACAACCAAAACAATGAGCTGTAAGGCTCTAAAACAGGCCATACAGCTAAGGGGAAGTCATTTAATGCATTGTTCATATAGATTAGTGCAGGTTTAAAGTTGAACCTTTTTTAATAGATTCTCATAAATATTACAAATGGTTGAGATGCCTGTGCTTGGCTGTAGGTATTGGCTGCAGCGGTGTCTGCTCGGCTTGAACCATTAGCATTGATGGAGAGCACCTTCTGTTTGAAATCTCTGACCCCCTCCCCAACCACAGTCTCATATCGCTCCTTCTTCCCTAACTAACCCCCCTCCCTACCCCACCACCTTCTCATTAGTGCTCCCCGACAACCCTCCAACAACACAGACTCTTCCTCTGCCTGCTATTAATGAGGGAAGTGAGGATTCCTAATAAGCAGTTTTTCTTTTAATTAAAAAGTCTCCATAAATAATCACCTCATAATCCATCTGTCAGATTCCATCCAGCTCCTACTTAGTTAGACTCCGAGATTAGAGAACAGGGCAGGAGATGATGAGCCACGGAGGAAAGATCTATCTGTATATCTATCTATCTATCTATCTATCTATATCTGTATGTCCATCCATCAGTCTGTTTGGCTGTCCATTTTTATACACTTCTATCATCCATCCATCAGTCCATCCACCTCCATATTGTGTCTCTCTGCAGCTGAGAATATGCTAATAACGTTAGCGTGTGTTAATAATTGATGGTCATATAAGACTTGGCTCTGCTTTGCTGATTCGGCAGTATTAGTGAAGGCGGCCAGCCGCACTAAATGATTTATTGTGGCCAATATTCTTCCTGGAGGGATTTTGAATTTCTAATAAGGAAATATTCCTCCTGCGCCAGTGTGTATTTATCAAACAGTAAGCTGTTTTCTGATAGGCCCAGCAGGTCTCCTGGTTTCCACTGCGGAGACAATATACGGCTGCAGTCACTGCTTACTCAATATTTCTGGGACTCAATTTCCTTTAAAACCAATTTTCTTTGATCCCTTTTGCATGTGTTTTTGCAAACGGAGACCATTTACCAGCTGCTGAGCTTTTGTTTTAAGCAAATTAATCATTGCTGCAAACATTTTTAGCAGAACCTGGCATTGTCCAGTAACCTAATACAATATCTGAATTACATTTTCAAGCCTTAAAGGGATAGTTCAGATTTTTTGCAATGGAGCCGTATGGGGTACTTTTCCATAGTCAGTGTGTTACATACAATAGATGTCACTCTGCAAGCACCCAGTTTTGGAAAGCAGGCTGGAGTCCAACATGGAAGCTATGCAATTTCAACACGTTCTCATCACAAGTCTGCTTTGTCAGCGGACTACATATTACATTCTAGGTATCCAACTGCATCTGCTGTCTACGTTTGGGGATACCATAACCAACGCTGGGATGTCAACAAAAGCACATGGATAGGAGTAGGCTACAAAGGAATGGGTGGTTAGGTTTAGGAAAAAACCTCATGGTTTGGCTCTACATTCAGGAGGGAAGCAAACATCAACCTCCCTGTTAAAAGTCCAGTGTTTGTTGGACCCATCCACTGCCCCTTCCACCCGTCCTATAGGCGCCCTCGTTTTACTTATATTATGTTATTTTCAGCAGCATTTTATCCATCCCCATGTTTCACACGGCCCCAATAGATCCCATCCGTTCATGTCAACTGACGCCACCCATCCACGTATCATACAGCCGCGCCAGTTACTGTCAAGTCAAGTCAATCTTATTTACAAAGCCCATTATCACTAAACACAGTTTGCCTCAGAGGGCTTTACAGCATACGACATCCCTCTGCCCTTAGACCCTCACATCGTCTAAGGAAAAACTCCCCAAAACCCCCTGTAAAAGCATATCATGCCACCATAGCAGGTGGCTTTTGGCATCACTGTGTTACACAAAAAGGACTGACAAAGCGGTGATATTTGATGACTTTAGAGAATGAGAATGAGCTGGCAATTTACTGCTGTGGATGGGGGTCAGCAACAAAATGTGTTTTAGCTCTTCCAAAAAAGTCCAACCAAATGTACATTATATTGACAGTATTTTTACCTCTTTAACCTTTAGTCAGACTGCCTGTTACGACGGGAAAGCCTTTAACAGCTTCATATCCCCATCTGTACTTGTATCAAAACCACCAGACTCTTTTGAGAAAAACAGTAATTTTAGCTGGCTAAACCACAGAAGCTGTTAAACAACTGCTGCTTTCATCAGTTAGTTAGTGTTACTGTGTAACTTTGGTGAATCCAAACTAATCCATTTAAATTTCCAAAGTCACACAAAAACACAAACAAAATAACTGTTGAGGCAGTGGAAGACCAGCTGCTCCTGTGTTCAGCAATGTTAAAATCACTGTTTTTCTCAATGGAGTCTGGCTTTGAGGAGAGAAATATAAGTATCAGTTTCCTGTTGAAAATCAGTGTCTGACATTAAGGTTAAGTGCTGATACACACTAACTGATATTTTGGTGAGACTGAAAATACATTTTGTCGCTGACCCCCAACCAAAGCAGTACGTAGCTTAGTTTCCCTGTCAAGCTCCAGCCTGCTTCTCCAAACTGGGGATGTGCTGACTGACATCTATTGTATGTAATACTCTGCTTATGGATAAGTATCCCACACAACCCCTTTATGCATTATCTCAGATGCACATATATTCCCATAAAGAAAGCTTGGAGCCTGAGAACAATGCTTATAACCAGTAAGTTGCCAGAGCATGAGGCTGTGAGGACGAGCTCTCCTGCCGAACAGGTGTGCAGGTGCAAAATGTGTGCGTGTGTGTGTGTGTGTGTGTGTGTGTGTGTGTGTGTGTGTGTGTGTGTATAGTCTCAGGACACATTCTCCATTCTTCATCCCGTCAAAGCAGACCGGCGCAGGTGTGTGGTGGAATGTGTGTGTTTAGCACTGTTACTGTAAGTAACGCCTCGGGTCGGTTGTGTTTGTTCACATGGGAGGGAGGGATGGCGAGGGAACACAATGATAGATAAAGTTGCACTCTGAAAAGAAAAGTATGACTGTGCGAGTCATCATTTTCCCATTGCCCGCCACCACATTCTGCATGTTTACGATAAGCTTGTTTGCACAGAGAACAAAGGCATGCGAGTGATATTTAATGATCATAGAAAGAAAACTGTTTGGTCAGTCACAGCTCCTAGGATCTCTCCTCTGTGTTGTTCCATCCCTTAAAACAAACGTGTTTACCAAAGGTGAAGTCCCACACTGCCTTTGACACTAACACATTAGCTGGTTTCACCCTTTAATCACATTAGGTTCAAAGTAAAGGTAGGGACACCTCACTTTGTTGACATGTGGATTAGCTGATACTATAGCATGCGGCTGGAAATAAACTAGCTGAAAACAGTGGTTGACATAGGAAAGTGATGGATGTCGTGATAAGGACCTGGCCTACTACGATGAATGGTTTAATCTGTAGGCTTAACTCCACCCATCTGCTCAGTCAACTATTATGTAAAATACAGCCCTGTCCGCTTGCATCCCGGTAATGTATAAAGTTTTCAACACTAATGCTGAGATTGTTGGACTGAAGCTGCTTCTGACAATTGTAATATGAAGTATTGTACTAAACTGAAGAACAGAAACAGTATCTTTAAAAAGGATGTTTCACTGATTGAACACATCAAAGTCAGTTTAGTCATTAGGGGATTTATACTCAGGCTGTGAACACTCAACACATTTCCGCCCATTCTCACTCCAAACTCGTCAAATATGGCCACTCTGTCAGTGCTTGAGGTGTACAAGTGTGACACCAAAAGCCAATTCCCACATTCAACCGGATAGTTGCTGGACAGCGTCAGATAAGAATATAGTCAGACAGAACCAGTGGCATTGTTATTATATGCTGGCAGATGACTGGACAGCAACAGGCATGTCCACATGCAACATCCATGGGTGGCGTCACCTGAGAAGCAGCAAGACAGAACCATTCACTTGTGTATAAAATGCCGAGGGACAACATCGGATAAAAATACTGCTAGTAACAACGTAATATAAGGAGCACAAGTGCACTGACATAGCAGGCAGATGGGGATGTGGATGGGTCTCACAAACAACTGTGGAGTTCTTTTGCCTAAACCTAACCATCCATGACTTTGTTGCCTAATCCTAGCCATGGTTAAGTTTAGACAACAAGAACACGTGGTTAGGTTTAGACAAACTATCAAGGTTTGGTTCAACATTCATACTGGCAGCAAACACAGGCCTCCTGAGTGAAAGTCTGGGGTTTGTTGAACCCTTCTACCATATAGGGACTTTTCAGCACCTTATATTATGTTGTTACTGGCAGTATTTCAAACTGACACCTTCTGATGGCACATCATACTTCCATATATGTGCCATCCAGCTGAAATACTGCAGCGAAGGAACTGTTTGGCCGCTTAACAAACTGACACTGTCCACAGGCATAATGCATCAGTGTTGGACGTCACCACACTGAGGTATTTGATGACTATGGAACAAGAATGGGCTGTAACAGTTGTATTATTGCTTTTTATCAGGCTGTGATGATGACCTTGATGACTTTAGGGAGTTTATTTTAGTTTTCTTTTGGAGATTATTGATCTCAACAAGCCTGCCTTGAACACCATGTGGAGTTAATTACTTAATACTGCCACCACTAGTACTATTAGTAGTTCAAATTATTATATCACATATTTCTGTATGGGTCAAAAGTCTAATGTGTAACTGATTTTTCTTTCTAGTGTGTGTGTTCCTGTTAAACCTGCTCGTCCAGCTTTGCCAGGACTTCTCAGCTTGTAGTAACAGAGCACGTCCACTTCTCAAGCTTCACTGTCTGTTGTGTTGATTGAAACACAGCTGTGTTACAGTGGATGTAACCTTACACTAGATACACTTTGCTCATTTCCACAGTCCCACCTCTCACACTGCACCAATGTATTAATAAGCTGGGTTACACCCTCGGCCACACACACACACACACACACATGCATCCACACACACACACACACACACACACACACACTCTGAATATATCCTTGTCCAGTGACATCCGCTTTCAACACTTGAAGCACTGTTTCTTAAATACAACAGTGAACAAGGTTCTTGGTATTTCAAAGCATATGTACAAATCTATCTGCACACACTGTGTATTTGCTTTGAAATGCACATATACACAGATGCGCACGCACATGCTCACACACAGTGTATGAGCAAGGTTACAGAGTCATGCCGGGCCCTCCCTCCAGTCACACCTGTTCATCTCATCCTGACCGCACCCCAACCTGCCCCGACGCAGCACCAGTCTACGAGCTGACTGACAGGAGCTCCATCTGTGACCTCTAAAGGTCACCACACTGTACATGGACAACTTTCTACAGCAGCTCAGGTTGAGTAACACTACCTTTATCAAAGATGGCAGCTGGTGTCATGGATAAAAAAAACATGTGGACACTGAAAATGCTGCTTTGATAACTGGCAGTTATTGGTTAAATTGCTTATCCACGTTGTTTAAATTGTATGTTTTTGCATGTGCCGTACTGTGTGATTTCAGGTCTTACAGATCCATCTCCATCCTTTTTCAAAGTCATACTGTTAAGACACCCCACCTTATCTATTCTTTTTGACTACTTCTGGGCTCAATAAGCTTTGTTTTCTGACTGCAAAATTAGTGAAAGTACCATTGCCAGTTTCCAATAAAAAATGAACTTGATTAAATATGTACTCACTTTATAGAAATTACTGTACTGAATTTGAACAAGACTTAAGCAGAGATGTAAAAATTAGATGAGAGAGGTGAGAAATGCAAGAGAAGCAGCTTTTATTGTTTACCAATAGGCATTAAGTATTTATACTGGAGTACCAAGGTCATTACAGGACACATCTTTTGGGAACCATAATCTATCCAGTAGTTGTATAAGAGTGGACTTGTGAACAGATCAACATTACCATTCAATTCCAGCTTAGTTTGTCGTAACCCGAAAGGGTATTTTTTTAATAAGATGTTGGGACATTTCCAGCTGTCTTTATAGCAACAAAATAGTGACAAAATATTTTTAATAGGATGTTGGCTGTGGGAATAATGAAAAAATAGGGTATTTTTTAACAATACTTTGGGACATTTCCAGAAATGCAAGCAGCAAAAAAATCAGGTATTTTTTTAACTACACATCAGGACATTCCCAGCTGTTTTTGTCAGACATTGGGACATTTTCAGCCATGTTTGTTGCAACCAAACCAAGTATTTTAAGCCAAAACCCTAACCAAGCGATATTTGTGACTGAACCTAAGTTCATGTTACCCACAATGTTGTCATAACATAAAACTTAAAATTTTTATGGAAACTTTCAACAAATCTCCAACAAAAGAAGCATACAAACTCAATATATCTGTGGTTTGCAGAATCAAAATTGCTAACATTTATTCTGGCAACTGGATTGCCTCCCAGCTGGTTTGGGGATTTGAACCAACAGCTTCCGAATATCTGTTGTTACCACATGTGTCTGACTTGCTTGTAGACTGACAGTTGGAGAGTGATTCACTTAACGAGCATGAACTAATACGGAAAAACCCAAACCCCTCATTAGATCTCCAATACCCATATTAGTCATCATTCTAACAGTGCTTCAGCATAAGAGCCCCCACTTAATCCTATGGCGTTACAAATGGCATTATTGAAGTGTGTGTGCACAGTTGCATCAATATTCATCTTTCAGAGGAATATAGGTTTCAGAGTTGCATAATGAAATGTAACAATAGCTTTTGCCAAAATATGCAAATACCCTCTGTTTCCCGTTCGGATTATGTTAATTCATATCCAGTAACCTGGTATCTGCAGTATGCATAATGTACCAAACTCTGTCCTACAATATGTCCTATGGGTTTGATATGGGAGGAGGCGCTACCAATGTGAATGCAAATACAACAGCTGCTGTAAAAACAAAGCAGGGATTATGATTGGAGGAAAATAAACCTCGTATGGACAAACAGAAATAAAAGCAGGGTCGTTTTACTGTCCTGAGAAGAGTCCTCACACGGGCCATGTTTAAACAGCAGCTCTACTTCGACTGGGAGGCTGATTTTAAGCTCAGTGTGAGAAAATATTTAATATTTGGATGTTCCATTCAGCACTTGAGAGGCTGCATATCATAGAACATCTGGTTTTCAGAGAGATTAAGTAAGAAATACAAACTGATCTTTGCAGAGAAATCAATTTCCTATCTGCAGTGTGAACTTTGCCAGAAAGAGAAAAAAAAAAGTCATGACTAAGGGTATCACAGCAAGTTCTCTGCAGTAAAACTTAATCAAACAAATATAGCTGCACTATAAACCAGTGGGATGTTTATTTGTATTGAGATGAAAAGCCATTTCCCATCCAGATCCCATCAATATTGCATTCAGAGCGCTGTCTTTCCAGGCCCTGGCCAACGGGAAGTGCAGGGAGGAGTTTTGGACCAGAGTTCAAGAGAGGATGCTTGATGTGCCATTTCGCACCAGCATGATGTTGGAAAATTTGGCTGCATACAAATACAAAAAGGCCCAGAGGGAGAAAAAAATCAAATCTTTGCAAAATTAGGCAAAAAGCATTCCTGTTTTTTTAGTTTTAATGGCATATGTGCAAGCTGTTAAAGTACATGATTACTCAATGAGCAGCGCTGAAACAGAAACATCAAGCACCGGGTTGGCAACCAGCTCAGATTTCCATTCTTGTACACGGCTCCGATTTCACATTTACACCTGCTCTTTCATGCCGCCTCCATAATGTGAAAAGATTGCATACAAGAGTTGAAAAAGAGAACAGCGTGCTGAACAGGCCCACTGGACCCAGCGATTACCAGGTTCTGAACAGCAACCAGAGCGCCTGCAGTCCCTCCTCTGATCCGAGCGCCGTACACGTGGGACCAGCCGCTTACTAATAGAGACATTTACACCTTAGTAAAAGTTGGCAGGTGTTACCCCGCCGTTGTCGAGAGCAGACGCATGCCGGGCATCATTAGGCCCCGTGCCAAGCCTGCTTTGGCTGCCAGCCTCCCTCGCTCATTTTGGTAGAGGCCACGTGCAGCTGTGTGTGTTTATGTGTTTGCGTGTGTGTGTGTGTGTGCATGTCTGTGCGTGTGTGTTTCGGTGGAGCAGCGGAGGAAAGAGTCCTCTGTTGTAGTGGCATGCTAAGAAGGGCTCCTTACTTTGATGGAGAGTGCTGTTGGTGTTGCATTACTGCTCTCCATGCAACATGTATCCATCTAGACTGTTGGTCCGCAAGTGGAGCAGGAGGAGACAGGGTTAAGAGGTAATGGCATCAGCAGGAATTCATGCATTTTTTAACAAATGATCAGAGCAGAATTATACTGTATGTTTCATACATAATTAACCCATTCATTCTTTTTTCTTAAAAATTCTTTTCACATTATATACAACTAATGTGCATTAGCAAGTAAGTTTTGTATGAAACATAATGTCGTGTTTTACAGCTTATTTAACATTTGTTTTTCCTACATAATACGTTCAAACTATGGCATGTTAATATTTTCATGGCTGTATTAAGGTAATTGTGGTTAATTCACTTGGTTGACTATCTGAAACTTGGATTGATCAGTTTTCGTGTGCTGCATTCAGATGCCTTTCACAAGCTATTTAATCATTTGAAACCTGAGCAAACTGATTTGAAAAAGGTGACAAGAGAATGACCTCAAAATTAATTGGGAAAAAATGGCGGGGGGTGTAGGGAAAATTCTCCAGAAAAATGTTTCTATAATTACTGCAGTTTTATAGTTAAAATTATGTTAAAAAATGCTTTTTTAAATTCAGCACTTTTTGGGGTCATTTTCTTGTTTTGTTTTTAATTGTTTTCATTTTATTCTATTGTGTTTTTTTCTTTTTTCTCTTTCGACTAATTTCTTGCTAATTCGTGGGTCATGTCTTGTTGATTTGCTCATTGCCTTCTTTCCCCATGAAAGAAAGCAAATTAATTGACCCAGGTTTCAAAAGGTTAGAAACAACAATATTATATTGTTCTGACATTTGTTCTGTTGTGTGCTTATACATTTCCAGATGTTTCCAATTTCAAACGCAGAGAAATCTGTCATTTAAAACAAGGACACGGTCTGTGTCATTTGGTCACCACCGCCTGTTACTGGTGTCATATCTCCTTTGCCCATGCATCAGGGCTGTGGTTGTCTGCCAGAAGCTGCCATGAACTGATTTTTTACTCCATTTGAAGTCACATTTTTTACAATATACTTTCTAAATCTTTGTCCTTTAGAATAGATATATGTCATGTAATGTCGAGCGGGTGGACACCAATGCAGGAAACAACAGGAACTCAAAAAGATCACTCTGTAATCAAGAAGAAAAGCAACTGAACATCATATAAACAAATCAAAGTTGCAACAGAGACTGAACTGAAAGCCACAACTTAAATACGAACTAGTCTGATGAGTGGATGAAGTGCAGCTGGAGAACAATGACAGAGAAGCTCAGATGAGGAGAATAAGATGATGAGGCAGAAGAACAGGGAGCTGATTGGCTGAGAGAAACTAAGGAGCAGGGAGGGACTGATGAGACTGATGCAGGACGGCTGTGACAGAAAATAGGCGGGAAACAGACAAAGGCAGGAAGTAACAAAAGACTGACCACGATGAATACATAAAACAAGGAAAAACACTAACAGAAAACCCTAAAACAAAGACCGAAAGAAAACAGAATGTTAATATAAACCTATGTTGATGACAACTTTTAAACGGATAAGGAATTTTAGTCATCGGTCATCTGGAGCTGGAATTATCGCAGAAACAAGCTGAGCAAATGCTGGCAGCAGCTCGGCTCCATCCTCTGTCACATCAAACAGCCTTGAAGAAACATTGATTTTTAGCTGGAAACTGCTTTATTCAGTGTTTCTACTAGTTTTAATCACCTGCTCTGTTTGTTTTAGAAAGGAAGACACCTCTGTAGATAATTTCCTTGTAAAAACCCCTGAACATCTGCATCGTAAGCAATCAGAGACAAAAGTGTTAACTGGTTTAAATCGATTGGTCCATTTGTTTTGGAGAGGAAGAGACAGATAATATGATTCCCAGAAAAATCCTCATGAACAATGATCAGTGAAGGGATCCTAACCAGGAGAAATGTCTTTTGTTACTGTTTTCATTTAGAGAACCCTGGCTGTAGAAAATTATATATTGTATGTTTAATGTCAGGGAAACTGGGATGCTGGAAAAAAAAAAGTTCCTGGACTTAAGATTTAAAAGAAAACTGTACAAGTGAATGTAGACACCAATTTTAATATGCGTCTTTTAAAATGCATTTGGTAAATTAGTGGTAGGCCTATATAAAAATATGAAAAGGTATGAGCAACAAATCTAAAGCCCCTCTACGTCTTTTTGTCTCATATATCATAGAAAACAGTGGTTAACATGAAGGCATAGACAGAAGCCCAGAGGACTCTGAGACTTCTAGTGAAACTGAAATTCTTTTGATGATTTTTGAATTTTCAAAATGTTGATATTTCCATATTTGTGGGTGCTTTTCCACCAGTTTATCTCTCACTCTAAGAACAGGGGGAAACTTAAATTTCTTTCTTCCGTGGCTAACAAAACACATTTCCTTATCTGTACACTTTCATATTAGTTCTTATTTTAGTTCTCCTCTGTGTTATTTCTGTTCATTAACCATGACTCTTGTCTTGATCCTAAGCGTGCCACAGTGTAGCCATGAAATTGATTTGCTCAGCTGATCACTAGTCAGACGCCCCTTAATACATTCTGCAGCCCCAGATCTCCGGCCGATATCTGCATTTCAGCATACGCACACACACACACACACACACACACACACACACACACACACACACACTGCAAATACTCAGAGTAATGAAGTGTTGGTGCTGCAGTCACCCTCCTCCATTTACATATAGAATACATTACTGGAAGGTTTATATTATGGCTCCCATAGTTGGCAGTGAGATTCAATAAATCGTGCGTCCACGGAGCTGAGGCCTCTCAGGCGGAGAGTGAAACAAGAGAGAGAAGTGGAACATGAAGGCAGGAGGGGAAATGATGTCGCAGAGATACAGCCATGTCTCCTCTGCTCAAAGAGTGCAATGTAAATTGACTACAAACAGAAAAGCCATCAATAATGATAATCGCAATAACAATTTAGAAGCAGGGGATACACACATTTAGCCAGGCAATCAGAAATCCATCTGCGGAGGTGTTAATATTGAAGAGATGCTGATGGCACAGAAAGAAAAAAAAAACACAGCAGCATCTGAATATGTAATGACAACCGGGAGGCCATAACAAACACTGCCTTTATGTAGTGAGTATTACTTATTAAAACTGCATCTTAAATATTTATCACTTTATAGATGGCCCCTGTCACTGTTTCCTTATTTGTCTCCCTGAAGATTACCATTGGAGGCGTGGGGAATGTATGAACTCCATCCAGATTATTATGGCCCCCCTTTTTCTTCAGAAATGGCCTGATTAAAATCAACTGCCACAGAAGATTGTGATGAATTATGCAGACTTTGGTAAGGAAATGAAGTAAAAGGCGGCAGTTCATTTAAAAATTTAATCTTGGACCTCTCAGGTAGATGTCGGCGCACCGGAAAACACTGCATTTTGATAAGGTATGGTTATTAGCAGCATGTGAAGCGTTGTTTTACAGGTGAGATGTTTGCACGTACAGATGTTGCTAGAGCTGTGGCTGTTCCCTCTGTGGTTTGTCTCTGTCAGCAGTTCGCTGCAAAGTTGTTGGAATTCGCAGCAGAGACGCTGCAGCGACAAACGCTCATTTATCTCTGCGCTACTTTTTCATCAAGTCATAAAAAAAATGGATACCTGCTTTCAGCTCACGTTACAAAGGAGATGAATCAACATTGTAAACAGGTTAGGTATTCAGAATGGAAGCACAATGATATATCATTGTTACTTGCTGTAAATGAGATAAAGTATTCAAGGAAAGTTTGAAGAAGTAAAAGAAATATAACCGCTACCTGTGTATTAATCTTGTCTCGACGGTTCACATGCAGGCTGCACAGAGAGATGGATTCAGCACAGCGTCGTAACACAAATGTTTATAGTCATGCATTTAACCCCTAGAGCCTGCTTTGATGTATACACTCTCATATCCATTTGCAAACAAAATACACAAGCTCTAATCAAGCTTTAAAAAAAATTTACATTAATATTATTTTCTACATTTATTGAGGTTTTTTTGGACCAAAATCAGTCCTAATCATAAATTTCAAATATTAATTAATTTTTCAGAGTCTTAACCATTCATATGCCAGGTTTCTGTCATGATTCCACTGTGTTTTTAGAAGAAAAAACAACAAAAAATGCATTATTTTCAATATACTACATGATAAGTAGGTCATGATTTTTTTTTCATTGTTGTTGTTCTTCTGTTTGTTTTTTGTTATCTCAGCCTGGGATATGCCAATGATTAGCAGCAACATTGATTGTGACAGTGCACCTAACTGAAATAGCATGTATTTTCTCCATATTCCAAATAAAATTTTCGTCATCAGGCGGAAGATAGTAAAAATTACAAATTCCAAGGTAAAAGCCCAGAATGACACCCAGAAGTCATACAATGCATGTTTTTATGCGTTGATAGCTGTGGGATCAAAAACTGCTGTTTGAATGGGTTTCAATGTTGTATTTTTTTCACTTAACAGTATGAATGTGACAATTGTGTTTACCCACTGTATTTCAGACTTATTGTAGGAGCTGAGCTGGAAATTCCAAGATTAAACAAAAATACACAATCTTGCCAAAATGTATGCTGTATGTATGAACACAGACAAAATGATCAAAACATGAAGAATGAGAAGTGCATAAAATGCACCAAACACTCCCTAAGGGTTAATAAACTATGATATGCCTGAGGTTTAACCAAAAGTCAGTTAAAAAAAAAATCTATTTTGTGATGATCTGGTGTGAATAAAATTACATCTTTAAAGTTTTGTAATGTTTTTAACTGATTTCTATAAAGATAAACATTCAGCAGACATGTGCAGATATTAGCAGAAGCTGGTGGCAAAAATGTCACATGACAAAAGAACACATGGATATGCAACTTGTGCTGGCTGGCCCACTGACACAATCAAAATAAATGAGAATATTTTACATCACAGCAATAAAAGATCTGTTATCAAAGGTTAAAAATGCAGCATGAAAATAAAATGGTTTCTAAAAGTGCTATTTGAAGGAACAGAGTAAAATGAGATTCTCTTACACTCTGGAAGACTAAAGAAATCTGACATTCTTCACCACTGCTGTGAAGCAGTATTAGAGTTGCTGCAGGGTGGTCAGAGTAATTTCACAAGTCTCGAGGACCCTGTTGAACTCGGCACAAAAAACACAGCAGCGGTGAACCTTTTTTAGCTTCAGTAAACTGAAATCCAAGAAGCAGCAGAGCTTCTTTTGTCACAGGTAGAGCTGTGTGTTTCTTCTTTCCATTTCCGCGCTTTGATCAGGCTATAATATCATATGCGACAGGGATGACTGCTCCTGTCTCTTCTCTCTCCTCCTCTCCTCTCTCCGTCTCTGTCCTGTCTAAATAAAGGAACACAGAGGAAGAGGTTTTAATGAGATCAACACAGAGCGCCGGTTACATTGATAAGTAAATACTACAGCTTTAAATGCCTCTCGCACTCAATTGGCTCCCCGCTATTGTTGCCGTGCGCACGCCTCAGTGAACACTAAATTTTCACTGTCACACTTCAATAACCCTAATTGTCCAAAATAAATGAGCTAATTTCTGAAGTTCCATTTTCATATGCAGGAGATAAGGCAACTTTGCTGATTGATTGGATTCCTTTGTGTGTGTGTGTGTGTGTGTGTGTGTGTGTGTGTGTGTGAGTGTGAGTGTGAGTGAAACTGCAGCACTCATAATTTGAGTGAAGGCTTCTGTTTATTATGCCTCTGTTATTCACTGCAAGCATTTCTCTGACCCCTGCTGATATTCATCCGGCTTCCTCTCCCCAAAGCAAGAAAAGAGAGGAGAGAGAGACTAGATGGATGGAGGGAGAAAAAGAGGGAGCGTTAAAGAGGGAGAAAGAGCAAGTGTGGGAGATGGAGTTTGTTTGCACAATTGTGTTTGTGTGTGTGTGTGTGTGTGTGTGTGTGTGTGTGTGTGTGTGTGTGTGTGTGTGTGTGTGTGTGTGTGTCTCTAAGGGGTCCCTGTGGACTCAGTGCTGAATCTAGCCTGATCATTTGCATTTTTTCATTTGAGCTGTTATTTGCAGCATTGCGTGCAGCACAAACCCCTAAGGGCCCGCCGGGTAATTCAGTAAAAAGGCAGGTAAGACATAAATTAATCATAAGACGTCTGAGAATTATTGCACTCAACTCACACATGCATTCACGTGCACGAATGCAAACAGACGTATATACATATATACATGCATATATAAGAACACACGCACACAAACTGCACATACAAATAGTACGAGAGAGCATGCACATACAGAGTATACACCAACCCACCCACACACACATCACCGAGACTCAGATTGAATCTGAAAGGAGACCAAGGTCGAGTGAGAAAGTTTTCAACTCCATCAAGCAGAATTACCGAGCTGGATGGAGAGGAGTAACTTTTAATGGACCAATGTTTTAATACAAAAACTTTCTCAAACTCTAACGCGACTCGCATATCAATGCGATAATTCACTTTTCAGTAATGTATATTGGATTTGTCAGGAGGAAAACACTGACTTTTTTTTCTGTAGCTGTAAGTTGAGTAACATTGGAGGATTTAAGAATGTAGTTTTCAGAATGGATGCATTACAGTTTGTTGATTTATTAACCTCTAATATTTATACAGGCAGTGTGTGGTAGCCCCTTTTATTTAAACACATGATCAAGGCAATAGTATGAAATGTCATGACAACCAAAAATGTAACATCATGTAGATAAATAATAAAGATGGATGCAGCAAATGAAGAAATGAGCGAATGGTTGATTTTCAATACATTTAAGACTTGTTCGATGTACCAATTCATATATATCATAATGTTTTCTATCAATCGTTTTACTGATAATCACGCAATATATTAAAAAACAGATCAAATTTCAAACCTTGAAATTTGACAGTGATGTAGTGGGCTCTTCCACTACAATACATCTAAACCAGTTTTTTGGAGAAAGCCTGGGAGATGAGGGGAAAATTATTTCATCAGGGTAAACTTTAGGCTTGTAACATTTCCTTTTCACAGCTATTTACAACATATCTTTTCAAAATTTAGCAAGTAGATAAATTGTACTTGAAATCAGGTAAGGTCAATGGTGGATCATGAGACAAGTGGCCCCTGGACACAGGTATATAAAAGGCCCCACCACCTCTCCTACACAGCAACAAGACACAGACTTTGTGGTGCTTTTTCCTTTGTTTCATTCTTTTGTGTCACTCAGTTGTCATTTTGTGTGTCTTTAAAGTTATCTTGTGCCTTTTTTAGTTGTTTTGTCTCTCTTTGTAGTCGTTCTGTGTTTCTAAGTGGTTGTTTTTTTAGTTATTTTGTGTCTATTTGCTGGTCCTTTGCATGTCTTTGTGGTCTTTTCAAGTCTCTTTGTGGTCATTTGGAGACTCTTCCTGGTGGGCACACCTTAATTAGAGTAACATAGTACATGATTTACATAGTTTATGACTGTATGTGTTAGCAAAATATCTATTTTTTTATATTTTTGATGTTTGATAAACATGTCCGTCTTGTACTCCTGTGTGATGTGAGACATATGTTTGGTGTAATACCAAATGAAAACTTATTAGAGGGTAACTATGCCTATTTTCAAAATTCATACATGGTATTCCTGCAATGGAATAAAGGTGCTTTGGGTGTATATGTTAAAAAAAGAACATTCTGTTGGTCTACATAGTTCACTATCTGTGGAGCAGTTCCAGACTTTCAAGATGACATCAGAAGTTTGAGACCCACTTCTATGCTGTTGGTTTTTTGTTGTTTTTTTGTTTTTGGGCTTTAGAAAAGAGTGGCACATGTATTGATTGAACTTTCCTATACTGAATTGTTAATCTATGAAATAAAGTGTTTCCTCTTAATTATTTCACTTTAAACTATAAATAAATAGTGACCATGAAATCAAGTGTTTTCTTTAAAACTACAGCAAAACTAATGCGATTGATCACAATATCAATTATATGAGCCATAGTTTTGTTTGTTTATGGTTATTTCAATATTTTAAATGTCAGTGTTCAACAAGATTCCATTTGTTATCTAAACCCATAGCAGCGCCTTACATTGGTGTATTTCATTAGTTCACCTAAAGCCTTCACTGTGTACCTTCAGTGTTCAGCTGTGGTATCTGAAGGCGGAGTTCTCAGCTCTTATTTCACCTCTAACACTTGTATTATTTGATGACACACTGCCTGTGACCCATTGTGACCCCAAAACAGCAGCTTTGAATCATCTTCTCCATGTTTCCTTTCTCTCAGGCTGTGGCAAACCTTTCAGCCACAGCCCCATGTCTCAGAATCCAGCCTGCAGGTGAGCTTTATTATTTCACAGCTCCAACCATTTACAACACAAATGCAGGGAGTGAATTGGGTTTTTTTTTAAACTGCTTTAAATCCCCCGTAGTCCTCTGCACTCTACTACCATACTTATCAGTGCTTTTGTTCCTGAATTCAGCAGTCTGAGGCAGATTGGCCCATCAATACACTATCAGAGAAGGTAGGCTAGATAAGAATTCTGCTGCTATCTGTCTGCTGTGAATAAGCTGTCTAGAGGTCTCCACAGTCCAGGTCAACGCACATACACTAACACATATATAGTGTGGCTGCACGCACACACACACACACACTGAGTAAGCTGTGCAGAGCCGATATAGTGTAATTCAGCACATGCACAGACACACAGCGTTATCAGTAAGAGAGGAGGGATTCAGTGCAGCACGGGAAGATATTACTACATCTAGTGTATCTCAGCTCAGACATAATGTTACTCTCATAGTTAAACTTTGAGTGAAAGAAAAGTTGTCTTCAAGTAAGACAATGAACAGGATGAAACAAGGCACCACCCAGCTAGTTCACGAAAGTAAACTACAGCTATAGTGAAATACCAGAATCAACTCATTTGTTTTAAACTCAGTGTAAATACATACTGTAAGTCTGTCACGTTCATTTCAGGTAAACTCAGGTTGTCTAGTTGTATTTATAACTTAGGATTCAAGGCCAGTTACCTAAAACAATGATATTTCAAAGTTATCCTTCACTTAGCTGATTAAATTAAGTTGGTTTATTGTCGTCCCGGAGGCCATCAGTGTTACATGATGGGAGGTAGAAATAGCATGTATGGAGGTAAAATTCCTTTAAATATATTTATGTGTTAACAAGTGAGGCCCACTACAACAATGTTGGCTTGTTTACTTCCATCTAGAACATGGATTTCTCTATATGTGATTTCCATCAGTTTGACAGAAATATCCATCTCTTTAAATATGATGTTTGCCAGCTAATCACCAACATTGTCTATGCATTGTGTGATGGGCAGGTAGTGCACAGACTGTTTTGCTGAAAACAGCTTCCTGCTGTGGTTGGGAGCAAAGTCTATGAGATCAAAAACAATGAGCTAAAAGACGATAATAACAGCTGAGTGGAAGTGCAGAGCTGGTGATCCTCTGTGGGTTTGTCACCACGGGTGACATTAAAACAGATAATGAACAAACTGAATAAACTATTCAGTACTAATATAGTAGTAGTACTAATTGAGTTCATACTATTCAGGTAGTCTGTTGACCCTTTGAAACCAGAGCAAATCAGCCTGATTTTTCTTTCAAAATCGGGGGGAAGGAAATGAGCAACTTGACTTGCAACAAGAAATGGCTCAAAAATAGCAACAAATTAGTAAAAAGCTGCAAAATTTTTTTATTTTTTTTTTAGATTTTTAGGCAGTTTTCTTGTCACTTGTCACCAATTTCTTGCAATTTGCTCATTGCCTTTCGCTATGTTTTTGAAGAGAATGCTCAAAAGGGTAAAAAGGGGTCTGAATACAGCAAAAAAACTGATGTCCATACAGGTTTCAAAGGGTCAATTCAAATTTGTATTTTGAAACAACTTACAGTGTATGTACTGTTACAACTGGGGCAAGTATAAAGTTAAACAAAACAGACCAGGTCATACTCTCACTGTGGGGGTCAAATTCTAACACTACAGCTATGTTCTATATTGACTTTTTGCTATAGAAAATAACCACCAGGGGTTCAAGACAAACACACGATTTAAAGGTCATTTTCATGAATTATTCTGGACACATGCCCAGATGTTGAGAACATCTTTCATTTTAGCTGAAAATTTTAAGCTTAGTCATCAACGTGTCCCATCTGTGCTGCGTTTTAACGAAGCATCCCGGGACTGTGAAGGTTAAAAGAGGATGAGCACAATGAGCACTTTCCCATTAGAGCCGCAGTTCAGAAAGAGAGGGACGGAGAAGGAGTGAAACGGAGGCGGTGAGAGACTGATTAAAGATGGTCGGCTGGAGTGTCAAATGTTTGGGGGAGAGAGAGACTGAAAAGGGGAAGAGGGAGAGAGAGAAATGAGGAGGCTTATCTTTGGCTGTGACCTGAAACAGCTGTTTCTCTGCGGTGCGTTGAAGATGGATCCTCGCTCATTTCCTCTCCATCCTGCCACTCTATTTATGTTGCCACTTTACTGTCTTCAGAGGGACAGAGACCCACTCCTTCTCCGCAGAGAGAAAGAAGATCAATTTGACTTAGCGATCAATCACTGTAGTGAAGAATTCTGGTCTACAAAAGACTCCTGTCTCCTTATACTTTTATTTGGCCTTGGGTCTTGACAGAAACAGGAGGTGCTTTTTCAGTTGATGTAGTGTCTTCAAGACAAAATTATGGCAGCTAGGATACTGTTCTGACACTGCACATTTGACATTGAGCTGAAAGTCTTTCCTGAGCCCGCTGTAGTGGTGATGTGGAGGTTTTGGCCTGTCATCTGCAGCTGAAGACTCCCCCCTGCTCACCACAGCTGTCACCCAGAGAACACATGAGGAAGTGAGGAGAGGAGAGGAGAGGAGAGGAGAGGAGAGGAAAGGAGAGGAGAGGAGAGGAAGAAAATAAGGAGGATGTTTCTCTTTCTTGCTCTCAGAGGTCAGGAGCACAGCAAGGGCAACTATTACTGTGCTAGAAGCAACTGACACACAATCCTTTGTTCTGTCATTCTCACATACAAGCGTGTGCACGCGCGCACACACACACACACACACACACACACACAAAAGCAACCTGCACTTCCGCAAGTTTCTACCAGCAGAGTTTATACATGCAAGTAATCGTTTTGTGCTTTTTTAGGAGCGTTTGGATGGAAATTGGCCAAAGGAGAGAAGGAGAATGAGGAGGGTAAAGTACAAGGAGAGATGGAGATTTAGGAGTGCGTATATACCGGATTTTAACAATGCACATGTAAAAAAGTGGCTGCAACATATGAGGCCTTAGCTAGAAATCTAGAAAAACTGAGGTGAAGAGTCTTACATGTATTTTTGAAGTGTTTTTTTTCCTAGTTTTGTTGGCAAAAGGACCAATTTCCACACACTTTCATCTCAAACTGACTAATTGTCATATTTTTTAATGTATTTTTACAAAAATTGTGCGTATTGAAGTACATAAAGCAGACTCATTCAAACAAAATTGAGGGTAAAGTATATTGTTCACTTTTTTATGCAAATCTGGCATCTTTTCTATCAACCACAGCAGAAAACACATGGTCAAATAAGGTGTACACTGGATATGACATGTGGAGATGAGGCCTTAAATGTCATTGATTGGTATCCTGGTTGACTATTTCTAGATCCCATTTTCACCACAGTTGAAAGTTTTACATATTAACAGGTTGCAAAAACAGCCTAAAATACAGAGGACAGTATCACTAGTGTTAGCCATGACTCTAGCAGGGTTTTACTTTCCTGTTTTTACCAGAGAAATCCGAGGAACATCCAGTAGGGCATATCAGTGTTGTAACATCACCAGCGCCTTAATATCTATGTTTCAAGATCAATGATGTCATCATTTCTGATGTAGTTCAGAAAACATGTATATGAACTTGAGTGTGGGGATGGTGGATGGCGTGATACCTTGGCAAGATGGCTGTTAAGCAGCAGACAGCAGCAGAACACTGTTCCAGACTGACAAACAACAAAAACAGGTGTTTTGCACATAAGCAGGCAGGGGGGTTGGATGAAGGATCCAACAAACCCCGGACTTTCTTGCTGGAATGGGATGTTTTTTTTCTATACCTTACCATGTGGCTCTTCCCCCCTAACCCTAACCATTCATGCCAGCATGTGCTTTTGCCAGCATCCTGGGAATGGTTGCCTTGTGCTTTGGGAATTTTATTTTTAATTGTTAAAATAATACTTTTATTTAATTGTATGCACATTGAAAATAATAAAAACAGTTGGTCACAAAATAAAAAAATCCACACTGATGCTGAGAGATGAGACAACCAGGATTTTTTAACACTCTGACTCTCTGGCAGCTGTTAATATCACACAAACCTCCCACCTTCTATATGCTGCAAATTATTAATAATTACTATTAAGTGCTCCTATACTAATCAATCAAAGCTCCAGGTTTCACTCTGAGCATTCTGGATTCACTGTGTGCTTATAGAGCTGTGGTGGGCAGGGGAGATAAGGTAATGAACAGCTGTTTCCAGTCTTTATGCTAAGCTGAGTTTAGTCTCCTGGTTGTATCTTAATATTTACTGTATTACAGTCAGTAAGAAATCAAAAAAAGTGTATTTCCCAAAGCCAGTATATAAACATAGCTAACAGGCTGCAAGAAGAGGAGGGAGAGAAGAGGCAGGATGGAGGAAAATAAAGCCAGGATGAATATGGGAGAGATGAGGAGATTTGGAGGAGAACATGGAAAAGGAGAATTAAAGGACAGGACGATGAAGAGCAGAGACGGAGCGGAGCGGCATATGACTGGTCGTCTATGGAGTTTGATGACCAGCCCCTGTCAGTCAAGCTCACACAGAGAGAGCAGGGCCCTGCCATCTGCTCCAAAGTTAATGGGAAGGAGACAAGGTGGGGAGGTGAGATGTGTCGACACAGCCCAGAGAGGCTGGAGGGAGAGGGGACAGCGAGAGGGTGGAGGTCTAAGGGAGAAACAGAGAAGAACGGAGGTGGATGGAGTGAAGCTGGGTGGAGAGCAAGGACAGGGAAGATAATTTAGTGAGATGGAGGGATGGAGACATGGTCGATGGAGGTGGAGAGGAGTGGATGATGGATTAAATGAAGGTGGAAGTCAATAGAGCAAAGAGGACTTTGAGTGTAGAGGGTATCTCATCCCAACCATGTGCTGCCTGTGGGTCTTATTATGGCTCTTAATGGGAATATTTCAATTCATACATTTTTTTGAAAAGGGACACATATTAAATGGAATTAACCGTTTTAAACTTGAGCAAACTGCCTTGATTTCTAAGAAGGCAATGAGCAACAAAACAAGAAATTATCAAAAAATTAGCATGAATTTAGTAAAAAGTGCAAGATTGCCTGAAGACTTGTAATATATTCGTGTATATATATATATATATAAAAGAAAAAAGAAAAGGGTTTTTTTAAAAGTTTCCCCTTTTTTGTAATTCTTGCAATTTTTCAAACATTTATAATCAGTTTGTTCATTGCCTTTTCCCATGTTTTTGACAGAAATTGCACCAACTTGCTTAGGGTGCAAAGGCTTAAATGCTTGTAAAAGGCATCTGGAAGCATCAGAAAAGTGATGTGGCTCCAGGTTTCAAAGGGTTAGTATTCTCATTTACTCTCAGCGTGAGAGCATGTAAGTGTATTTCCCCAAATGTCACACTATTTATTTTGGTTGGGTTAGAAAACAGAAAACTGAGGAAAACAGAGGAACACACAACCAAATCAAGGATCCAACAAAGACTGAATGAAAAACCAGGACTTAAATACAAACTAGACTGATAAGGGGATGAAGTGCAGCTGGAGAGCAAAGGCAGAGAAGCTCAGGTAAGGAGAATAAGGTGATGAGGCAGAAAAACAGAGCTGGGAGCTGATTGGCTGAGAAAAAAACTGAGGAGCAGGGAAGACTAACGAGGCTGATGCAGGACAGGTGTGACAGAAAAACGGGGGAAGCAGACAAAGACAGGAAGAGCGAAGGACACAGGAAAACCACAAGGGAAACAGGATGTTCAATCTCAGGTTGAACATTATTCCTCAAAATGATGTGCAATGGTGTACAGCAGCCAGGTGTGTTTTTTCCTGTTTGGAAGGTAAATCAGCACCAACGGTAAAATAAACCAAATTCTGGTAGATTTAGTAAGTGTACATTTATTTTTTTGTTTTAACGCCACACATGCTTTGACAATGTAGATATAACTTGCCCCATGCCAATGAAGCCCAATTGATTGGCTGAGTGAAAGTGAGACACAGGGAGGGACTAATGAGGTTGATGAAGAGCAGGTGTGTAGATGATAAATGAGCGAAAGGCAGCACAGGAAACAGAAACCTAAAACCTAAGAAAACACAATCATCTCAATAATAAGTTATCGGAGTGACAACAAAGACTGACTGTCTCCATCCAGTCTCCCCCAAAAATTTGACACTGACAATATTGTCCTCTATGTTTTAGCTTTCTGTCCACATGCAAATGGGGTTTCAGGTCACTAGGGCCTAGAAGCCTCCCGTCCACTGAAGCACTTTAAAAAAAAAAAAAAAAGATCTCCAAATGAAAACACAAAAACACAAATGAAGAGCTGTAAAGACCATATGTTACCCAAAACTGGCAACGTTGGCAGCATCTGTTGCCGGGTAGGATTTGGAGTTTTAAAGGTCTGTTTTGAATTACCTAAAATGCTATTTGCATGTGGATGACAGGCCAAAACCCCAGAGAAAAAGGCACTTTTTAAAAATTACCCACAGTACCTGTGGACCAGGCCAAAACTTAAGTACTGAAAAACACCTTCAAAGATGTAGATTACTCAGAATTCTGGTCACTTTATATTCATTTGGACATGATAAAGATGTAAGTATTTGGGATGACCTTATCTCCTCAGTTTCCACATGCCCAATGTTGTTTTGTGTAATAAGCATGCGCCAGAAACAATAACAGGAAGGCAGGTGGCAGGAGAAGAGTGCAGATATGTTCAGAATGGCCACTGGCAGTGTGTTCAATTTGTTTAATGTTAGCATTTCCTCATTATGTTGATAAAACTTGACATTTTCCATAAAACATAATATAAACACATTTATTACGAGACAAGGTACTTCATACACACCTAGAATTTGTATTACACTTTCACTGAAAACTGGAAAATTAAGAGACAAAATCAAATACGTATGGAGCTTTACGTAACCATATCACTGGAAGCCGAGCAAGGACAACTGATGATTGCTCAGCTTCAGTATGATGGTAGTTTGCGCACTCACTGCATTCCTCACATACTTTTGGACTTTCAGCGTCTTGTCGTGAATGTGAGCTTAATGCCTAATCAATTGCTTTTGTGATCCTCTGAAAGCTTCTTAATAGACCATGTAGTGACACCACACTGAGGTCACAGACCTTTGACAGTTCAATTACGCCCCCCTATTCACAATGGGCTGGATGGCGACACACAGCAGGATCAGAATAACGACATCAGACAGGCATCTTAAACATCTGCTCAGTGTAATTTATGAAAGCACACGCATGAAGATGTGCTGTATCTTTCTGATAAACATTCACACAGGGCGCACGCTCTGGAGAAAGTCACAAGGTCACAAAAGCATGGACATTGATGGTCTGACAACTTATTATGATCTATAAATAAACAACTTGAGAAGAGGGTCAAGTCAAAAGTATTCAAATTACCGCACATCACCAAATTTGTGGGGCTGCACGCCTCACGCCACCTGTTCAGGAAAGTAGGAAGTAGGTCAGAGCGAGCCAAAGTCACAACCAGGCAAATTTAGCGAGGCCCGGGTTAGAATTTAGGTCTCGGTGCAAGGCTTTCCTCTCAGCCATCACACACCCTCCACCCCCTGCTGCTGGACATGAGCGATACCGGGAGTATTTCCTCTGAGGTTCACCCCCTCCTCCCTCAGGTTCACCTCCTGACTGGACAACAGATGGACTGTAGTGGAGCCCAGACAACAACACCTCCTGCTAGCTGTGTGTGTGTTTGTGTGTGTGTGTGTGTGTTTGTGTGCACTCGCGCATATATATAACAGGGAACATACTCATCGTTACACAGTCACCAACAGGGAACGGCAAAACTAACAGGGGACATTTTTTAAGTCCCCACTTGGACATGCTCTAAATCATCATAAAATCATGTGTTATGGCCTCTGGTGAAATTTTTCAGATTTTGCCAAGTGTTAGTAAGATAAATACATAAATGCTATTTGCTGTCAACTAGTGTTTTTGAGTAGAGTAGACCAGTGGCCTGGCTGGCTACATGGGCTGTGTGTTGTATAGCAGTACATGGACGGCCAGACCGCGCAGACCCAGCCAACTGAAACAGAGCTGTGATCCTTACAGAGAGCTTGTTAGGTTGATCGTATATTCAGTCACTTTGCGCTACAATACATGGCCCCATGGTCCAGTTTGCCTTTGGCCAAGCTCCCTGTCCCTGCCACGGCGCCGACGGCCCCCCATCGGCGGCCGCCTGCATGCGCGCAACGAGCGTCCCAGGCCCCCGGGGGGGTCCTTTTTGTCTAAGGGTTGGTGTCTCCCCGGCCCTACCCTACCGCCGGCGTCTATCGCCCTGGGGCCTGCGCCGGTTGCTCGCTCCCGCGGGCGCTTCCCCCCCTCTCGCCCCGCCTTCTTAACGTGTACACACCCGGTGTGGTATTGTTTTGTTGCCCACTAACCCCCTCTACTCCCGTCCACTCTTCCGTCAAAGCGAAACATTCCCACTAACATAAAAGGAGACCGTCGTACCCCGCTCCCCTCCTATCAGCCCGACCCCCCCCCCCCACACCCACTTTCACACCTCTACTACCCAAAACCCTGCGAAATCTCTTGTGCTTCTATTACATATAGAACTCGGCTGGCGGCCCGTTCCCTCTAAGGACGATTGCCTCCCTGAGCCTGGTTCATGCTCTCCCCCTAACGGTGATCTATGTAATGTTAACGCCGGTGTTGGTAGAGCCCGCTCGGTTGCGGTAGGCGGGCGTGCCCCGGCCCCCTCCGACCCCCGGGTATTGATTCAGCATGTATAGGACCCAGAAGTGACAACAAAAAAGAAAGAAACGAACAGCAGTCCCCAGAAGAAAGAAAAAGAAGAACAGAAGCGGAAGCCCACCCTACCATCACACCCCCCTCCACCCCACAACTACCCAAACACCCGCCTCCTCACCCCTAATCCCCCCCCCGTCCACTCCCTCATCCTTTACCTCATTTCCCCTCCTCCCCACCCTCACCCCTCCCCCACTCCCTCCCCCCCCCCCCCTCCCCCTCCTAAAACCGTAATTTAATAAATAACCATATACTATCTGTCCCCATATTTAATTTTACACTGTGGGGACCGGATAAGCGGGGGAACATAGGAGTAAGCCGATCTTGCCCCGGTGGAGACAACGTTCACCCCCGCCCCCCCCCCCCCCCCCATTGCACGCCCTCGCGACCGCCCCCCCTTGCATTGCACCACCTCATTCAGCGCCACCGCGCTTCCAGCCCGGCCCCCCATCGCCTGATTCTCCGCGCACGAACCTAACTCCTAGACGAATCAGACACACAACACACCAAATATAATTTTAAAAAATCAATAATAACTCAAACTCTCACACCATCCCCCTCCCTCCGCACCCACGCCCCCCCCCCTTGCCGCTCCGCCCCCGCCTCCCCCCTCCCCCCACCTTGCATAACCCTCCGGCCCAGCGACCTCTTTGTCGGGGTATAAGTCCCCCTTGTAGTTGATAGTGTCTGTATTTGGTCTCACGTGGTCCCATCCCTTTTTTGTCCATCCGCCTAGCATCTGTCTACCCTCCTTGCGCGCCCGCGCCGTCCCACACGCTCCCTTCCCGAGTGTGCGTGTGTGTGTGTGTGTGTGTGTGTGTGTGTGCACGGTTGTGTGCCGGGCTGGCTGGCTGTGTGTTGTTAGGTCAACATGGCGGCAGATGCAGGTGTGATCCTTCATGTTTCTTGTTGACACCGTAATCAGTCATTGTCCAAACATGGATGGTCCAGTTTGCCTTTGTCAGTGTGCGTGCTATTCAGGGTCAGTTCAGCTGTAAGTCAATCAAGCTAAACACCAAACCTGAAACACTTTGCAAAGACACTTTTTCTGCTTTCAAGTGCTTCTCAGAAAACTGATATTAACTGTATTTACGAGTTACAAGCACATGAACGGCCCTCCTAAACCGTAATTACAAGTGGGAAATTGGGAAATTTCAATGATATGCAAATTAGGACGTTTCAGGGCAGCAGATATGGCGAAAAGCATTGAACAGTATCTACAATTGTCGGTAAAAGAAATTATATATTTCATTATTTTGTTCCTTGTAGCTAATGTTTACTTTGTTGCACATTTTAGTATATGCATCTATATGCATCTAGTAGCTGTAGCCAGAAAGCAAACTTTTAACTCATGCATGCAAGGCGAGTGTACTAAAACTGATAATGTTATTTTAAGATACAAGTTTGACGTTTTTTTTTTTTTGCCTAAAAATGGTGGGCAAAACTCCTTTATCATTATTTCATTACATCTAAGACTAATTCAGGTGCCATAATAGTAAATGTAATAACCCAAAAGGTAATAACTCAAGTTTTCTTTGTGACACAACACACCGCAGTACTTCAAAATAAGGCACCTCTTCATGAACACATGTTGAAAATGTTACAATTAAAGACAGATGACGGCCATTGTGTGTGATAAATGAAGACACTGACTGTTTGATATGTCACTACGTCTCAGTAAAAAACAATCAGGCATGTGCCTCTTGGAGTCAAAGCAGCCGCCTATCAATCAATCACTGTCAGTAAGTTCATAGATTCCTGCGGCGTAGCTGCTAAAAGTTGAGAATATTTGCAGTCAGAAGCCTTTGTAATGACAGAACACAGCCTTCCACAGTTTGGTGCTCATAATCATCACTCAGCAGCTGAAGACATGCATATGTTATGGCAACAAATTAGACATTCAAAAGAACAACAAACATTTAGCACCTCGTCAAACAGAGCAGCCCTGTCTGCACCGACTCCTGCTGTGTGGCGCTACTGTTCTCAAGCTGCTCCGAGGCTCAGCTTTATATAGACTCTACACACACACACACACACACAGGAAACACACATTTAAATAGCCAAATGTGCACGCAAAAATGTGCACTTACACACAAACACACACACACACACACACACACACACACACACACACACACACACACACACACACAAACACACACAAATACAAATACAAACACTCCCACACACATTGGTCTCCAACAGTGGTGAGAGTCTATCAACACTTAGTGACATCTGGCAGGGACGCCGCCTTGTGAAGACAGGCTCTATTGAGTCTGCGTGCTTTATTCACTCTATGTGTGTGTGTGTGTGTGTGTGTGTGTGTGTGTGTGTGTCTGTGTGTGTGTGTGTGTGTGTGTGTTTTTCATGTGTGTTTGTGTGTGTGTGTGTGTGTGTAGGTGGGTGAGTGGGTAGGTGTGTGAGGGTTATGTTCTGCCAACATCTGGAGTCTAGACTGAATGACTCTGAGCTAGTGGGCAACAGTCCGTCTGCCTGTCACCGACTCTGTTGACTTAGGTGCTGCTGTGCGTTTCTGCACCTGTGTGTGTGTGTGTGTGTGTGTGTGTGCGCACGCATGTGCATGCATGTGTGCTTATATGTCTTCCAAAGGCCTGCAAGCACATACAAAAAAAGGAAGGCTTGCTGTCTCTGCCAAAACTTAAGTAGCAGGAAAGAGAAAGAGAAAGGCTACATGCTAAAAAATTAACTCATTATACACAGTTTAGGAATCAGGCATCAAAATATGCAATCTGATAAAATGCTCAGAGGACTTTACCTTTTCGACTGTAGACATTTTGACATTTGTCCAAGCTGGGAAACCACAGGTGTAATTAATAATATAAAATGCCTCAGTAGGACCTTCAGATGGAACTGTGCCATCGTTAATGTTATTAGTTACACCTGTCTGTGCCTTCCCTGCTGTGGCAAAATATCTGACCTCAAAAAGGTCTATACTGAGACATCTGCAGTATACTCCAAAAACTAATATTATGGATTCCAAGCGTAGAAATGGATTATTAAAGGTACAGAGAAACCCTTTCTTCCTGAACTAAACTTTAATTTAAAAAGGGGGCTTTTATTTAGTGTAACACTTCCTCCGGCAGACACACTGGAGCTTTACAGTGTGAGAAAATGGCTTTCAGCAATTGGCTAGTTTTTAAAAATCACAAGCAAGTGAAATGTAAGAAATACACAATACCTGTTAACTGATTCATCACTGATGGGCTTTTGTGAGAAGTTAAAATTATGATAAGTCAAAATGCCAGCTGTGTAAAAGGCCGTCATCAAGCAAACTGGTGCAAGTGAGCCATAAAAAGAGCTTAAGACAGGACAGTGTATTCAGGGGAGGTAGAAAACAGAAAAGCCTTAATAATAACTTGTTCTTCGGGTATTTTGTTGTCCTTTGTAAACATTATTTAAACACATGAAACACACAACAGGACCTCTTTTTGTGACTACGACTACACATGTGGCTATGAGGACTGATTCTGTCTGAAGGTCTACTAACATTTCAGTTTATGTAACCTGGGTATTGAGAATAAACCTAGATATTTATCGGAAACAGATGTTTTATTTTGAACTCAAAAACAAACAGAACACTGCCACTCACAGATAAATTGAGTCATTTAACATGGGCAGAAGTGGATGCGTTTCAGCTACAAAAGCTATCATCAACACGCTGATGGTGGCTTTGTGGCTGCATTTTGCCCAAACAGTAAATTTATCTGGTGTACCTGGTGTTTTGTTTTTGGATCCTCAACACAATGGTGCGCCCTAGTATTTGTTTATGATTTTTGGAGTCATGCACACTGCCATTTTTCATATTTTTTTAAACTCATCCCTAGATGGATGTAGTTTGTCTCTGTGCTCTTAAAGTTTGGTCTCACTCCCGGGGTGACAAAAACTATCGTTTGGTCAGTGGCTCGTGCCATCAGATATGAAAACACAAGGCATTTGACCAGTCTTATAAGTTTAGTGCACTCTACACTCTGTGACATGGATCTTAATAAACTTGGGTATGACATTGAGTTTGCAGATTGTGTGATGACACCACCCTTTGACTGCAGGTGACAGCCTATGTCAATACGTTGACGTCAATACACAAGAACAAAACATCATCGGCATGCATCATCCATCTACACCACTGTAGTGATGAGAGCAAAATTTAAACAAACATGAATCAAGTCCTCACTGTAGTGGCAAGAAGAGAATGAGGAGGAGAATTTGGATGCGGTCATGGCTGGAAAAAAGAGGCCCAGGCTGTCTTTGATCGCATGACCATCATTGAACCTCTGTCACTGTACAACATAGACCCACCGTTCTAGGGGCCATGACTAAAGATATCACCACATTTCTATCACAATGGTCATCTTTAATCTGGGCCCAAAATCGCACAGTGTGTAGCAGGCTTTGGACACATTGGGCTTTCAACAAACTCCAGAGTCAACCTTTCCATGTCATTACTAGATGCTCCGAGTCTACTAAGGTGGCTGGCTCCAACAAGTATAGAATTTTAAACCAGGAGACCGGTGTTTTTGTCCCATGTAAAACTAAGCTGACGTTGAGTTATTTTGTCTCGTCAGGTCTTGATCACTTATTAGTCAATCACAATCTTTTCTTCACCTGAAACAAGTACTTTTGTAGCCTTAACCTAGCTGCCGCCCCCCTGCATCAAGACACGAAGCAAAAGGCTGCCCTGAGCATCACTATGATGACATCATGATGGCCCAAGTGTCAAAATATGACAAGTGAGATGATGTTGCCTCTTCAGCGCCTTTCCCAAAACTTAATTTTACATATACTATTAAATGGTTTTGCCATAAACATTTTGGAACATATGTGATTCCTAGCAGTTTGGAGAAAATGTGTGCCATGCACATGGTTAACCTTTGCTCTGCTGGTTGAGGTAAGGGAAAGGTTGCGGTTTTCACATTGTGCTTCAAGTCACCGTTGACTTTGTTAATATTTAGCAAAGGCCACAATGTTTCGAATTGACCAAAAGCTGTGCCTAAACATGTTAATCTTCTTTTAACTGCCACAAGCAGATACTGCAGGGAAAACAAATGAAATATGTTGACAGCCAATATTTTGCTGTTATATATAGTGTAAACATTTACCAACTTTGCAGGTGAAGGGGAGGGAGGCTGAACATAATTCTGGTCTGTACTGTGTGCCACCCTGCTGCCTTTCAGTGAGAATTGTGCCCAAGCCAACTGACCAAGATACTAAAACGAGGATAAGACCGGCATAAATTAATAAACAATGTCTACTAAATGTCCTAAATACTAGATTTTATTCAGGGAGTGAACATCTTTTAACCAAGGACAAAGCTGCTCATAAGGGTGCATCTCCGTTTATACACACACACACAAACACACACACACACACACACACGCACTCCCAGAGTTACTGAGCTGCCCCTGTGTTCTGATAGGGAATCAATGGAGAGGAGGACGTCTCTGCCTCTGGTCTCTCTGTCCCCGTCTTCCAGTCAAGCACTTGAGTTAATTAAGTCTGTAATTACACAGCGTTGTGTTTGTTTACTCCACCAAATACCAGAATTAGACAAGACATTTAAAGGGTGCTCTCTGAAATGTCATGTAATGAGCAGGGCAGCTGACATTTGGGCATTAAATGTTTTGTTTTTGCTTGAATCTGACAGCCTAAGTTGTTCCATAGTCTGTAGTTTTGTCCTCAGATGGAAAGGCCTGATTATTTTCAATATGGTACATTTTCTTCAGTTTTTGCAATATTTAGTGTATTTATAGTGATATTTTTGCAGTGATCCATGTCATTTTGACACTGCTGGAGTGAAATGGTGAAAAAATATCATTCCTGCAATTTTTTAGGATCAAAATCCAGTCAGTAGTGTCTGAAATAATGATGATTTGGAAAGTGCTGGAATGCTGTTGTGAAATGCATCATTATCCCAAGTTTCATCAAAATCCAATCAGCAGAGTCTTGGATTTGTGTGTGACACATTTGACAAATAGAAATGTGCCTCATGGGGGGTGTTTGCTCATTTGTTCTCCTGATGATTTCTTTTTTTTGGAGTATTGCTATGGATTGGATGCCAGTCATTCATTAGTTCTCTTTTCTATCATTGTGGTTTCACTGTGGGGAACAAAATATGGTAATTTTTCCAGGATAGAACGTTAAAGCATGTGTGCATACACCACAAGTGTGTAGAAAATTGACAGAAAATGGCGCCTGACTCCAACAATGTGAACTCTATTGTTTTAAACTCTCCTGTTTAACAAAAGCACTGTGTTTCTCTCTATTTCCATGGGAACAATTTGCACTTGACAGAGAGCAAAGGCGCTGCGGTGGAGGAGGGCAGTGAGGGAGGCGGCGTGCTGGCAGGCAGCAGGTGATGTGTCTGCCTCCTGAATGCCTCCACATGCTCTATGTCCGTGGATTTATGGCCGTGCCACCATTGGCCCGGATCCCCCACCAGCCGGCGGTCAGAGTTCACCATGGTGCCCTGTACAGCTGGCCAGCTGGTCCTGCTCAGCCCTGCCACCCACCAGCTGAAAGAGAGAGCTACACACAGGCATACAGCGTACTTACACACACGCACCGTCATGTACACACTCCTGGCCAGATAACCAACACAGATGCCCATGCAGGGCAGCCATGTCGGCATTGATGCATCCTTGAGCGTGTTTGAAAATGCAGAACAGTGGGGAGGAACAGGTTGGTAGCAACGTACTTAAAACACAAAACTGCGAAGACAAAGCCTACACTTATGTTATATAAATCCCTTAAATTTTTAACTCTGACCCCCAAGAAGCCCTTTGATCACAAACATCTGATCATAGAGTGTCCCAGGAGTCCTGTAACCTGTAAATGAGTTAGCATTTCAGCAGTCCCGCTTCCCTTGTCTCGAAGTCAGTGGGTTTTTGGTATGATGCTTGATATAAGATCTGTGTTTAGATTAAATATGCATGGGTTCCAAAAACCATGCATATTTAATCTAACTCAGTGTGTTTTGGAGTAGTGAGTGTTTGTCAGTCAGTGTCATTTTGCGTTCCACCACAGCGTTGCAAACAGTGCAAAACCATTTCCCCTACTTTCATGCAGAACATCGGTGGATTGACGTGCACGGTCTTAAGCAGTCATTTTTTTGTTGGTAAATGTGAGATATTTGTGTTGCACATGTCTATATCTTCACAACCTGAAACAAGGAAGTGAGTTTGGTGGCATTTATGCAGAGGACTGTTATGATTGGTGAAACTCGCATGAAGCAATGATTGGTCAAATTTTCAGAAGAGGTGCAGTGACACACACACAAAAAAAAAGAAATTGCAAGGAGTATTGGTTGAATTTGTGTTAACAGTTGCTATCTCTACATCACAACATCCTGCAGCAGCAGATGAATAAATATGCATCTAGAAATTAGAGGTGAATGTTAGAAAGGCTATATTGGAATATTGTGGAGTCACTTCACAGAGGGACACTGGTGGCGTTACACAAACACACAAAATGAAGAGAATGTGCATGAGGCCCATTCCAGTTAAGGTCAGGGTGCCCCGGATAATAAATTAGTCTGTTGTGATCAATCCACTCAGCTGGTGTGCATGTGTTTGTGTGTGTTTTTACATCTATATGAATTTGTATATACGAGCACCCCCACCCCTCCCCCACACACAGGTCAGTGTCTTAAACCTAGCATAATAAACAGTGGCTGTATGTATCCACTTTATAACATGACATCCTCCATTCACAGCGCTGTCATCACGGAGCCAGTTACCACCTCCCATAGCGTTTTGCTGACAGACATTTTAAATTAGACTAATAAATTGCCTCGCGCTCTGCCTCGTGCTTTCTAAAAGCCCTGTTACCCGGAGACAAATTAGCATGCTGCAGGTATAAAGAAGGGATTCTGCACAAAAGGCCAAGTTGTTTTTATGAGGCGAGGCCTAAACATCCCAACTGAGCTGCGAGGGGTCGTGTGAGGAGGTCACGGAACAGAGAGAAGCTATGATAAGAAAAAGGAGGCTTTTATATATTAATGAGTTGTGCGTAGTGAGCACATCCTGCACAGGATAGGATGGATATTTCAAAGTCAGTCGGAATGTGAGAAAATATGTTTGGGCTTGATACGTGATCTGAAGTGGGGGAACAGGATATGTGCGAGCGCATTGGCTAACACCCAGTCAAAGCAGTGAAAAAAAAAAGTGCAAAACAGTTTGAAGTCTCTCTCTATTCAGCAGGTTGTGTTGATGCAGCCGTAGTCTTTGTCAGCGCTCATTTAGTAGTATTCTTTCAACTCTCGGAGCGAGCCTTAACATCCTCTCCAGATGAATTGAGCTGCACTTAAGTAGAGAGTGGATGGAAATTAAGCTCCTACACAATGCGTGGGCAGCGCTGCCAAGCACATGACAAAGTGGAAAGCGTTGTATTTCAAACCATATAATGTTTCTCAAATGTGAGGCGATGCAGTCAAAGCAAAAAAGGGAAAGTGGAGAAAGAAAGGAAAAAGAGAGTGGAAAAAAAAGAAGCTATATAGCTGGCCAGATAATTGACACTCTCGGAAAACAAGCCACCACTTCTCCTCTTCCTCTCGACGGCTGATGCCGTGCTGTTGCTGAAGTTTTTGTGCCCATTGTAAGTCACAAAGCAGGGAGGAATGTTTGGCCGGCTCTCTGGGAAACGCCACTTCAGGGCCCACAGCTGTCACAGCCTGGGGACTTGAATTCTGCCACAGAGAGTTCAATGGTGAGGAGCTGGCAGAGGGAGATATGCTTTTTACTTAAGGACGGCACGCTGTGAGAGGACTTGATGTGAAACCAAAACTGGCTGCTCTGATATTCAGTTACTCACACGCTGCCTACCTCAACCACACACTATCGCTATCACTCTTTCCAATCGCTCTCCCTCAGAAACTCTTTTCTCTCTCTTTTTCCCAATATCTCCCCTTCCTTCCTCTTTTCAAAAGCTCATTCTGCATCGGGTCTAAACTTGAATAAACAATCGTCCCTCTGTGGCGAGAGCTTCCCATCCCACTTCCTAAAGGAATGCTGCTTCCCATCCTCCATCTCACCATGGTTACTGGGAATCTGCTGGGATCACATTTTACACAGAGGTGAATAAGAGCACTTAGAGGTTCTCCAAAAGGCTGCACCAATGTGCATTTAAGAATTCACTCATTTAAATTCACCCCCTGATTAAATCAGAAACATTTATTTTTTTCAAGGCATGCAAAATTATGAAAAGACGAAATGCAGGTGCAGAGTCGATCCACCATCAATTCACTGACATAATTGCCAACAGTGACATTAATTAAATTAAATCCTCCACATTAATAATCACTTTTTAACGTCAACATCAGCCTTTTAAATGAAGTAATTAGGATTCCACTAGGAAATGCAAAAACCTGTTGAAATAAACATGATCAAAATGCATTTGTTGGAGTCACTATTACCCATTTATTTTAATGAAAATTTTGAATTTCTGGATGAAAGACACTCAAAATGTCATTTAAAATTGATCTAAAATAAACAGAACCACAAAAGCTAGAGCTTTCATTCTTTTTTCAATGTCATCATGTTGTGCCTCAGATAGGCAGGTCATTAAGAATGTCTTTTGTAATTTTTTTTTTTATTTATGACACAGTTTAAATATTTTCATGAATTATTATGGTTTCATTTACGTGCCTTGTAGCTTTGAGGCTGTACAGATTTTTGGGATATGAAATACCAAAAAAATACTAATCTAGGCACTGGGAAAATATTTCCACTGCAGTCGTACTATCAAAACAGCTTGACACTTAGCTCATTAAAAAGAAAATAAAGAACCTAAAAATTTGAAAAATATACATATCATAAGAGGTCAAATCGTGTATGGAGTGTTAAGAAATATTTTCATCATGTCCCTACATTTAGAATAGTTTTGATCAGTATTTTTTTTTCATTCTTTCAAATTCTATGAGAAAATGTTTCAGATTTCAATCATTTGATCAATTATTATTTTTTATTAACTGAAGTAACCGTTAAGCACAAGGTGTACAGATTTTAGGGATATGCTGCATTTGAAAATACTCTACACAATAAATAACATCACAAGCAAAAAAAAACAACACATGCACTAGTTGATTGTTTCCTTCTATGTACATCCAGGGTTAAGGCTTTCATTCTATAGTGTAACTGAAATTAAATCTTCAAAACTGTCCAAAAAGAATGAAAACTTGATGATTGAACTTTAAGATCATAGAGTGCCGTGGATCTTCTTTTTTCCTACATGACCTACAATCCCCGCAGCCTCTTGTATGTCTCTAAAGTAGAATAGTTCCTTTCTTCCATCTGCCTTGACACCAAATTATTTAAAAACCTTGACTCAGTCACTCTGTTGAAATACTTCCACAATTGAACTTCGGTTCTAACCCACATATGTTTTGCTTGTAGTCGTCTTCTCTCCCTGTCCTCTTCTTATGATAATGACCAAACCCTCACATTCCTCAGCAGTGATCTCATTTAATAGCACAATACTGTGGGAGACCAACAATGCCCTGGCACCCAGAAGACCTTGGAGAGCTACAATGTCTAACCAGCTTGGAAAGTTCACAAACCTCAGGGATGATGAGGGAATTAGAGGGCATGGAAACATTGCAGCGCACAGTCTCCATCTTATTTTGTCTGGGAGCGGCCTTGGTGCATTCTGCTGGAGAGACGTCGTCTTTCTCAGCTTTAATAGCCTGGCAAGGTCATTTCCCTACAATGCCCTCCACCTACTAACAATTATAGCGCTGCTGCTGAATGTCAGGCTTTGTACCAAAATGTGTTAGTGAGTGATAGAATTCACAATTAGGCATGAGCTCAACATGTGTGTGTTTATTGCCGAGTCTCAAGGAGGAAGTAAATATATGTGATGGTTTTGATGAATTTGTTTTTATTCTCGAGTAACTCCAGACTGCAAAATAACACGATATAATGATAGAGATAATCTATTGAAATAATTTTTTACTTCTTACTTCTTACTTCAGAAAATTTATAACATAAACTTTTTTTTTAAGTTACAAGTATAAGTCCTGCTTTCAAAATAACACTAAACTAAAGTGCCTTTATCACGACACAAAAAAAACACACAAAAAAAAAAACTGCTAACACCCTTTAATGTGAGGCTGTCAATGCAATTGGAAAGGTTAGAATCAGCATTCTCTCCTGTTGAATCTAAGTACAATCGGCTTCAATGGAAACACAACACCTGGGTGAAAACACTTATTTTAGCCCTTTTGACAGCGAGATGCATTGGCACGCTGCCACCAATTACAATTCAGTTCTTAAGTTAGTTTGCGCTCAGTAATAGGGTGAATAGTTACGAGAAAAAAAATAGAAGACATCACCACCATAATGTTTTCATTGTCCTCCAGGCTGCTTTCTAACCTGTTTACTAACTTGTTTTACAGCCCGTCGGTGATGTTGAACATGACATCAGAAAAAAAACAACAACACATGCAAAACACACACACAGAGAAGCATACTCATTTGTTGGAGAGCCGTGTACACAGCTCCGGTCTACTGGCAATGGGAACACATATAGCTTATTTTTAGCAGGTTTCCCTGTGGTCAACAAACCTGCATACGTGCATTAATATTGATATAATAGGGGTACAGAATTACAGACATCTCATAAACCTAATGTACTTAAAGTAAAAAAATAAAACTACTCATTCTGCGAAAAAGAAATGTCAGCTGTGGCTCATATGATATTATTAGATTGTCAATACTGTTGCATTACTGTGTCAACAGCATTTTGCTGTTGTGGCTGGTTGTGGAGGAATTAATATACATTTGTATTTTAGAGGAAGAAGAAGAAATACTTCATTAATCCCCTTGGGGATATTAAACTTTTCACTCAGTTGTTACACATCCCTCAAAACTGTAATAATGTACTTGAGCAAATGTAAGAGTTACATTCTGCCTTTCCCATTTAAAGGCTATTTAAAAAACTATGATTATATAGAGAAATTATTGTTACATTTCAGTAATTGTTATTGGAAAAAAATGCAAAAGACAAGATATTTGACAACCACAAAATCCCCAACTGATTTTATCTGCAAGTATTGTATGTTTTTCTATACGTCTAAGCTGTTTGTGGTACTGAACTGAAGAGTTTAGACTGAGGGGAAATATAAACCACTCAAGTAGACCCTGAGGAATCACACACATGCACACAAGCACACACACACATGCACACACACACATACTCAAAATAAAGCGTTCCCCCCTCCTCTTGCAAACACTCGCATATTTCTCTAACAAAAATGCAAATCTAATTTTGTGCACTTCCATCTCTCCTTTCCTTGCTTAACTCCCCACGCCTCCCCTCCCTCTCTCTCTAGCTTTGCCATTAGAGCTATTTGCATCTGACTGAGAGGCCATTAGAATAATAATTAGCCTGACCCACCAGAGAGGGAAGGCCTTCGTCAGCTCTACACTAGCCTGAAGGCACACACACACACACACACACACACACACACACACACACACACACTTTACCGACTGAGAGAGAGAGAGAGAAAGAGAGAAAAAGAAAGAGAGAGGGAGGCCAACACATATGTAATTCCATTAGCCAGATATGTCGCTGCCATCAATCTGCACAAACAAGTTTTCTGGGGTTTTCATTTTTGCCCAGGTGGGCTTGAGTGTTCTGTGTGTGTGCGTGTGTGTGTGTGTGTCTGTTGCAAGAAAAAGCACCAAGCGTGAAACCTTTTGGCGGTGTTGCAGTTTAGGAAGGGGACTGAAGAGAATGTAAGAAAATGTAGCATGACTTGTCAGAAAATCTCCCTGAAATTACTCTGAAATTACTATGCATGATGTTTTTTTCTTTTTTTTCCCCTGAAATTGCTGAACTAATAGTACTCCATACTGGCAAAATGCACTTCTGGCAAATGGGATGAAAAATGGGTGTCACATGCTTTTAGCAGATATGTGCTAATGTGCCCAATTTCCAGGCTCATTATGGTATTAATGTACAAATCTCTGGCCTGGGTGGTGATTATTCACATTGAAGGCAAAAATAATCACCAATAATTAGCTTTGTTTGAGTATCGCAGAGACCAGAACCCTGTTAGTGCTGTATGAACAGCAATAGACACAAACCACACCTTTATCAGAGAATCACGTTCACTTACATGTAGCTTTATTCTCTTGTATGTGCAGCTAGAGCTTACAGAAATGACGCCATAGTGTTAAAAATCCACGAGCAGCCTCCACAGTGAGGTCAATATCATTGCAAGTCCTTGTCAGACTTTGGCTCTGAGGATGTCTGACTTAACATGTTCTTATTGAAAGATATGATATCCTAGGAAAATGCACACAACACTTAAAAGGATATTCTATGAAATTGCACCGCGTGAATGTAAAGATACCTTCAAAAGGTTTTGGAAAAGAAACATGGTGAAACATGGTGATCCACCCAGATGCCGGAAGAAAATGTTAGCATTGTATATTTCTGCAAACCGCAAATATGCTACATTTTGCATGTTTCATATGTATCACATCAGCTTTTCTTTTAGTTTGCATTGCTTTCTATTGCATTATTTGTGGTAGTACTCCTGCCTTTTTCTCCAAACTTGTGCATGCCAACTGACATCTAATGAATCTAATACAGTGATGATTAATATTTTGTTTTAAAATAAAAAGAATCTCTGTATACATGAGCGTTTTAGCACTGTTTCAGAAATTATCTCTGTCCATACGAACAACATATCACATGATTTTTCACGCACACTGGGCATGTGCCGGTGTAAACTGTGAACACACTATCTACTCTGAAGTTGGTATCATAGTAAACGATGGAGATGGCAAAAGCTGTCTTTGCTTGGACCAATGACAAGGTGAGAGTGGTACTGAAAGTATCATGAGTAAAAGGCAATCAAGGTGTTGGAAAACACATTGCCATGTACTGTATCAGTGCAGTAACTGGGGTATTATCCATTGTCAGAGGAAACCTAAACAATGGGAAAGAAGTAATGTTAGGGTACCCACACATGAGAGATAAAATCCCTTGACACCTCCTGACTGATTGGGAAGCGAACGTGGGAGTCTGCATCAATTTTTTCTAAAGTCTTTGTTTCTGCCCATCCAGACTAAAATGCAAACTTAGAGTTTTCAAACTAAAACTACCTCAGCACATTTTCAATGGTCTAGTTGTAAATTGAGTAATAATTATGCATTTTAAAATGAAAACATATTAGTTTCACTTAAGATTTGCATGATGTCATCCTAACATGCAAAAGCAGGTCATATTCCAGTTCAACTACTAACTTAAATTCCCAAACACACTTTGTAACCTTTGTAGCATCCTCAGATAAAGAGGTATGAAACATTAGGACCTTCAGTGAAGCTGTCTGGAGTTGGAGGCACCAATCAGAGCATCCCTAATAGGCCTACTAAAGAGGAATGTGTGTGAGTGTGTGAGTGTGCAATGAGAGCCTCACTTTGTCTCCTCAGTGGCTACTCTGTATACAGTATGCATGCATGAATCCTCGCATATGTTTTTGTGTGTAAAGGTAAATCTGGCCTTATGCTGTCTGGCTCATGTGTGTTTGTGCATGCATACAATTCATTTTGTGTGTGTCTGTGGTGCATGTGTACCAACGCTTGCACGCATGTGTGTGTATTTAGTATGTACATGTGCAAACATCTAGTTAGTATCATTTCTAGTATACACATGCATGCCTGTGTGTAGCAGATTGCTGCACGGATGTGTGTTTGTTTATGTGTGTGTGTGCGTGTGGTTGCTGCAGGCAGGTTGAAGATTGTCTCCCCCCTGAGGGCCTCTCCCTCCCTGCAGCATGTGGGAACCATGGCGCGTTGCCAGGATACAAGCCCCTCGTCTGTACTGACAAGAAGACATGAAGAGCAAAGATTAATTATTTACAAGCAGACCCCTGTACACCACGTCTGGCTTGGCACTTCTCCTGCATTAAATGTCACTATCTATGAGGCCATCCGTTTTATTGCTTATTCTATTTAAGCACTGTGGAAAATCTGTTGCATCGCCCCATACACTTCATATGGAATTCTAACATCCAGGGCCAGCAGTTACTCCATTTTAACAAGGCCGTTTTTTATGAGAATAACCAGCTATGACGATGCTTTTTTTTCTCTATATAAAACCCCATTTGAAAAAACAATCATTTAACAGACCAGAATGCTCCCTAATGCTCTCTACACTCTCACAGCTATTTTCAATGGGTGCAAACTGGGATCATCAGTGTCTTCTGGGTAGCCCTCTCCCCCTGCTTCATCTAATATTTATGGTGTCTATATGCTGCTGACTGACTCCCGGATTTCTGAGCACAAGCAGATATTTACAAAACATATTAGAATGATTCATTTAGCATCACATTCGTCTTTGGCTCTGCCTCCCTTCAGCTTCTGTATCGCTAAATGACGAGACATCCAGAGGCACTGGAGGGGGAGATTGAGTGAGTTGTGAGTTTAATGCTCTGATGGTTTTTTATTGTTGTGGATGAAACACATATAAGCATGCAAACTGTATCAAAAGCACCAATAATGTCATATATTACAGTAAGGCTTTTATTGTGGCAGATATCCAGACTCCCTGGTTGTGACAAAGCTGGAAGTGAAGGCATCTGTGCTGTTTCAACCCGAGCTGCTCCTTTGTTCTCATTTCCTACCACCTCTTTGTTGTGCTGCTGACTGTCTCTCTGCTTCATCTGTCTGTCTCTCTGTCTGTCTGTCTCTCTGTCTGTCTGTCTGCAGCCGGCCAGGGTTTATTTGCATTCTTCCGACAACATCCATATTCATGATCGAAGCGGGTCACTCCACGTGGAGCTGTATGTGTGTGTAGGTGTGTGTGTGTGCAGGATTTAATTGGGCTGTGGTCAGAGGGGATCCTCCACACTGAGTCCCAGGTGGAGAGGGAGCAGGGATCCCACTGTTCTGAGCATTATGCATTTTCTATTGTTTCTCTCTCACTCCTCTAGCATGCATCGGCGCTCCTGTGGCGACAGCACAAGACGCCTTTTCATCAGGCTAAATTCGGTCTGATCCAGAGCTAATTCTGCTCATATCTGACGAATTGATTTCAAGGACCACAGACTGAGAAAGATATATCTTGCTGTGTTTTTCCAAAAAAAAACAAAAAGAAAAAGGAAACTAAATCACAATACACTGTGGATTTCTGTGTGACATTTGATTATTTTATTTTAGTAAACACTGTGGATATTGATTTAGCCTTCTGTGTTGGATTTTTTTTAATTTCCTGCAGAAAGTGCTACCTTTTCAGTGACATTGATGGCTGACTGAAAGATGTCACATCACAAAAACAAAGCCGCCCTCCCCTACAGCATGCATTTGGCTTTGTGCAAGGGCTTCCATTATCATCAGAAATGTAATTGGACTGTTGTTGCTGAAGGACAGAGGACAAGGAAAAAAAAAAAAGGATCAGGCTCAGAGATATAAAGTACGTGCCGAGCATTAAAGCCGAGCCCCACTTCTCCCCTTTATATTTCTCCGCCAGTCTCTGTGACTTCCTTACATGATGGAGCTATTGTATCCCTTTAACCCCCCTGTATGTCACATGTCAGGAAACACAATCACGGCTGCAGCCTCCTTCACCCTAAAGTGGAAATGAGCATTAACAGCAGGCTGGGGTTGTATGGCAGAACAAGGCTTATTATGGAGGTCAGTGGCTCGGGAAACGTTTCAATGCGCGTTATCAGTGGTCTGTGGAATAGGTTGTAGGACACGACCGGCTTTTGTTTTAACATGCCAGCTTCAAATTACGTGTCAGGTGATTTATTATTTTTTCAGTTTTATATAGATGTTTTTAACGCCTTTGAGCTCTTTTAACAGTGAAATAAAAATGATCCTACTGTATTAATGTAATGCTGCAGAATGACCAAGAGGTTAGGGAGTGTACACAAATATTATGTATTTATTTTTATTTATTTATTTATTTTTCTTCTTCTTGCAGAAAAAAGAATAATCTGAAATAGTTGGAAGAGCAGGGGTCTTTTTTTTTTAATTTTGAGACAACAAAACAGAATGTGTAGGGAGAGCAACGTATACATATGATTGAATTGTATGCAGGGTTTTGATCATTGTTGGCCAATCAAAATTAAACCACATGCTCAAGGACGATCATTCATTCATTCAATCTTTATTTAGTATCGATGGATCATTGAGAGCGAGCTCTGATTTCTAATGGTGTCAAGAAAAATACATCTCACAAAAATAAAAAGTAAAACTGTATAAATTCAATACAGAATTTCATGCATTACATATGATAATATGTAAGAAAAAAAATACCTACATTTGTCAAAACCAAACTGTGCAATTATGTTAAAACTTCGCTTTCTAAGTCAAGCGTAGTGTTGATTTAAATTTTTACTTAAGTTTGTGAGGTCCTTGCTTTTTTTTAAGGTGAACAATAAATTTCACTCTCCCTCTACACCAAAATCACCTTTCATACGGTCCCTTATTGCTAACTAACTCTCTCCCAGACACAAAACTGTCCTCATCAAAATTTTTCCAACCTCAAACTTTTTCTATGTAAACAATGAAACTACATGGTAAAAAGAAAGCCAGAAATCCGTCTCGCCTCTCTCCTGCCAAACACCCAAGCTGTGCATATTACGACACAGACTCTAGGTAATTTCACATGAAACGCTCACAGTCGGTCTTAAAACAATTAGCGGCTTTGTTTGATGGCAGAGAGAAAAGAGTCTATGAGAACTGATTATTGCGATGGGATTTTATATTGCTTTTTAAAAACCAATTAACTCCTGAGAGCTTAGTGGCTTTTCAACAAAACGGCACATCGTTAAAGTATTGTTGAGAAACATTGTTGGGCGTGATAATTGGCATCCATTCAGAGCGGCCCTGGCAGACTCTTAGAAAAGGGTCTCGCTGAACAATCAGACACTCAGAGACAGAAGCCTGAGTTGGCATTTCTCTGGCCTTTTCCTGCCTCATCGCAGATTCTCACTCGAAGCCATTCCTCAATCCTTATCTCTGCTCCGGCACTGCAAACGCTCGCATTTATCAGGAAACTGAAAGAATACTTTGAATGTAGCCGTTTGACACACAGTGCAAGTGACATTAGGTGCATGTATTGTCCACTCCTTCTTGACACTGAATTAAAAAGAGCAATTTGAATTAGCCTGCTGTTTCATACATTTCCTAACAAGTTGTGGAAATAATCTCATTGTCAGGCAACAGAGCTGCAAATGTCAGCATTCTCTTCCCTTTTGATAAAAATACAGATAATATCTACAATCTTAAAAACCTCAGCAATAATTTAAGTTAATCTTTTTTTCTCTTTTTTTTTAGGTTAATGTGTATTGGTTGACCCACCTACTATTTTCCAAATGATGACGTCATTTTCTTCTATATGTCACATAGATCATGTGGCACAGTTAGGCAATTAGAAACATAGTAAAAATAACTTAGCTTGGACTTTTGGTTTCACAAGGAACATGAACATGTGTTTTTTAGACATATTCACCACCTTGACCAACTTCCTAAGCTGATTTTTGTCAGTTTTTATAAATATAAAACGCTGCCTACAAGTATCCAGCCCTATTCTTTCACATGTCAGACTCCTTGTATTGACGTGTTTTTGTAAGGCATGTACATGAAAATGCATGTTTTGTGTGTGAAAATGCATGTGTTTTGAAAGTACTGAAATGGGACTTGGATTATGTAGCATGAGTTATGTGAGAGTTTGTAAACAGATGTTACGATATTTTTTGCTGTCCCATTTACTTCAATTCAATTCCCCGGTGGCAAAAACATTTTTTTCACAAATTTAAGGTAACAAGAGTGAAGTATTTTGATATACAAATTGGTCATCTTGCAGTTAAATTGTTCCTTTAAATAACAAAAGTTTAACAAAACGTTGTTATTAGCGATCTCAAAATTTCTCTCAAAATTGCCTGAGTTTCCTATATAGACTGTATAGCAATGAGCAGAGACAATAGGATGAGGAAAAACTAACTGTCTGATTGGAGTCCTGGGAACTTCACTGGGGTTCACACAGACACAGAGTTGAGCAGATAATCACTAGAAGCTGCCTCGGTGCACTGAAGATGATTGTGCGGATGGAGATTAGCCCTCCTATGCTTCCTCTCACAGACGCACACACACACACACACACCTGCTGGTTTCCTCTCCCACTCTAATCGAACAGCCATGTCGAGCTGCTCTCTGGGGCCTGGACTCTCTGCTGTCTGTCGAACATGAGACAGACAAAGACAGACACACAGACAGTCTCATGGGACCTCAGAGACACATCATTTCAACAGACACTTACCTCCCAACTACACTTTCCTCATCATACCCTTTCAATCAGTCCTTACATCAGGATAGAGACTGTTCTTTGTGTAATTGACAAGAAAAATCTATCCCATGGATGTCCTTATAATTTGGATATGAAAATCTTCCCATGGTCAGTTTAAACCACAACCACAATGACCCTTTCTCCTACTTTAAGATAATGTTGTCATTAATTTTTCCCAGAAATATATTCAAATTTAAGTGTACAACCATGTGAGACAGTGGAAACCATATTCATCAGATAGTAAATACATATTTCCTTTCCCATCTTAACGTGATCTCACATTTTGACTTTAGCCTTTTGAGTCATATCCTGACGAATAAGGGGTCAGTGGTTAGTTTTAGGCATAAAAATTACTCGGTTAGTGTTAGGAAAAGACTGTGGTTGATGTTCTTCAAATCAGTTGATTCATGTGACTCATAACTAATGCCTGTATGACAAAATAACTCAATGCTAACTTTTAGTTGCATATGGGACACAAACACTGGTCTCCTGGGTCAAATTCCTGTGCTTGTTGGACCCACCAACCCTGAGTGGACTCTCTTGCTCTTTCTACCACAGTCCTTTGCTCTCAATATCTAATAATAACAGTGATGGGTTTACAGTAGAGTTTACTGAAAGCCTGTTGTATCTCATAGGCCCTGTTTGCACCTGGTATTAACATGTGTTTTGGGTGATCCACCAGCACTAAATACAGGTGTTAATGACCACAAAGATACGTTTTGATCTGATCACGCAAACCATTTGTGGAGGTGGTCTGGTATGCATCAACCATATATCTTTTGTAATGGAAACAAGAAGGATTCACCATCAAATACTATGTAATCCATACAGGACTGATGGTTGATTTGGTGACAATGCGGTTACAATCTATAACTCATGACAAAATGTTTCACAACCATTCATTATTTTATCCTATAGAATGAGATGTGTCAGATTACATAACATTTTTTAAATGAAAATTTAATGTAAAAAAATTATTTTTTTTTGTTTGAAGAGAATTTTATCCTAAGTTCAAGAAGAACATTCTGGGAACTAAAAGAAAACTTGCTGCTGAAAACATTACTAAAGCACTGCATTGGTTGCACTTTACCATTTTCTGAACATTTGTAGAACCAAGAACTGCTAGCTGGGTCAGTCTTAATGGTACGTGTTCTGTGTGATGAGCTACCAGGACAACCCCAGGCGGCATTTTTGACTCCTTGGATATGAGACCGGACTGCCCATCTATCCTTCCTCAGAGCTGACCCACTACTCCCATCCAATAGGAACAAATAGCATTAGTACACACTCTATACATACATATGTATCTCTCTAATATGTACCTACACACAAACCTATTTATATAAATACACAGACATGCTCTCACAAATACAAAATAAACTGTTTTTTGCGTGTACATGCTTTCACACAAACAAAACATGTAAATCACAGTATCTGCACATGTTGTACCAACCCACAGAACGGTGTGCATTTTTTTTAAACAAATGTACATCTACATTTATATGCATGTGCACACCTGAGGGCACTTTTTCCTTCTCTTCTATAGTAAGGTCATTTTTCTAAGGTGCAGTGTGTTTTCTCTCTTGGTCTGCTCTCGTGTTTACTCAGCAATCTTTTGCTTCATTTCTCTTTTCTCAGTAGCAATCTACTGAACAATAGAGCGAAGAGTGATAGTCACACCCAAACATGGAATGTTTTTGTGGTTGATTTATGTAATTTAATGATGTTAAATAATAGTGATCAATCTCTACAGTCCACAATGGTCACAAATGCATTAAATTGAAACTGCACTGGTATTTTTTTAAGATATCAAATGTGTTCTATTCAAAACATTTAGACTAAAGGTAGTTCTGGCTGGAAGGGGAGCGTATTGTCTCATGAATCACAGATTCAACAACTTTCTCCATCTCAAATGGAGAAAACAATATTCCTTTGTGTTACAAGTACTGTGCAATGAACCCAAATGTTTTTTTGCTAGTGGCTGAACCTACTGAGAGAAAAAGAGATGAATAAAAGATGAAGATACAATAACACAGAGATGAAAAACAAAAAAACTTTGAACACAGCAAAAGTTTGCATTAAAGAGTCTTGCATTAAAAAGACATGAAAAATTCTGTTGTTTACTTGAAGAAATGGGCTTCTCTTTTCATCACAGCTTTGATCAGAGTGACACAAACAGATCCGGAGAGAGAAAAACAAACCAAAAAAAGGAATTGATTGACAGCTTTAATTAACAAAAGCAGCGCAGGCTCTGTGCATTTCCTCCCACAGCCTCTGGGGGCCAAGCCGTGATAACAGGGAAATGCCAGAAAACAATACCTGACTTTTCAAACAAATTATCTATTCTCCGAGCAGTTGCATTTGTGTATGTTCATGTAGGATTATTTTAATGAGGATTTTCAATTTGCTGAGTGAAATCAGGCTGGAATCCAGCTTGATTGTGCAGAGACGGTACCTAAATATTGTATTCTCTGAAGGAAATTAGTGAGATACCATATGTTTCTCTCAGTATGAGCTCCACAGCTATACCGTTTTGTCTATATGGGAAATTTTCACCTTCAGTACACACGTGATATGATAGCAACAAGTTGACAATTAATTCTCTCATTCAGTGAGATAAATGGGAAATGTATCAGCATCTCATTTCACTAATTTTGTTCCCCAAATAAGACACGATGTATGTATGTGTGTATGGGTAACATATTTATTTTATTATTATATATTTTAATATATTATTTCATTTATATATTATTACTTTATTTTTTACATTTATTGCCACAATAGTGTTATGAGGAAAACTCTAACATACAAGCATCATTTCAGGGAGATAGGATTTCCATTCTCAAGAAAAGAAGGGTCTAATGAAAGATGCTTTTGCATAACAGGGGATATGTGGGATCCAGTGTTTCCCATATCAAGGAATTAGGTCAAGATATCTAAGTTCATGCTGCTTAATTTTTTCACTGAGTCCTCCAACATTTTTATGGAGGTGCTGTAAGAAACTGCTGGAATGAAGCATCACCCACTTGTGACCCTTCATCACAAGTTTTGGCTTAAAGTGGCCATGAGTCTCGAGCAGTTCAACTACAGAATGATTTTAACTTCTCAGATTGTGTCATAGAATGCTTTTAAGAAACCCCAATAGAGGTGAAAATACACAGCATTTCACAAGATAAAAGTGTCATGAAATGCAGAACAGGTGTGAATGCAACAAGACCTCAAAAGGCCCATGCTTTAATCCAAAGAAACACTAAATGAATGTTACACAACCAAATCAACGATGCAACAAGGACTGAACTAAAAACCAGGACTTAAATACAAGCTAGACTGATAAGGGGATGACGTGCAGCTGGAGAACAAAGGCAGAGAAGCTCAGGTGAGGAGAATAAGGTGATGAGGCAGAAGAACAGGCAGGGAGCTGATTGGCTGAGAGAAACTGAGGAGCAGGGAGGACTAACGAGGCTGATGCAGAGCAGGAGTGTAAATGTGGTAATCAGGGAAAGGCAGCACAGGAACACAGGAGAAAAAAAACAGTAAACTGCAACCCAAAAAAAACCCCAAAAACCCACAATCTTACAAACAATAAGCCCACCAAGTGGAAAAACGTCCACTCTTACCAAAAGTCTGAAGAAATCAGGACACAGTAGACAATAAGTCTGAAACAATAAACACAATTTTCTCTCAACCATATTGGGAATCACAACAGTAAGGGTCTCTGTACCCTGGTTTAGGCCCTAATTCAAATAAAATCTTTCATTTCTATGAGATTTTCTTATTTATATTATATTTTTACAAACTATTGTCAAAATAAGACAATCTTACTAATCAATAATTTAGATAAATTGTGTGCCACTTATTTTAGGACATGACATCTGTATCCTAACCAATGTCGACTGACCTGATGGGATATCAAAACATATTTTTTTCATTATATCTTTTGCCCCTCACACACTTATCATGAATGCAAACCTGTGTGGAGCCAGAATGGTTAACCCTTTGAAACCTGGATCAACATCACTTTTCTTGAACTGCATTCCGATGCCTTTCACAAGAGTTTAAACTTTTGAAATATGAGAAATATGGCAATGAGCAACTTGGAAAGAAATGTCCCACAAATTGCAGAAAATTAGTAAAATTTGGAAAAACTTTTTTAAATGTTACTGTTCAGAGGAAATGTGTCAGTGGTGGTGACGTCTGTAGACAGAAAGCTGATGCATACCTGTTTCAACAAACAGAGTGGCTCGATTTCTTTCAAAAACACGGGAAGAAAGCATTGAGCACAAAAAGAGGAAATGACCCAAAAATTTGCAAGAAATTAGAAAAAATTACAAACAGATTATCTAAAAAATTAGCAATAAAATAAAATAAAACCACAATGAAAGGACATTAAAAAACTGCTTAAAAATTATAATAATTTAGAGAAATAATTTTCAGCATAATTTTATGATAAGTATAAATATAGCCCTTTGGACATCTTTTACTAGCTTAAAGAGCAGAGAATCTTTAGAAGAACCAACACTAGAACAAAACAAGTGTCGTATTGTGCGTCTGCATTCCTGATGCAAGCAGTGAAACACAAGAAACTCTGATTATGGTGACAAGCAGCAAAAATAGCGGGCAGAAGCATGATGGAATAAAGTGACAAAGGACTCCCTGTTACTGTATGTACTTACAGTGCAGTATTCCCTGCATCTGAATGATTATGTGCAGCGCGGGGAGGTGGGAAACAGTCACTGATTATGGTGTAAGGGAGCGGAAATGGCAAGCAGGCATTAGCACACAGCGACATTAGCGGTGTCCCAGACAGCCTGTTAGTTGAAGTGGGTTTTAATTAGCTATTTTCCAGTTAGTAAATGGAGGAATTATCAATGGCCCCAAAACAAGACTGAAACTGGGTATGCAACCTACACACAGCACAAAAACAACTCACACACACACATGCATTCACCTCTGCATGTACACAGTCACGCACACTGCTGACAAACACACAAAGACTGCCAAGTACAAAGACAAACACTCCAAGTAAATGACAGATACAGCCATATCATATTAGCATAATACGCCGCTCACAAATGGAAAAAGCCATTATCTAGTTTTAGGGAAAAAATGATTTTTTCACCTGCTTCCAAACAAATCAGAGCTGCAATTCTATGCTTGCTATAAGTGTTTATGAATGCAAGATTGCTCTCAATTTCAGTCCATTCATCATGTGATGCGGGGCACTCCTGGGTTTCTTTCTTTCCTATACAGAACTGTTTCGGAGCCGTCATGGCCGAGGCTGTCACATCACGATGATAACACAATGCTGAAGTTATTAGCCAGCTTTTATTAATTAGATTCTGCCCTTCCACCCTGTCTTGTCCCCTCTTGATTTTTTTCTTTGTATATGTGGGTGCACCACTGAGGCATTATTAATATTTAGATGAGAACCCCCTGCTCTTGCTTCAGAGGCTGTTAGTAAAAGCAGCCTCCCCCCAATAGGGTTGGATGGAGGGATGAATTCCCCTGATGGCCCTTCATCTCTGCTGCTGCCACAGCCGTGCAGCCTCTCTAATAGTGTAGACCAGGATTCAGGCTGTTTGTAGTGCAGCTATAACGTGGCGCCACGCAGGAATTCTGTTCTGTTAAAAGCTCCACAAATGTGCCTCTTATTCATGGGTTCACTTTGCTGTGTGTGGGTGTTTTTTTGTTGTTTTTTAAATTCCTGTGGATAACTGGCCCAAAGTAGATGACATAACACCTTGCTGAGATGTTCCTAAGGCATTGATTAAAATATATTATACCCAATATTTATGCAAAAAAATCCAAATCCAACTTTTAGTATGCAATCACAGACAAACAAATAAATAGATAAATAAAAAAACTTGGTAAAATGTATTTTTTTGCTGTGTAAAGAGTGTGTGAAATCTGAAACTACAAAGTTCTAGTATCATAGCCATCAAATAGTGTCAAAACAATACAATAATTACCTCTGAAATCTCATCTTGGAAATAGAAATTAAAAAGTAGCATGACATGGGCATACTCAAGTAATGTACCTAAAACTGCAGTAAATGTAGCTGTAAGTTACTTTCCACCACTACTCATAATATAGTATAATAGAGCAGAATTTGATTATTTTTTCTTTACATGTGGACATATATCACAATATAAAGTCATCAAATTTAGGGATCAGCGCAATGAACTGTGTTTCAGCGTTATTAATACATAAGGTTAAATAATATATGTAAAACAACAGCCCGCATTTTCTTGGTTTTGATTTACAATGTGAATATTTTCTGCACTCACTTGTACTGTATTAAGAGCATACACATGTACTGAAGAGAAGATGACTTAAATTCATAAATTCATAAATATACATAAATGTGTCGGTTACCCAAAGGCAGTTCAATTATATTAACACACTGAGGTGTTTCTGTAAAATGAGCAGTGCACCAATCAGAGCTACACACAAATGTTTCCCTGTGTGACTTTAACAGAGCGTAAGTTCAAAGGAGAAAGTTTGCCGCAGACAGCAGAGAGTCCTGAGGCTTTGTCAAACACTGTTGAGTCGACTTATTGGAGTGCAGGTAGTCTGAGGGAATTGAAGCTGAGCAAACATCTGAAACCTTTCCAAAATGAATAACAATTAGGTGATTTGAAAAAAAAGTGTCCCATTCCAAATGGTGTGTAGGAGAGACATCTGTTCCTGCAGGTTAGCTGAGGTGAAAATAGGATAGAGACGAAATTCCCGGATGGAACAACAGAGATGTTGACACTCGTGTTTCACATCTTTCCCAGGGCCTGACTGTGTGCACGAGGCCACCTTTACACTTATTACAGTTTTTAAAGTGATAACAGTGTAAAAACACTAAATAGACAAAGCATCATCGGTATTTCGGGAAAATGTAGTTAATTTTTTATCACAGATGGTTAAAAGTAATATTCCATTAAGGCCAAAAATGTATATACTTGGAATATATCCCAAAGACTTTAACAGAACAATAAGGCAAATTAAAATGATTGATTTTAGACTTCCCCGTGCAAGAAGAATGATTGCACTATGTTTTAAAAATGTAGAATTACCATCGCATGGAACGTGGAAAAAGGAGTTGATTACATGTCCTGGGCTTGAGAGGTTGACATTTATTGTTAAAGGTAACCAAAAGAAGTTTGTTTGTATTTGGAACTCATTTATTTCCTTCTTGACCAATGAGGCATGTATCACTGACTGAAAGGGAGATTTTATATGGATAACATGAAAGTATTGATCCTTACTTTTATCTTATTTACTATATTTTATCTCACTTTATTGTATTACTTTGATGTTTGTTATATTATCTATCTATTTATACTATCTATTTAATTTTTATTCTTTATTCACTTCTATTTTATTATATTCATTTTTTATTTTTTTATTGCATTTTTTTTTATTATTGTTTTTTATTTAATCTAATTCATTATTCATGTATTTCAGTTGAGTTGTAATCTGATATCATTATTAGTATTATAATTGTTACTGTCATTGTTTTTTTGTTTTTCTTGTCTGTGGGAGTGTGTGACTGGTTGAGGGGATATATATTTCCATACTTATGTGTGTGTTTTGATGTGCACTTAAAACTTCAATAAAAATATTGTTAAATTAAAACAAGCAGACAATGCATCAAATGATAAGTGATACACAGTGTCTACAGATGTTTGATTGCCAGAACACATTTTCAGTAACCCTGAAAAGACCAATATGAACTTTTGAGACAGAAATTTCCAGTAACAACAATGTGATGTTATGTTTGATAGATAAAAACATACAGTGTCAACAACAACAAGTCACTCTCACAGCTGTGGAGGACCCTCCGTATAAGGGAGCAGGGAATAAATTAGCAGGTACAGTCTGCAAACTCTCTTTATCTTCATCAGGGAACAGCCATCGCTATGGTTACCAAGAGACGCCTCACTCATGCAGCTGTTGTGTTTTTTTTTTTGTTTTGTTTTGTTTTTTTAATAACTTGACTTGAATTGATGAGTGTATATATAATCTATATGAGTTTAAATCAGATGACTTCAAGGACAAAGTGATACATTCCCCTTTGGTTTAATTTGAATAAAACACATAATCATGGCTACCACTGAGGTCACTTCCTTTGTATTGTATGTGGGTATGTGGGGGAGGGTCATTTTACAGTTAAAGATCTACACATGGTGATTACTTTATAGACAGATTCGATAAAATTATAACAATTGCACTACTTTTGGGCACACATGATGTACGTCTCTTGCAATATGTCGCATTTCTTTGCCTTGTTAACATACATTATTTTACTTCAAACCATTGTGTTTTTTATCTAAATCTAACCAATAAATTTTGTCGCACCCTAACCGTGTCATTTTGGTGCAACTGTGACTGTTTCACAACAATAACCGTGTGCTGAAAACTGCGACCAACACAGCCCCCCTAATCTGATGTCAGAAAGGTCTGGGGGAGGGAGTTTACAGTGCAAATCTAGTCAACCATCCAACAAGCTCTGTTGGAGTACGATAACACAAGCAGACAACTTTGATATTACATCTCCGAGTGGCCTAAAACATTCAGTTAATGTAGGTTTAAGAATGTAGCAGGACAGAAATTACAGATAGTGAAATATAAGAGGCTGCTTACACGACAACGATTTTTGCATGAAATGTTTGACTTTTATTGCAGTTTGCCCTTTTGTTCAAACAATAACGGCATTTTGGGGGCCTTAAATGCAAACTTTTGATACTGAGCTCCAGAGTGTAATCTTTTGAAAACGCCACCCCCACTGTCAACGTGTAAACTAGCAATGCACGAATCCTAGGAGAACAGTGACGTCACGGCTGCACTTCCCTTTCGCATTACAAATAGCCACGCACAAGTAGGAGGACAACAATAACAACAACGGCGGATTACCAAGCTGTGTTCGTGCTGCTGACTCTACTGAGTATATTAACGCTAATCCTGCAAAGTGTAGATTTTTTGCACCACTACTGTGATCAGCATGGGTTTCTTTATATTCACTGTTCTGCAGAAAATAATGTGCAGGCATGTAGTGTTCTTCTGTGGTGTGTCATTAAGAAACTTACACCACCAACTACTGGCCTGGCATGCACACTACAGTGAATTTGGTTGTTTTCGCGGATCCATGGATGCAAGGATTGTTTTCATAATGTTATCATCAGTTATTATCAGTTATCATGCTTTTTTTTAATGCAAAGGAAAGACTTTTCTGATTTTAGAAGGGTCATTCTTGTCTAAACGAGGCCTAATATATCAGCACTGACACAGAGTCACACACAGAGGGTTTACCACCTCCCACTAAGGGGTTTGGAGCGTTCCTCTGTATGGTGAAACCTTCATGGCAGCAGCTATGACTGCACTTGATGCATTTTCCCTCTGTGAATATTGTCAATTTAAGACTGAGCCTAGAAAGAAGCCCTGCTGTTTCAGGTTGACTGCACAACCTGAGATTATATTACACTAAAAAAGCTATCGAAAAATTAACTATAATTATTTGTGTCATTATCACAAAAAGGTTTAGTGGACTATATAATAGCTCTATGGTCTGGTAAACACTGTCAATCCTTAACTACAGTTTCTAGAAGTTAGAAAGCTCTAATCCTTTGAATTAAACAGTAACTTGCTGCATAAATTAGACTTCTCCCTCATGAGCAGATGCCATGTAAACATTCCCCCTGTCTTTCCCAAGTCGCAGCAGCGTTGAAAAAGTCATGCGTGGAGTCACAGTGAATTCTCATTGACTGTGACATCTCTGTGATTTAAATGGAAGACCGGTGTACCTCCAAAGTTTACCAACATCAAATATAAAACAAAACAAATCCTCAACGTTCCAGCGAGACCGCTTCGCTGTTAAATATTTCAAAAACCTTCCCCCTTTTTCCTCTTGCCGGCAATCAGGAAACAATCTTTCCTTGTCTCTCCCCGGCATCTTCAGGGACTCGGGTTGCAGAGTGTGAGGGAAGACGTCTGAATGCAAGATGACTGCTCCAGATCCGATGGCGGATGGGTGTAGCCGGTGGAGGGTGGTTTAATTGGAGATGTGGCTGGCTTCTCCAGCGGAGGGAGAAGAGGAGTGTGAGTGGATCCCAGTGGCTCGACGCATCGCATAACCAGTGACCTAGAAAAGGAACACTGATCACTCCCCGGAGTTGACGGCACTTCTAACGAACGCACGCGGCTGAAGCCTGCTGCTGATCAGAGGAAACAGAGGCATTGTGGGTATGCGGGATGAGGAGCCATGAATGTGACCCTAAAGTACTAAAGAAGAAGAGACGCAGTGAGTTACTACGGACTGCTTTCTTTGAATAAAGAGGTGTTGATCAAATGGTCTACTATTCATAAAACTGAAAAATGTTTGATGCCATGTGACAGTTTTAACCTTAGTGTGCTGAGTCATCACAGGGAAAGAGGTGGCCATAACCTGACAGGATGTAGCAGGGGCAACCCAAAAAAACATCTGAATAATCAATTAAAAACAACACATAATCTTACATGAATTCCATACCGTCTGCTACCTTAACAAAATCTGCATACACAGCAAATATATGCACTATATGACATTTAAAAATGGTTTATAACAGATTACAATGTATGCATTTAGTAATTAGTGTGTAAGCTGATATAAGCACTTTTTAAAGCACCCATTTGTAATTACCAGCCAGCCAGCCAGACATTTTAGCCACTTTGAGACAGATTAAGGCTTCAAAAATGCACGAGTCGGGTATTTGCTGACATACTTAAATTGCATAACAAAACATAAAAGTCTCTTAAGCTTGTGTTAACCACAGACATTATTTCAGGTTTCTAACCACAAACCCATTTTAAAAATACATTGATTTGACAAATTGACAAATGACGTCGGCTCCTCCTATCATTGTGAAGCAGAATTCACCAAGCGTTGGATTGTTCACCCACTAATAGGGAACGTGAGCTGGGTTTAGACCGTCGTGAGACAGGTTAGTTTTACCCTACTGATGATGTGTTGTTGCAATAGTAATGCAATAGTAATTCTGTCATTTATCATACGCCAACTGAAGGAGTTGAAGTTGTTAAAACAAAGTTAATAAACACTTACAGTGACTAACACCTACACTATGGTGTGTTATAAACCATTTATTAAATGTTTTAATAATGTCTATAAAAGCTTAATCGTGGATTAAAGTAAAGTGTTACGAGAAAATCTTGAAAAATAAATGTATCCGTCTCTCTGTCTTCCTGCCTTGTCTTATCCCACTGTCCCACTAGGCTGTTTGGTGTTTTTCAGACACCAAGACTAATTTGGACTTACAGTGCGAATTTATGAGAAAGTCTAGTGTGTTTAAAATGTAGCAGTCGCAAAATGTTTGATAATTTAGCATTTTGTGACAACTTCATTTTCACTTCCACTGCTCACAGCCACATTATGAATTCAGTGCACTGGGCAGCATCCTGCATCAGTATCTATGCTAACTATCTCTCCACAGGTCAGGTCAAGTTGGACTGTACCACTTTGGGAAAGGGCAGCTTGTTTACTGCCTTATTGTGGATTTGCTTATAATCTAAGAAATGTGTGTTTAAACATGGATATGAACATGCACTCTTCTGTCTGCTCAGCCTACGACGAGGTTAACTTGTATTTGCAAACAGTAGCAGCCCACCAGGATGTCTCACTCCAACCAACAACCACCTTGCCACTGGGATATAACAACACGTTCTCATCCCAACTCGTCACATGGTGCAGCTCTGTCAGTGACCTTCTGCATCTACTTATGACGTTTTACTTATCCTTCAGCGCCAGCTGTTTATGCTCTGTGATGCCGTTAACGTGATTTCAACATGATTGCACATGTGGGGATGACATCATGGTGGGATGACGCCATGGTGGGGATGACCAGCCCGTTACAGTGATGTCAACAAATGCTGGGATGACCTGTTGGGATAAAGCAGCACGGTCCTTTTGTTTACACAACAGCACATGCAGACTGTCACAATGGTTCATGCAAAAGAGGTTTATGGTAAAGCATAGACGAACCCAAGACACACATACAGAGACACACATCCTTAGGGGAAGCACTGGAATCCCACATTAAAATGTCATTTGGTTGTTGGACCCATCCTCCTCCTGCCCGCCCTATAAGCGCACTTGAGTTCCGTATATTACATGGTTACCAGCAGCATTATCGCCTGATGCTGTTTCTCAGTGTTACATGTGCATGCGACCAGTGCCATCTGGCCATCCGGCCATCCGCCGGCGTTTAATAACAACGCCACTGGATCTGTCCAAGTGCGTTCTCACCTGACATTGTCCAGCCATATTCCAGTTGGAAGTGCAAGGTGGCTTTTGGTGTCACGCTCATACGCCGACAGCACTGAGAAAGCTGAGCTATTTGACGAGTTCAGAGTGAGAAAGGACTGTATATAATGTGACAACATGGACTGAATATCAGTAAATCTGTCATTTACAAATGACACATTAGACAATTTCTGCTCTAAAATATTGTCTTCAAAGGCTACATTTAAAGATTACTTTTAAGCTTTATCTAAAATCAAGAATAGTTTCCCATATAATAGTTTTCAACCTTAACTATTGTTAAGGTTGAAAACTATTGTTTCCCACAAGAACTGCAAAAGCAGTTCTTGGGAAACAATAGTTAAGGTTGTGCTGTGTGAAACCTGAACGTTCCCTTTATAATGAGGTGAATCAGACAGAGAAAGAGAGAGACTCCCATTAGTGGTGGGGGAGAGGACTCCTGCGATTCCTCCGTCAATTAGTACTGCAGGCGAACCAGAGCAGCGCTGCTGATTACTGAAGGAGCTGCAAGCAGCCAGCAAAGCAGCCAGTCAGTTGTTCAGTCAGTAGATACAGCAGCAGCTCAGTTACTGAGTTACTTTGATCCAGCAGGCAACAAAAAGCCATTCCCGGGTTAGAAAGCATGCAAAGTGCACTCACGACAAAGCAAAGCATTTACAGTGGTTATATTCAGCTGGTCAGTCAGCAGGACAGCTCGTGACATGGTCACTAGGGAGGTTCATAAGAGCTGGTCAGTTAGTCCTCTGATGCAGCTCACAATAGGATACATTGAATTTATCCTTTCCTATGTGCTCTGTGTGTTTCTTTAGATGGTGTCCTGAACAGTAAAGTAGATAACAATGTAATCTACAAAATACATCTTGTGATGGGTGTTAGGATCCCACTAAGCGCTCACAAGAAAAATGTGCTTATGTGTTCTGTGAGCTGAATAAAAGCATAAGAATGCATAAAAAATAATGTTTCACAAAATTAAAATCATTTATGAATGGATAATTTTACATTTTCAGGCCTCTAAAGATGATTCAGTTTAAAGAAATGCTCTTTGGTTGAGCTGGTCAGAACACACGAGCATATTTAACCTGTTAAAAAAATGATCTTTTTTAGGAGTCAAAAAGGTGAAAAACCGCTAGCAATGTTCCAATTTAAAGGTTAATTTGTCAGATTTAGGGAGATGTAGTTGTGTCTGTCTGAGAGGATTGCAGATATGCAACCAGCTGAAACTTCTACTGCTTAGAATTCCTTCAGTGTTTACTGTTCAGTAGGTTTTTACTAAAGGCTGAATCATCTGCAGAGGTCTCTTTATATCCAAAACAAGCAGACCAGGTGAAATAAAATTGGTAAAAAAAAAAAAAAAAAACCCTAAATAAATAAAGCAGTTTCATATTGCAACACAGTGTTTTCCTGACACTGCTCGTTGCAGATGGGCTTCGAACTACATTGGCTGAAGTGAAAATGCGAATGGCCATACTGAGAGAAACAAGGAAAGGAAACAAACTCACAATGATTCTTATTTTCAGGTGATTACACACTAAGGAAAACATTATTTTATTATGTTTCATGTCTGGCAAAATATCCCCCCAGATCCTGGACCTTTCAGATGAAGACGATTACTCAGTAATATATGCAAATACTGAAAAAAGTATTGCATATTGCAAACTAAAAATACATGTAGAACATCAAATATAATATGATCTGAAATCTATTAGAATCTGATGTTCGGGCACTGTGTTTATGTGTGGTTTTGGCCAGATTGGAGGCTAAAATTTTACTAGCTTGTGTCCTCTTTTCCTTTTCAAAGAAAATCTCTCCCCTTCCTTTCATTTGTCTCCCCGTTGACGTGCATCACAGCCTTCACATTAATCACCAGTCTGTCGCTCCTTTCTCTCCTCCTCCCGGTCTCAATTTATTCACATTCCTCTCTTTCCCCTTCCTTTACCGTGAATCACGCCTAATTAGGCGCTCTCTAGATCTGATTTTCATAAAAGGCTCGGGGGGAAGGGGGGGTTTGGTTATGACAATTATTTTTCATATATGGAACAGGGACAAAGGATAAATGGTTATTAGTATTCTGCACCTTAAAGAAAATCACCAAAAGATCCTGCTCTTGATTCTGAAAAATAAAAACACGCCGCTGCTTTTTTGAATACATGTCAAGATGTCGAGACATGGCGGATAACAGGAGGGGTTATTGCACAGTTGAATGGGGCACTTGGGAAATAAGGATACAATTTGATAAGGAAACAGTCATGAAATACTGCAGGTTTATGTATTTTAGAAAATATAAAAAATGATATAAAATTTCAAGTTGCTATATATCCATATTAGACAAGAGCCGAGCAACACAAAGTGGGTGTTTTTCCATGGAGAACTGATTGAGTCTGCATCTGGCTCTCTTCAATATTGGTCTCCTGAAGAAGGCTTCTTTTGTTTCAATTAGTGGCTACCATGGTTGCAAGTGCAGCGCTCCTCACCGAATCCATATCAGACATTTAAAAACAGACTGTACAGAAAACAGTGAAAATCAAATGAATATGCTAAATATTAAAATCAACTGTAACACCGTAAAAACGAGACAGGCTTAAAGGGTGAAATCTGACAATTTGATCTTGCATAAAATAATCTTGGAATACGATTGCCTTGAAAAAGGATTAATATAACAATTATAATTAATGTATGTTTACTTTATATCTATGTTTTAAGTTTACTAAAAAAAATGCTGTATTTACTTAATTTGGTGAAGTTGCTGCAATTTAAAAATGCCACTTGGAATTACCATATTCTTTCTAAATATGAGAAAAGTAATTTAATCATGACAAACTGAATTATTGCAAATGATGAAGTTAGGAGATCTGCGAGTTCTTTAAGAAAATACAAATATGACTGATTAGTTTGCAACCAGCAGAATATAACATGGTAATCTTGGGTTTACTGAAAATGCTCAAACCTAGAGAGATCGATTTCATTAAACTTGTTATTTTTAAGTTGCAACAACTTCACAAAATTAAGTAAAATGACTCAATTTTAATAAAGTTAACATAAATTAAGACTAATTGATATATTTACTTAGATTTTTTTTTCAAGGCGATCAGTTTCCTAGATTTGTTAAGCAGAATCAGGTCAGGTTTTACAGTGAGAAAGATGGTGTACCAGTACATATTATACACAGAGAGAAGCGTATGTTTTGGACACAGATGCTCTTTCTCACACACACACACACACACACACACTGTCCAGCTCCAAGTATTGAATAAATGAGTTTCTACATTATTCAGAATTGTCCTATTAAGAGCAGCAGTACCTAACAGCCTCGGGGTGGATGCAGGGGGTGAGAAAACATTGGTTTAGGTCGGGAAGATCCGGTGCCGTCCTCCCATTATATTAAAAGCACACACACACACACACACACACACACACACACACACACACACACACACATTCGTGTACACTGATGATGTCTTCTGCCATATTGAGTTGGCTCTATTGTTTACGGCCCCCTGGACAGGGTCTCCAGATGGCAGGGTGCCTATTACTGCGGCCCCTACTGTGAGGGCCCCTCTGTGTGTGTGTGTGTGTGTGTATGTGTGTATGTGTGTTTATCTATGAATGATGCAGATAGAGGGATGTTCACCTCCATGTTTGTGTGCATTTCCGTCTATATGTCTGCAGGGCAGGCCGTGTGTGTGTGTGTGTGTGTGTGTGTGTGAGGGGTGAGCCAGAGGCGACATACAGTGAGACACCAGTGTGACATTCCTTCAAAGGCCTCATCAGAGCCTTTCACCTACAAAGGAGAGCGTGGTGCGTGTTCCTCCAGGGGATTAGCTCGGCCTCGGTCATTAGGCCTCAGCCTAATGGCCCTGAGGAGACGCTGGCTGGATCTATAGCATGAAACACATACAACACTCACACGGCCGTATGGTGGGCCCAGCTCATGAATATCATTACATAGTAATGGAGGATAACTACCCAGGGATAAAGCCCGGCATCACACAATATGTTTTGCTGTACAGTCAGAGTGGGATTCAAGACAGCGGCATGCAGACATTAAATAAGAGTCTGTATATTTACAAAGATTCTTGTATATTTGATTTGGGTGAAATGCTTATATTATGTTGGAGTAAACTATGATGTCGTTATGAATTAGGTTTCTCACTATGAGTTGCTTTAAAAAGGGCACTTTTCAAATTATGAAATTAAAGAAATGGGTTCACAATTTTAAAAAAAATAATGCAAAATTACAAGTATGTTATGTCCTTTTTTCTTGTGGGGCTGAGGAAGAAAAGAGGTGAGAAAATAAAAAAAGAACAAGAGGAGAGGAGAAAATTGGAGAAAATAGAAAAAAGAAAAGGAGAAAGGAAAGAAGAGGATTAGAGAAGAAGAGAAAATCTTGTCAAGATTTTTTTCATCTCTATCAGCTCCCATTGACAACTATCCTCCACCTCTGACCTTTATCGCTGATGGAGCCCACTGATCAACATTACAGCCCATTGATCAGCAGAGAAGAGCCAGGCATCAATATGGCAATCAATCTCTATAGGTCACCGAGGTTGGGCAGAAACAGATTGCATGTAACAGGATTATGGCAAATTGGATTAAAAAAGATTGGTGCAGTGCTGATTTATTAACATTACTAAAATCAAGTAATTATATGAAGGGCTGTGATAACAGAAAAGGTGAGATTTTTGTATGCACAAGGTACTGTAGTTTGAAAGAGAAAAACTGCATTTTACTTGAACTTCGGGTGTAATCTTATTGTGCAATTACTTCATAATGTATAGAATGTATGCCAAAAGCATAGGTGCAGATTTCAGGGGATTGGGGGCAGGGAAGAGCAGGATTAAGAATCTGTACATTTGTCCTCTGCCCAGTAAAAACATTACAGTTTTATTTCTGGAAATATTAAAGACATTTCTACAATAATTTAATGCAAAAATTACAATTTAGCAATTTCCAGACTTATTACACATGTTTTACCTCAAATTTTTAAACGAAACCTCTGCCCTTGGCCAAAAGGAAATTAAAGTTATGGTTTGTAGCTGAAAATTAATTGGCAAAAGAGTGAATAAGCAATTCAAATTGTTCTATAAAGAATTCTAGTGTGCCAAAAAATTATGTGCACATATGCTAGTCTTCAAAATTAGATACCTTTGGGTTTGGACTGCTCAGGCAACAGAAACTGTGATAGCCTTTTTTTTTTTCAGGGTTCCTACTGTCATGGAAAACCTGTAAAAGTCATGGAATTTCACAGTCACATTATCCAGGCCTGAAAAAGTCATGGATTTAGTAAAAATCACTGAAAGTTTTGGAAAAAATCATAGAATTTTGTAGTCTGTAATGAAATTGTTACTATGATATTCCCAGGATAACCATCCACTTAATGTAAAAGTACAGCAAATTAATATCTTAAAGCCGATAACGTAGTTCTAATATGCATTGATGTGTGACAGTGTTTTGTTTACAATCACGTTTCTTTATTTTTTTCCCATGTCCCATCTATTCCTTCATGTATGGCAGCTCACTGAAATATATGTGAAAAGAATTTGAGTCCGATGTTTGAAAAATGCCAGGCAGATGGGGCTAGGGGAAAAAAAAGTGGGGGAAAAAAGCATTATGGGTCCTTGAGAAGTCATGGAAAATTTTTGAAATTCTGTCCATGAAAATGTATAGTAACCTCTTTTATTTTGCCATTTTATGGGCCAAAGAATTATCTATAAAAATAGAAAATAATCAGCAGATTAGATCATCTTGCACATGCTTTCTATCTTTATACTTTTTTTGGAGATATTTTTTAAACCCAGTTTAACCCTTTGAAAACTGAGCAAAACGGTTTGATTTCTTTCAAGAACATGGGACAAAGGCATTGAGCAATTTAAGAAGAAATTACCCCAAAATTTGCAACAAATTACAAAATAACTACAGGGAAATTTCCTTAAAATGGGCAAAAAATGAAAATGAAAAACAATGTCCCTAAAAATATATATATATATTATAAATTGGGTAATATATTTTCAGTATATAATACTAATAATTATAAATATAGTTTCTGGGACATTTCCCCCTTTTTTCTTTCTTTGATAATTTTTCATATTTTTCTTTCTCTCTCCCTCTCCTTTTTTAATATTTCTTTTCATGTGGTTTTCTCATCACCCTTTACCATTTTGTTGCAATTGCTAATTACCTTTTCCCCTGTTATTTATCGAGAATAAACCTTTTTTCTTAGGGTTCAAAGGTTTAAATGTTTGTTAAAAGTACAAGCACAAGAAAAACTAATGTCTATCCAGGTTTCAAATATTAATTTGTCTGTATCTCTATTTCATATTCTGTTGTGCAAACCAACATGGCATCTTTTTTTTTTTCCAAGTACATAAAGTACTCACTCAAGCTAAAATATATCAGTTTTAACTTATTGTGTTGTCAACTGTGAGGACATCTTATGTCCATCAAGTCTTTCAGATTATTGTGTGGTTTGCAATACGTCAAAATATTATACAACCAAAGTCAAATCTGCTCTCAGTCAAGAAGTAATATGAAATAAAGTGGAAACACTGACTCAGACAGTGAAAGATTATCAGATACATAGAGGAACATAAATATCCACAGAAACTTCATGGATCAGTATATAAATGGTGCCACCCTGGTGACACATCTGAACTGTAGAGACAATTAATTACCTGCAGAGAGCTGACAGGACAGGTTTCTTTTTTGTACGGCGCACAGAGACGCTGACATTTCAACATAATGGTGCCAATAATGCATTCATCTGTTCGCTGTTTATGGACCAGCAGTCAGTGGTGATGTGATGTCACGCGATGTCATGATATGTACCTCACACCGCTGCTGTATTTTTTGATGGAGAACGTTTGACTTTTAGCATGTGGATACAACGAGAATTGAAAAAAAAAAAAAAAGGTAGAAAGATACGATATGGGTTTTATAGTTTAACCCTTTGAAACCTGGGGGGACATCACTTTTCCTTTGCTGCTTTCAGACACTTTTCACAGGTATTTAACCCTCTGAAATTTGAGAAAAATAGTGTTCTTTCTTTAAAAAAAGAAAAGAAAAACCATGGGGAACAGGGCAATGAGCAACTTGGTATGAAATGTGTCACAAATTTCAAGAAGTTAGTAGATTCAGAAAATTAAAAAAAAAATGGGAAAAATAATTTTAAAAAGCTAGGGAAAAAACATGTTTACATTACAAATCTTAAATTATGTGACAGAATTACTATATTTTTTGAAACACTTTTGTTTTACTCTTACTTTTCTTTTTTTTGCTTTGTTTTGACTTTGTTGTTTTTTTCAGGTCATTTATCTTATTTTTTTATTTATTTATTTTTACTAATTTCTTGCTAATTTTGGGTCATTTCTTATTCCTTGCTCATAGCCTTCCTCCCATGTTTTTTTTAAGGAACTAAAGCCAATTTGCTCAGGTGTCAAAGGGTTGAAGCTCTTTAAAGTGACATTACTCAGACTTTATTGACATCTATGACACATTTTTATCTCCAGTAAACCTATTATCTTGTCGTGGTTTACTCACTTATTCCATCATCGTCACCATTCTTTGCACTGCATTGCTCTCCCTCCTGCTCCCCTTTTCAGCCAGCAATAAATTATTTACACTGAGTATGGATCTACAAGCTCTCAGTGCGTTGCAGTTGCTGAGCCACATTGCCCAGGGGCGGAGGAAGGGGGTGGGTGAGACGGGTGGCCGGGCATTTTACGAAAGAGCGAGCAAGCGAGGCGAAAATGCAGCGCTCTTCAAAGGTCATCGCCACCCACTGGGTCTCCTGTGATATTTTCATTATTGAGGTGGAAAGAAAAAAAAAAAGTCCCGCTCTGGCACAGTCAGCTCTCTGTGTATGTGCACCACCTTCAGGCCTGCCACAGTAATCCCCAGTGGCAATACTGTGTGGTAGGCATGATGCAGGGGAGAGGAAGAGGGATGAGTTTGGGATGTGTGTGGACCCATGTTGGTTAAAGAAAGTAAAAGACAAAATGCAAGGAGTACAGAAAGGAAGGGAAATAAATAGGAATTAATAGTGAATAAGAGAAAAAGAGTAAAAGAAAAAAGAAGGACCAAAAGGGGAACTAAAAAAGGGAACGGAAATCCAATACAGGAAGAAAAGACAGAGACAGACGCGGAAAGACAAAATAAAGCGGAAAGGAGCCAGCAAGGAGATAAAGGAAAGAAGAGAGATGGGGGAGAAAGAGGAGAAATAAGAGACTTCATTACAGGGACGTGTCTCCTGCTAAAGCTGGGAATCAGATAGGCTCTGATTGTTTTTCTTAGATACACTGTAATCTCGCTGATCTCCAAACAGCGCTGTAATTGGATTCTTCAGGGATGATCAGAACAAAAAAAATGTCCTATTAACTGTCTCCAAACAACAGGACCAAGAGAAAGAAAGATGATAACCTAAAAGATAGATAAACGTTTGGATTGTGGTAAACATTTGTGATAAGAAATTAGATTATTTTTGTAATAATTAGGCTTGATGCTGAAATATATACTTATTGCAATATTATAACTCAGACTCACAAATCATGAGAGCCACTGATATTTTAAACACGTATGCTTCTTTAAGTAGGATGTCCTTTTGTGTACATGATGTAAAATGTTTAAACCCAGATCACTTGGGTCCATGTGTGTCTTTGAATAGTGTATGTGCTTTCTTGAGAGAAGTTAGAGAAGAAAATTAATAGCACTCTTGTGTCCGTCTATTAAATGTAAAGCTAGAGTAAGCAGCCAGTTAGTTCACCTTAACACAAGCTGGGGAACAGCTAGCCTTTATCTACAGGTGACAAAATCTGCCAAGCATGGTTATGTTTATGCAACAAAAGCACATGGCAACCAACACTGGGACATAAACAAAAGCACATGCTGGCAGGGATGGTTTTAGGATAAGGCAACATGGGTACATGGTTTCAATGTGACGCCGTCCAGGGGCGTATCGTGTGGACACAAAAAGCAGCTTTTGGCGCTGTCTCACACTGAAAGCTCTGCAAAAGCGGCGGTATTCTACAACTTCTAAGTCACTTTGAATTGAAGACCAATCCGTATTTTAGCATTAGGTTTAAAGGTTAGAGTTTAAAGTACTGGTGTATTAGAAGTTTTTCAAAACTCCATTTTATCAGGATCTTTTCTATAATAGATTTTGCTATTCCATGAAATAACATTTAAGAACAAGCCCTTCATTTAAATGACTAGGACTATAGTTTATTTTTCTCAAGACACAAGATTTGTAATACACAAAATGTTGTATTTCCAAGGTAGAAAGGTTGTATTACGGAATATAGTCATTTTTTATCATTGGTAAAAATAGTATGGAAGGTAGGTATGGTCTGTGTAGAGTCATAGGCCTTTTTTTTTCAATTGTAATGTATATGCAAGAAGCTGCCGAAGTGGTGATCCCTCTGTTTGATTGCAACCTTAAAAAGACTACAAGAGAATATTGGTTTAGTGCATGTATCTCTGATGAAGTTCTTTGGTGTATTTTTCTTAATGTTTTTAATGATGTCATGTAATAAATCATAAATGACTGCAGGTCTATATTATTTATTTGAGCAGCTACTGTGTAAAGAAAACAAGATTGGAAAGGATGGGATTGATTTTTCTCTGTGTTGCTGATAAGGAAGCAGAGGTCAGTGCTTTGCCACTACCACATAAATAAATACACGGAACAAACATCTGCCACAAAAAATAAATAAATAAATAGTTTGCATACCCGAACACTAAAATAGATTCCTTTTTAATTGCATGACAAGATATTGTACTTTGAACATTTCTCATATAACCCTGAAGCAATTACTGCCACTGAAGGTGTGTGAAATTGGTGTAAAAACGCTAAAGCTGACTGTTAATTAATTCTTCCTTTGAAATGGCATTAAAATTCCCCTGAAAATATAAATCCCTAATTGCCGTAGTAAACTCTTACAGGGACGGCGAGGAGGATATAAACCGGGCCGAGCAAAACAACTTTGCTGTAACAGGTTCATTTGAAAGCTTTCATCCATTAAGGGTTTTTTTTTTCATTTCTTTCCCTCTGCCACAGGGCCAGGAAGTGGGCGAGCGGAGGGAAGGCGGATGGTACAGAACACTTTCAAATTTCACTTTCCTCAACAATCCCAGCTTCTTTCTTTTTTTTTCTTATTTCTCTTAATTCGACTGCTTCTTTCCTTTCAATGCATTTTCTCTGTCTCTTTTTCTCCATCTGCTCCTTTATTCTGCAGCCAATCCTTTTAAGGCTCCCATTACAGGTTCAAATCTCTGATGCTGTTAGAACTTCTTTCAGGGCATCTATTGATCGTCTGGGCCGGTACCCCCTCTGTCTCTTTCTATGTCTCTCTCTCCCTTTCTGTCTCAGTAACAGGACCACAGGGAGATTTTCTGTCCCTGCTGCGTTGACCCTTTTTTGAGGCTGGCACATGTCTGGCCCCTCACCAGCACTGTCACCTGTTTACAGCTGAGTGCCACCGCTTTTTCCATTTAGATTCTACACACATCTATGTCTTCTTTTCTCCTCATCTAGGAGACACACTGCCAACTTCTGTGGTACCATGAGTGGAGCAGCCCTGTAACCCTACCAATGTTTGTTTGTTGTATGTTTAGGCTTTTTTTCTCCACCTTTTACAACAGCCCTGCTTAGCAATTTAACAAATTCCAACACATTGTCACAGAAATCTCAACAAATTCGAACAAACAATGTAGTGGTGGGCACAAAATGTGTTAAATTAACAGACTAGCAACATGAAAACAATGTTTAGTCTGTTACTAACAGTCGCATGTTTAGTTGTAAAACGGATGCAGTTTGGGCTGTTTTGTCACATGAAGTCCAGAAAGAATGTGGGTTTCCATTAACCCTTAAATTGTGCAAACTGAAACTGCAAATATAAAATACGCCTCAAACAAGAGGGAAATCCAGGCGCAACACACAAGTGTAAAAAAGAGTTCATTTTACTATTACATTAAAAAGCCTTTTTTATAGTGGCTAAATCCTTAAAAAAGCCAACATGTTTCAACCACTACCGGTCTTCGTCAGGGCTTCAGGAATATTTGCATTATGAACATGGCTCCACCAGCCTCCAGCGGCAGGGAACAATAGGAAATGATCACGTAACCACATGGTGCAGGTAAAAACTGGATGAATAACAAACCATAATAGCAAAACATAAAGAAATCAAATGAACCACAAAACAATATGTAAATGTGTATATAAATCCATAAAACACAGATTGCGAATGAAAAAAAAAATAAAAATCCAAGGAAACATATGAAATCAATGTCCTCATTAAAACATCCAGCTGATGGATCAAAAAGGCATCCCTCTGATTAAGTTTCTGTATTTTGTTCCGCCCTCTGACCAAAGGTTTGATGTGTTCAATGCCCTCAATGCATAATAGATTTTGGGAAGACTGGACTAAGTGTATAAGATTCATTTAAGTTTCCATTATTAGTAGGTCTGTGTTTGTTTTTACTTTACCAGGTTATTAAAGGGAGATTGTATTTTTTTGTTTTTTGGGTTTCAGTTCACTGTTCTGCCTCGCCCTCATATACCCATCTACACACCTGCTCTGCATCAGCCTCGTTAGTCCTCCCTGCTCCTCAGTTTCTCTCAGCCAATCAGATCCCTGCCTGTTCTTCTACCTAATAACCTGATTCCCCTCACCTGAGCTTCTTTGCCTTTGTTCTCCAGCTGAACTTTATCCTCTGCACTTGTATTTACTACTACTTGTCTTCCATGTGCAACTGATGTAAATATTTTTTAACTGTTGAGTTTGCACCTTGTTTTTTACTATGTATATTGTTCTTTTGCTTGCTTATCTTGCACACACCTTGCTGCTGCAATACTGCAAATATGTGAGACTAATAAAGGATTATCTTATTTAAGTCCTGGTTTTTAGTTCTGCTTTGTTGGATCCTCGATTCGGTCGTGTGATTTTCAGTCAGTGGCTACGCTTACAAATAAACCAATATTCCTCTATCATTCCAAATAGCATAATATTCTGAATTTGTTGTGGGTCATATAAACAGCAGATGTTTAAATATTCCATTTTAGTCCAAATTTAACATTTTGTGAGTGAGACATGAGGGATATGCCAGTCACGAATACATTGTACACAAACCAACTGGCCAACAGTTTGCAAAGTTGGTGTAGAGATGCATGCAAAAGAAAAGACCACATTTCTGGTCAGAGGGAGAAACACAGCTGCTTTTGCTGCTTCTTTATGAAACTTAAATATCAACAGGTTTCTGAATATGTGCAGCAGTTACCTTTTCGAGAAGGTGAAGGAAAGAAAGTCAGAGTCCAAGAAGTCTGGAAACTATGTAAAACACTATTTTGATGCAAAGAAACATGTGGTGATGTGGTGAACGATACATTAGGACATGCTAATCAGAGTGCTGTGCAGAGTGCAAAATGCTAATCAGAGAGCTGTATGTGAACAGGAGTGTTAGTGGAATATTCTTGTTTCATTAGACATGTAAACAGCTTGGTAGAGATGTCATATTTTTTTCAGAATAAAGGAAAAAAATAGACTATTTTATGCTTGAAAATGTACTCACTGTCACCCCACAGGAGACTCACCTTTGACCATTTTTTTTGTTGTTGGGTTTTTTGTTTTTTTAAAAAAAAATGATTTATACATTGCTTTCTTGCTTATATTTCAGGGTTTTACTTGGATTTCTATTTCTTACACCCTTGCCTTCTCCTTAAGATGTTTTATATTTTCTTTATTCCGTCTTTTTCCACCATTGCAATAGCTCCCCTCTGCTTCACAGCTTTCTCTCCTCTCCAAAATCTCTCTCCCTTTCTTTTGATTGACCACCATTTCAATAGCAGTGGCCAAGGTTATTTGGCAGCCGCCACAGAGCACATTTGTTTGTCCCTCTCTGCAACTGAAGAAGACACTCTGCTATTCTAATGGACTCCAGAAGAGAGAGTCCTTTTGAATTGGTTTTAAAAAGAAGGCCAGCAGAGTCCCTCTTTCTCTCTTTCCTCTCTCCTTCTCTGCCTTTGTAACCACTGACAAAGGAGTCTCTCTGTGTTTGCCATGGGACCAGATGTATCCAGGCTGCAGACAGGATGCTAACCCCTGGAAGCCCTTATGTTCCTACTGCTATAGGACGTTAAAGCTACACTTGCCAGCTTTGCATATTGGCAGCTCCAAACAGCAGTGAGAGGTGACTACTAACCTGATCCTCAGCAAACACAGAGCGTGTAAAGTGATGTCAGTAAATTGCACCTCAATTCACTTTCCAACAATGTTTAGTTGTGATACAAAAAAGAAATCATAAGGATGAAATAAGCTATTTGACGTTGGTGTGTCCAAACAAGTCCTCCAAGTTAAGTAACAAATAGGTTGTTCAAAAATGATCATATAAGTATATTCTGATCTGACAGTCCCATCAGCAGGACAACAGTGCTTGTCAATGCCTTTCAAACTGTTACAAATAACTCTCATTAAATAATTATGTTTTATGATTTGGTAATGCTTTGGTTAAGGTTTGGTTTAGGCATAAAAACAATTTGGTTAGAGATTTTGAAACACAAGCCCCTTTTACACTGCCTTTTCAAGGTGAAAATGTTATGCCGTTTTGCCGCCATAGCGTTCTGCAAATAAGGTACGATCACAGACTGGTGAGACAGAGTTGTCTTGCTTTGAACCGCTATGGGAGGTAGTAACCGCTGGTCTCTGTATAAACAGAATAGCTGGCAGGGCAGGATCATTGGTGGCACCATAGACTTTAGATAAAGATATGGCCGCTGCCATCTTGCAGTGGTGACATCATTCGGAGCTGGAGTCTGCACAGTAACGATATCTGCAGTGGGAGAGTTCCCGCCAAAACAACCATCCTACCAATCACGAGCAGCCCCATTTAATGCAAGTGTGTGGACTGTCAATCATGGTGGAATTTAATATTTCACAAAAACCAAACATCGTAAAAACTATCACTTGAGCAAACATCAGGGTGACGAGAACTACCTTCAGTGACAGAAACCATCTTTGGGAAAAATTTGAGCTTTTAGTTTGGCCTATGTCCCATTCACTAGCATGGAGGGGCGAACTTTATGACCTATACTGCAGCCAGAAACCAGGGGTCACTTACCTCTTAAAGGTGCAAAATGGTTTAGTCTGCCCTGGCATTAGGATTTATCTCTACATGCAGCTGAAGATGAGTGGGTTTATGGTGCTGAAGTACCAATGTGCACTGTCATGTCTGTCCCTAAAAAAAGGAAACGTGGTCCCAAAAAAGGTGAAAAAGCAAAGGGAAAGAATATAAACTAATATTGTAAACATGAAAAAAAGGTGTATGAGAGAGCCATGGATCAATAGAGGAAGGCTTGGGGCCCACAGAGAGTGCTTCTGTACAGGGCCCAGAATTTGGTGCCTATGCCTCTGGTGTTTAATGTGCATTTTTTTAATGCACTACGTTCCAAAAGTCAAATGCCACTGAGCTGACAGCAGATAATAGCTACAACCAAAAACTGGCAAAAAAACTGTCGTTTTCTGTCAAAATAAAACAGAGGAAGAAGACAAGTGGCCCAAAATTTGCAAGAAATTAGTAAAAAGTTACAAGAAAATTATCTGAAAGTAAGCCAAACAACAATTGCAAGAAAAGAGCTAAAATGTACAAGAAAATTAAAATAAGAAACAAAAATGGCATATGAATGTAGTTTTTTGGGCATTTTTCACTGCTTTTGGATGACATCAAATAATCACCCCTACCTCATTTTCTAGTCATTTGGTCATCTTGAACTAATTTCTTGTCAAGTTTCTAACCAAATACTTCTTGCCAAGTAGCTCATTATGTTTTTTTCCCATGTTTTCAAAAGAAATCCACAGAGCAGAAAAAGATGTTGATCCAGGTGTTAAAGGGTTAAAATAAGATAATTCTTTTTTTTCCTAAATGTGTTACATTGGCACTTACAGGTATCATGCACCACTGGTATGAATACATACATTTTAATTAGCGCCCTCATACATTTCCCTCCTTTCAAAATCCAACATTGTTTTCAAAATGTAAAGCTATTCATATAACCTCCTCAAAGCACATAACCAGCAGTAATTGCTAAATGAGTCATGCAGAGATAAAAGACAGGGAATAATCCCACTTTTTAAGGCATCATCATTTGTTCCATTAGGAATCACTTTCTTCCTCACTTCTTATAATCCAGCTCAGTATTAAAGGCTTGACTGGTGCCGGCAGCTCACAGTGCAGCTCCTGTATCCGTGTTGCTTGATGAACACAATAGAAAACAATCCAGAGTTGGAATGAAGTCATGCAGGGGTCAGCGGCTCCCATGTGAGAGGAGCGGGAGTGTTTTCTCTCTGGCCAACAGGGGAGCAGGAAATGATGATGGGTCTTTATGTGAGAGAGATACGGCAGCACTGAGACACTGCCGTTGGAAGTTATTTCTAATTACTGAAATTCTTGACAGGTTGAATTTCAGCTTTTCTCTAAACAACAATCTACAAATGTGTTTTGTTTGTGTGCGCTTAATGTTCTTTCAGGCATATATAAATGGAGTTAATCAAACAGCAGCACCCCAAGGGGTCATTTTCACATCACTTATTTATCCAGGAATATTTTAATGAAACAATTCCCCTTTTTAATACATTGATTACTTTAGTTTGATGTCTTGCTTTTGGTCTTTAATTTTTTTTTATGTTGATTCCAGTTAGATTGATTAATACATTTGCTCTTTTTAGGATGTTTTCAATAATGTTCCTTTGGTTTCTCCTTTGCTTTGATATCTAATGTGTTTTCTGAGCGCCACTTGACAATCAGGATTGTACCAAGTTGAACAGCGGGAGGGAGTAAGGAAGCAACAGCTTCTTTTTTGTGTTGTTTTCCTTCCATTCCTGGTAAAAAGAACTATAGCCTAAAAATGATAATATAAATTTATTGTGCATTTTAAAGACTGAATGAAAACCTAATGTCGTGAACATTGATGGCAAATTAAATTGATCGTTTTATGTTCTACCCGTTCAACATTAGCCAAGTGGTTTTGACCAGGGAGTATTTAAAACAGTTGTTACATTTGGGTCTTTTATTGGTGGACTGGGAAATCTATTCTCTTTTCTTTTGTTCAAGCAATTACAGCTTTGCACTATGTAGTAAGAATGAAGAACAGAAAAAAAAAAGTAGAAGCAGCTCTCTGAAGTAGTAAGGATTTCCAGCTTCTTATAAAACACTATTTTCCTATCGACTTAATATACTACACTATGCAAATACATATAAACAAAAAAATAAATAAATAAATAAAAGCAAACAAGCCTTACAGTCCAGTTCAGTGACCAAAAAGAAAAAGGCCTATACAAACCCCTTACATCAATGTTAATAACAAATACTCGAGCCACTCAAACCTAAATATCACATGTTCCAAAAGGAGTAGGGAGAAGTACACACTAATTCACATAAACGATTTCCCAAATTTAATATACAACCCGCTACAATATGGACAACAAGCCCAGTTATATATACAACCCGTTACAATATAAGCTAGAGAAAGATATCTAATGTCATATCACGATATTGATACCAGTATAATGCCTTTTGGACAGATACAATATATTACTGCTTGTCACCTGATTTCTGATTTCTTCAGATTTTTTGGGAAGACTGGTCTAGTGTATAATACTCTTTTCAAATGCTTTTATTAGTAAATTTGTGTTTTTGTTTTTTTTTTTTTGCTTGGTCAGATTATTATTGAGATGATTGTGTTTTCTTGGTTTTTGGGTTTCAGTTAACTGTGTTTTTCTCCTCCTGTGTTCCTGTGCTGCCTCTCCCTCATTTACCATCTACACACCTGCTCTGCATCAGCCTCGTTGGTCCCTCCTGCTCCTCAGTGTCTCTCAGCCAATCAGCTCCCTGCCTGTTCTTCTGCCTCATCACCTGATTCCCCTCATCTGAGCTTCTCTGCCCTTTTTCTCTATCTGCACTTCATCCCCTCGTCAGTCTAGTCTGCATTTAAGTCCTGGTTTTCAGTGCAGTCTTCGTTGGATATTGATTTGGTCGTGTGATGTTCAGTTTCTTTTTCTCTTGATTACAGAGTGATCTTGTTGAGTTTCTGTTGTCTCCTGCATTTGCTCCACCTGCTCCACATTACATGACACTATGACCCCCAAACTCTGTGTGTGTGACTCACTGAACATTATAAGGAAAAGGCGCCCAACAGACCAATTTCAAATCACCCATGGGTCCCTCAGCAGAACATGACCGATGTTTCAAACATCATTAGTCTCGTGATTTCTGCAGTTTTGATGTTCTGGCACTGTGGGTCACTGGCTTTCAGATCTAAAACCACAAAGCAAAAAATTATTCTTGCATTAGACCCTCCTAGATTTTGACGAGCATCCCTCTGCTCACAAGCCTACCTGGGCATTTGCCAGAAAAAAATGTTGGCATTGTACGTATATGTTGAGGCAAACTACCAATACATTTCATTTATACTTTTTGTACATATTGTCATTGCTGTGTTTGCAGCAGCTGTGTAGGCTGTGTAGGGTCCCCTCCTTGTTTTTCTATCAGTTTTTTTAACCCTAACCCTATACAACAAAGAAGCATGATCTTTTCCTAACCTTAACTAGGCCTAAGTGTTTTTAATTCCTAAACTTAACCACAGAATTGTTAAAGTGTGAAGTTTCATCATATCCTTTACATAAATGGCTCCCAACTGGTGAGTTGCCGTCCAAAAGTTGCAGCAAGTGACTCTAGAGCGTGTCAAATTTGCAAAAAAAACCAAAACAAAAACGACACTTTATTTTGAAGTACAGTGAATTTCTGGTCCAGAGCTTTTATTTTGAGGTGCCCTTTTCACTTATTCTTGCAGTTTGTTTTATCTCTTCATGTTCTAAGCCGTGTTGTTTACATTTTGTGAAATAAAATTGAATATGTGATAATTTATCTAATGTGTGGACCTTGATCTCATGACTGAGGAGAAATCTGGACTTCATGAGTGGAGCAGTTGGGAAACATTGTTTTACATTACAAAATGCAAATGTAACTTATTTATGCAATGTTCAGAGCCAAAATTGTTTATGAATATTGGGTTGAACCTACTGTCTTCTAGAGATTTGCTTGTATATGCCAATCTTGTTAAAGAAGAATACATGAAATTCCATTTTTAACACAAGAACCTGGTAATGAGTGGGACACACTTGTCCGATCTTTTTAAATCTGCTTTAAATGTTTGATTTATGCAAATGTCTTGCTTGTCTGTCTGTCTGTCTTGCTTTTACTGATTGTGATTTTATTTATTCTGTATGATCTATTGACTTTGACTGACATTGTTTTTGTTTCTGTTAAGCATCTTTGAGTAATGTGGAAAGTGCTCTATAAATAAAACATATTATTATTACTATTTATTATTATCTCTTTGTGTTTTATGCAGGGGTGTTTCTAAATTTTACTTAGTGACAAAAATAAGTTTATCAAAGAACTATGAACAATTCAATGGAGCTGCTCTTCACTTTTTAAATTAAAGAGAAATATCATGTGAATAACAAAGTTTGAGATGAAAAGTAGTAAATACTTTTAAACTCACATCCCACAGTCATGGAACATTACAAAACTGGAGTGTCAAAAGTTAATGCATTCATCGCGGTGCAAGTCATCGCTCAGAGGAGGATGTGGGGGTTGAAGATCCTGGCTGCATCTCCTGTTGCTCTTTTCCCTGTGCTTTCTTCTTCTGCATCCAACAACAAGCTCATTAAACTGCAAGCAAACTGACATTTCACCCCAACTTCTCCCTCTCTCTCTTGTTTCACATCATTAAGTGGCAGCATCGGGCTCAAAGGTAGCCGGGCAAACTCTTTGAGAGAAATGGCTCGCTTGGCAAGCGGCGTTTTGATGAGCTTGTCACTCCCTCACCCCAAACATGCCTCATTAGTAGTTCAGTCGAAACACCTATCTGCACCCCCTCTTCCCTCCCATTACACACACAAACATGCACACACACAGACAGTTTCTTTCTCTTTCTGCTTCTCCCTCCATCTCCCATCTCCCTCTCTGCCCCCTCCTGTTTTTCAGCACTAATTAGCTGGCTTCTCCCTCTTCTGTGCTTCCCCAGTCACATCTCAAAGGGAGACGGATATGATTTTTCTTTAACCCAAAGGCCAACTTAATCAGCTGAATTAATGACTTTATTACCCGTTAGGCTCCGGGCCATGCAACACATTTCTTTCCAATGCCCAACGCTCCTCTTGCTATCTCTCTCCCGCTCCTTCTTTTACCCCCTGCAGGAATTTTTACATTTCGAAAATAGAAATAGACAAGAGAGAAAGTGAGGCGCCGAGACCAGGCGATGGGTGGCAGGGAGATATTACCAGATATATAATAATTGAACAGATATGGAGTTACAGGTACACCCTAATGACTACTTTAACAATTAGCTTCCAGTCATTTATGTATAAGAAGTGTGTGTGTGTGTGTGTGTGTGTGTGAGAGAGAAAGAGAGTCTCCAAAAAAAAAAAAAAGAAAGAGTATCATCACCATATCTGGAGGTAAAACAAGGACTATGTGGTTTTTTTTTTAAATTTTTGTCACATCCATTCTGTTATTTAAATATGTTTGATTAATTAGCACCTGTGTCTGTCAAAGATGGCACACACACACACACACAAATACACACACACACTGTTTCGGCAGTGAAAATTACTGCAGAGCTCAATGTCTAAATGCTCCTCTTCTAATGGCTAAAACGCGGTAATTAGTTGATACATCAGTGTCTGTCAGCAGATATATTACCGCAATTGAAAAACACCACTGATAAGGAGATGCGCCATTAGTCTTCTCATTTACTTGACAAACTCTAACAGAGCCCAAGGCCTGTACATTGAATTAGGTTCATCTAGTGACAACAAAATAATGAGCTGCTTCTGCAACTTACAGACTGGCCTTGAGGACTGTCTTCTTGTGTGATACAACTGTACTCTAACACGGACTGTTAGCAAGGTTTAGCAGTATAATACATACATTCGGATTATTTCAGTTTGGTTAACACTTGAATTTGGCCTTTCTTTTATTGAAAACTATATGTATGGATATGTACACTCTTGTTCATATGTAAATGAACCAAGGTTTCTACATGTATCAGACACTCAAATTTAATACTTTGTTAGACCATTTTACACCTAATTCAAGACAAATCATCTGTTTCTTATTAATGTATTGCAGGTTAAGAATAAAGATAAGTAGTATGTATGTGGTCTGGTGCGGAGGTAGGTTTGATACTGGAACATGTAGAGTTGGAAAGGTTAATTTTGGGATTAAATATTTGACATATCACTAATTACAAAATGTATTAATGTCACTATTTCATATGTTTCATCAAAATGATGAAATCTTCATAGGAGCTGGTGAATTTAGTCAACTCAACCTTCAACTCCAAGATGTAACAGCATCAAGGACAAATTTTAATTTCGTTTTTTAAACTTTGTTTGGAAAAAAATGACAAATACATCTATGTTGTAACATATTGATTACTTTTTTATGTGACTGATTGAGGTTACATTATTTTTTCATTATCTGTTTTCTGTTATATTATCTGTTTCTTTAGGTTTGACATCAAGTAACAACAACAAACAAAAAAACAAACAAATATAAAAGAAAAAGAAAGGGGAAAAAACTTAACAGGCCAAAAAGGACTTGGGGAAAAACGCGTAAAAGTTTATAATATTTTTGTAACATAATTTTAAATATCTAATTATAGCTATAAATATTGTTTTTCCCTAGCTTTTTTCTTTTTTAAAATAATTGTCTAAATTTTGATATTTTGTGGAAAATTTCTTAAGATGCTTGTTGCCTTTTCCTCCATGTTTTTGAGTTCAATGGTTTAAATGCTTGTGAAAGGCATCTGAAAGCAGCACAAGGAAAGTGATGTCATTCCAGGTTTCAAAGGGTTAATCGCTGACAAGCCTTACACTGTACAGTAATGTTAGAGCCATTTTCTGATTTCAGAAGGAAAACACTATTACATATCCAGCACTAAAGATGTTCTTGTCCAACAACGTGGCCCCCTGCCTGGTGGCCGGCACAGCAGGCTCTGTACAGATTCTAAACAGACTTTAAAGAATGCACGTTGATTTGACTGACAGGCGAAAGACAATGCAAATTCAAACGAGAGAGCTAATCAAAAACAATGCTTGATATTTAAGAAAATACTGCTGCACGAAAAGAGTCTGTCTGGACATTTAGACAGACTTTAACCATCCCACCATTGATGATGCGGTACTCAAATTTGTCCGGCTTTGCTGAAAGACGAAATTCCTGCATGGAAAAAAGATACTAAGTAACAGTGAATGTTATACAAAGCTTCATACTGAAAAGAATGTATTTGGATGTAACAACCAACATTTTGATTGGTAACTATGATTTAATTTGGATTTGATTTTCATCAACTGGAACAGATTACAATAACATGTATTTAGTAATTTAATTACATAACTTCTGTTGTGACATGTAACTAGTAACACCTCAACACTGGGAATATGGTTATTTGAGGGAGTTCAATTTTATTTTGCAAACATGTCAGTGCCAGTATTAAGTAAAAAGACTAATTTAATTAAGTAAAAAGGTAATTTAAAGATTTGTAACATGAGAAATTTGAACTTTCTCACAGAAGATTCATTTTGAGAAAAAACAAATTAAGGCCGTAAAGACCTCACAATTTCCAATTTAAGACTTTAAGGCTATTTAATGACTTTTAAGGCCAAATATTTATAAAACAAAACTAAAGACGTTTTAAGGACCTGCAGACATCCTGTGTGCATCTGCAGTGGATATTGTGATAATGGGTTACTAAGTAATTATACTCTTGTTAGAATTTGAAAATGAACTATGTGCTTTTTGTGTTTTAGTCTGCAAAATCTGAAATCTCAGCACATTTCAGCCCTCTTTTGTGATTGAACAATTTCTGTGTTTGTGGCTGTGGCATTTTCACCTCACAGTAATTGCTGGTGATTGACCATACTTGAAAAGTTCAAGTTTGTGTATTCTTGTGGAAACTGATAGACAACACATAGTTACTGTACATGTTGTGATGTAAAACTGAGTTTAATTAAGTATAAGAATAGTAAGCACATAAGGTGCAAAACACTGATTTGTTTTAACTAATTTAAATGCATTTTTAATATAATATTTTGTTCTTATTCATGCATGAAGAAGCTTGTTTTTATTAACTGTTAACCAAATTGCGAAAACAGCGGCAGTGCCAAACCAGCACCCTTAAAGTCTTTGGGAAATACGACGAGTAAAATGCTGCAACAAGAGACATCTCAAGTGCTTACAACAAGCTACAGAAAACACACACATAGCAGTTTTGTAAAGACATCAGTGTGTGATATTTTTCAAATAATTATCATCATATAAGCTGTTTTTCTGACATGAATTATTTCTCAATGAAAATTCTCATTTGACTGCGAGGCATAATAAACAAACACGCTGCAGTAATGTGCTAAAGTTGGCTGCGAGCTACAATATATTTCTCCCAATCAACACCACTATAACAACTGATGATGCAGTTATTGACAACACTTGCAGGTGAATCGTCAACGGCTGGAAAACACTCATTAGCAGTTTGTGCCACCTCCGAAGAGGAAGATGATATTATTATACAGTATGTGTGAAAAATAAAGTGTATGCTCGATAAAGCAAATGAAATTGGAAGATAATTTCCACCTGCAGGTTCGTTCCATCTATATCAAGTTTAGAACTATTAGTAATTATCATAACACAGCCTGCCAAGCTATTTATACTGTGAAACTGATTTCTTAGTCATTATTCATTGTTTTGTTTATGATAAAAAATGTACATTCTCTTTACTCTTGCACATGTGACTGAAGGTGACATTAACACATGACAGTTGATACAGAAATATTTCATTTGAAACTCTCACCTGAATGCAAACACTGCAGCAGTGCTGACTTTCAAGGTGTGAGTGATGGTTTTGTTACATTTGCTAGAAAACCCAGCATCCCTTCTCTTCTCGTCCTGTTTCATACAGCAGCTCCTCTCCCAAAGGACCTATTAGTCAATTACACCTGAGTGCTACTGTTTAATATGGGCTGAAAACATACCTGAGTTCCCAGCATCAAACACTTCCTTAGCTGTACATTCTTCCTGTGGTATACAGTAATGAGTGGAGTGGAGGTGTGCCTGTGTGCCTGTGTGTGTGTGTGTGTGCCTGTGTGTGTGTGTGTGTGTGTGTGTGTGTGTGTGTGTGTGTGTGTGTGTGTGTGTGTGTGCGCGCGCGCGCGCGTGTGCAAGTGTGTGAGTGTGTGTGAGACATTCAGAAAAAGGGAGGAATTATTCATTAGCTCTCCATTTCGCTCTTTCAGCCTCCCTCCTGATCCTCGTGTTCAACAACTCTGGGGCAAATGCAGAATTGCAAATTAGCTCCCAGAAAAATCGAATTAATTGGCCATCCTCACAGGCTTCTTGTCAAAGTTTGGGGCTGATGTGTCAACGATTCCCCCAGAACTCCAAATAGCGCTGTGCAGTATGGCACGGAGCGGAAAAAAACCCTCAAAAAAACAAAACAAAAGGAGCAGAGCAAAGCACTCCGGAACAACAAAACTACCCTCTGTGTGTCAATTAATAGAGCACTTCAATCAGGGCGAAACTTTCCGAGCTGACTTCTCCTAACCGCACAATAACTCACTCAGCCAAGCAGCTGTCACTTGGCCCTCTCTGCAATTTCACAATCAGTCAGTCTCAAATTAGGAGTCAGTGTTCGCCTTTGGTGTTTCAGTGGCTCTCGAGCCAGAGTGATGGCTTTACTGTGGCCTGTGTAAAGTGAAAAATATCTTAAATAAAATCAATTTTCCTACACTGGAGGTTTTCTTAATGATTGTTCCATTTGTTATGCATCTCTATTGATTAATAACACTGATTTTACCTTGATCTAATCAGACAGTGAGTGCTGGAGTGGACCAGTGAAGTCAGGTTATAACATCTGTATTTAAAGATGCTCCTCAAGGCTGTAAACATTCCGGTCTACTGTATTGCATCAAACAGAGAGCTGCAGCGGCACCCAATGAGCCAATATTTGTCCTAACACGCCATCTAGTGCTCTGTAAGTGTATTACAAATGAATACATAATAAACATATAATAATTATACATACAATAGCTTTTTATTTTGTCAGATTTTGGTGCCTAAATGTTACTATTTTTGCAATTACATTAAAGGAATATCTAGAAGAGTTAAATTAGCGTTATTGCTATTTAAATGAATCTTGTAAACTATTATTCTTGGGAAATGTCTTCAATGAGTCCTCTAAAAACTACACAGTAAGATTAAAAAGGTTCCATTTATTTACAAAAATAGATATATAAATACAATTTTGAGTGTAAATGTCTGTACATATAAAGAGTCTATTGGACATGAAAATAAAGGTCTGTGCTCACGTCACTGAGCACAATCCAGTCTCATTGTGGGTCCCAGTATAACTAGGTCTGTGGTGTTGTTCCATAGATATAAAATATTGTCCAGGATCCATGTGCAACATAAACTGTTTTTGGGTACCTCCTGTCCGATGGTCAGAGTACGGAGCGGTATTTACATGCAAACATGAGCCACACCGCACACGCATTCTCAGGATAGGCAAACACACGGACGCGGACCGCAAGCCTCACATGGTCACCACGACAACATACAATCTCCTCACAAAATGGAGACCTGCACAGGAAGTGACAAGAGACACAGTGTATGGAATATGAGTACTGTAAAATCTTTTAGAAAAAAACACATTCAAATTCACATAGGGAAGATTCTTTTTCCCTAAAAGCAAAACTTGAATATTTGAAAAACTCAAACAGCCAAAACTGATGGCTTTGTTTTGGTACAAGGGTTGCAAATGGTCAGTAAATTTACAGAAAAATCATCTAAGGGAAGTCAAACTCAGACATTTTGCACTGTTTCAATATAAAAATCATAGTTTTTACAAGTAAGTTTCTTTAGGGAGAATATACACATACATAAGCAATACTAGGTCTTATTGCACGCTCTGGCATTCTCCCATCACATGTTCAGCCCAAACTACCACACTACCTGCGCCAAAGGACTTCAAGCTTTCATTTAAGTATATATGTTTTTATATTACTGGAGTGAATATATGTTAGATTTTTTATTTCAGTTGACCAGCAGACAGTAGCCTAAAGCAGGCAAACTGTTTATAATTAAACAACCATCTGCTAGTTGTTGGTAGCTTGCTGTTACCATGTGGGTTATAGCTTGATGGAGCATAATAACTGAGGAGTTTTCAATAATCTATTTCTATTAATTTATTATTGTGAAACATTTATTTAGGCTATAGGCTATATTCCTGGAACTTTCAAACCCTATCAGGAACCATTGCCAACATATGCACAGATAAACTATGAATGCATGATAAAGACAGGAAAGGGATGACTTTTAAGCTGGATTTCAATCAATGATGTTAGCCTAATGCCATCTGCCAGCAGCTCAGGACACAGCTGAGCACTGTGTGTTTTGTCCTAGCAAGATTTTTAACAGAGACATGGTGCTGTGGGTCCCTATAGGGAGATTTTCCTCTCTCTTAATCCCTGCATACATGAGATTTTAGGCTGTACCAGATGAAAGATGACCATTGTGAAAAAAAGTTGGCGATATCTTTGGCTGTGGCTCTAAAACGGTGATCAAACATTGCACAGTGTCAGAAATTTGGGATGAACATCTCACTGTGTGACTGCTGTTTCCACCTTTGTCTACGGACCAACCAACAGAAATGCAGCATGAATGATGAACTGATCAGCGTGACACTGTTAAATGCTGGAAGATGCAAATACTTACTTCAAGCTCTCATTGCAACATTGCCCAGCCATGACCACATCCACATTCTCCTCATCCTCTTCTTCAGACTTTTTTCAACGTACATAAATGCCACTATAGACAACGACTTGATTTGTTTGTTTATATTTTGCTCTTACCACGACAGCGGCATAGATGGATGATGCACACCAATGATGTTTTATTCTCACATACTGACGTTGATGGACGTAGGTTGTAGCCTGTGTTTCAGTAGGTGGTGTCATTACACAAGTTGAATGCATCAAACTTGATGTCGTACCCAAGTTTATGGACAGTGTAGCTTGCACTAAATTTAAAAGATTGCAAAAATCTCACAGTCTGCAGGAGGCTTTAAACCCTCTGCAGAGAGGTCTGAGTTCAAGATCCTCTACAATACACTGCAGCTGGTAAGAACTGCTGTCTGAGGTACGGTGAAAAAAAAAGTTTCAATGGGAAAATGGCTAGACATGATTTGCAACCTTCTTCACTAGATATGGAAAACAAACCTAAAGTTGCTTCAAGTATATTGACAGAATTATTTGAGTAGTGTACTGATGCTATAGTGAATGACACTCAAATAGAACATATGCTTGCGTACTTGAAGTTACACTCAGCAACAGATCGATGGATTTTTTTAACCACACATTCACCCCCTTACCCAGTAGCTTACTTGAGGCAGGTGGCAAAAGCTCTACGAGCATTGCGGTGCAGGAAGTGGATGGGGAAGCCTTTGAAGGTGTGTCCGTCTGGCACCGCCCTCCTCACTGCATCCTGGAACTCCTCGTTGCCACAGGAGACGCCGGTGCAGCGCTCCAGCTCATAGGCTGAGAGTGCCGAGGACAGCAGGTAAGACAGGTGGTCGTCCCATACTGTCGCAAGTTCCAGGTCCTATAGGAGAGGGCGCCACAGAGTTCAGTAATACTTACATTAAATATTAGGACTCAACAGCTGGCCTGTCATTGATCAATGGCATTTTAAGATGGCACACACACACACACACACACACACTTTATTTTACCAAAATGATGTGTAGCCTTGCTGTTTCATATTGAGCAAGTAAACGCATATACATTCAACCAGTGATCTTAAAATATAAATTAGCTATTTTTAGTCTTTCTACAGTCTAAAACAGAATAACATTAAAATATAAATAGCTTACCCAGAGTTTATCTTATAATGCAATTCTGAAATACACATCATGATCTTATTCAAATAAATCTCATTATATCTGGGCCATTAGTCAAGTTGACATCCAAATGTAGTGACTAATTTTTCAGAAAATCTGCAAAAGAAAATTAAAATTAATCTGCATTTCCATCCACCATTGTTGTGTGCAGTGACATGACATATATCAAAAAGCACCAGCGGAACTTCAAACAAAGGAAAACAATGGAAGTATGGCTTCTCTGTTTGTTTTCTGGATTAATTTGAATAAGGTCACAGTCTCCTCATTGGTCCACAGAGACCTGCTTTATGTATGTCATGATTTATTCACTAAGTCTGCAGCCATTGCACTCTGTCACATTTTATTCTTTCCAGTACGCAAAATTTTACACCTCAGCCATATGTATTCGTGTTATTTGTTTATTTCAAATCTTTTTTTCATTGTGATGTTTCTTTTTTTGTGCTATTTAATTTTTTTGACAGTTTTTTTCTTTTTAGAATTTCCACATTTCCACTCAGGTTTTTTCATGTGAAAATTGAAAATAAACATACAAACCCTGTGAGCCCTAGCTGTCACTTGTCATAAAGGCATCTTTATTTCTCAGGACAGCACAGGCAACTTAAACCTAAGCTAAAACTCTCAAACTTTGAGGGCTAGTATCAAGTCCAGCACTGTGTTTTACCTTCCTGTGCTCAGAAACCAGGTAGCGCATCTCGAGCTCCAGCTGGTTGCTGGCAGCAGCAGGATCCAAAGACGGGGCACAGAGTGGGGGCAGAGGGGGCAAAGAGGTGGTGGAGCCTGGGGCGCAGACAGACTTCAGAGCCTCTTCGCTCATCGTCTTCCACCGGGACTGATTCTGAAGGAAAGAAGGAGCAAAAAAACTGCTTTTATTGAGGCTTACTTTTTCTGGTCACACAAAAGAACCGCTACCCTTAAGCTGCTAGGGATTTGCCACCTTCCTTTAGGATAACATGACGGAAAAGGAATTGCTAATGAACTGAAGTGTTGCAAGTTCAATTTCCCAGGCAACCATCTGGTCACAAGCCCACCACCCTCAAGGCTACCTGTGTCTCACTTCAAATCACCACTGTCCATTTGATGAGATCTTCTCTGGCCTCTTTCATACGCAGTATTAATAAAGATTTTTATATAGAAACATTTTACTAAACCCTGTCCCTGAGTATTAACACACAACCTGCCAGTGAAACAGATGAATTTAATCTGTGGGGGAACTGTGAGGGACAGCCTTCTCTTACCTCGAAGTCAAAGACGCAGAGCTCCACAGCATCAGTGGGCTGGCAGTTGGCGAGGAAGGTCTGGTGGTTGAAGACACAGCCCACAGTGCGGTAGGGGGAAGAGGGTTTCGGCTGTGGGGCCAGGGGCGGGGCATCTGGATCTATAGCCTGGTGCAGGTATCTGACCAGTGGGACCATGGGTAGTCAGTGTCATTAAAAACACAGTGACAAAACTGATAGAAACTTCTTATTTACAAATTTACTCATTAAGTCGCGCCATTTTATGGGCATCACTTAATAGGCAACTTTTGATATTTTTTTTACATGGACCTGTTTTTCCATGTTTTTGTGTCTAAGTGATTGATGGGAACAACAGTTTCTAAAGTTGGTCTAGTATTGAGTGACAGGGCTACAGCGCCGAAACAGGCTACAAACTAAAAACTTACAAAAGATGTCTTGGTTCATATTTTCACTGTTTTAGCAATGCCCATCTCTGGTTTGGTTGAAATGAACCCTTCATTCGCCAGGTTAAATGTGAAAATATGCTGCTCTATACACACTAAAATTACTGTTTATTTAAATTGAGTTTGATGTGTTTGACAATATGGGAGTGTTTTTGGTTAAACAAAAAGGATCTTAATTTTCAACAAAAAGGTTTTTTTTCTGTAGGGATCCTTTCCATAATGTCAACAGACACTTTTAACAATCCGAGCCTGTCAGTGGCAAAAACAAACACTTTAGGTGGACGTAAATTGACAGTGGATAATTGACCTGACTGGTCACATTGCAGCCTGTTTTGCAGCTGCAGCCTTGTTGCTCAATACTAAACTAATTTCACTGTTCCTGTTAGCCATTTCCACACAAAAATATGGGAAATTATTGTTCGGGTTGAAAAATACTGAAGTTGCCCTTTAAGAAGCCATAAAATAGACTCCATCTGTCCTATTCTATTCTAAAATCAGCCCAAAGCTTCATGGTGGGAAATTGGCAGAAAAATATGGTTCCAGTTAATGAGTGAGGAATGAATAAAGATTCAAATGAAAGATATATGATAAAAAAGCTCCTCAAAGACATTTCTTGCTGTAGCAAAGGCCTAGTTCCAATCACTGACTTACTGTAAACTGACAAGGGATATCACATCAGTGAGTTATGGCCGAAACAATAATTGTTGGACAAAATCCCAGAACCGGATAACCACCAAAATCTAATCAATTGTTCCTTGGCCCACAGCCTGGCCACCAAATGTTAGCAGTTACAGAAAAACCCAAAATGTTAAATATTGGAGGAGTTTTTTTAAAAAAAATATTTCCACAAATATGCACACATCTTTTGCTAAAACTGAGTTAAAATGCATGCAACAGATACATAGTAACAGGTGAGCAGTAAATACAGCTGTGGTAAATAAGTTTTAAGCTGTCTGAAAAACAAACAAACAAAAAAAGAACCCACCTATGTGCTGTCAGACTCTCCCAGAAGGTGATGCTCCCATCAGTACCGCGGGTGAGGACCCATGTGTGGGGCGTTCCCTTGGCTTTGGTGCCCACACACACGTACGCATCCAGGCCAAAGCCCAGCAGGAGGCTGCACAGCAGGGTGGCGTGGTCCTCACAGTCCCCCTGGGGAGGACAGAGAGTGGTGAGTTCAGGTGGCAAGTTTGAAATGTGGACACTTCATTATTACTAACATGTTTGATGTTTAAAGCTCTCTTAACCTCAATAAAAGGCCAATGCACTTTCATTTTTGACTTTTTTTCCCCGCTTCAGTACTACCCATGCACCTCCTGCCTGCTACAAAGTAATAACAGATTATTTTAACTCGGCTGTGACAATCTCCAAACAATGAGCCTTGACCACTCTTATTCACAGAGCATTACGAGATACGGTTAAAAGCTCCAAACATAAACCTTTCACCTTAACTTATTCAGTTACATAACCTCTTCTCAGGTCAAGAATGAACTTCCATGCTCAAATAAGACCCTGTTTTTTGGAGGCTACGCTGGAAGTATTAGAATATTAACATCTCAAAATATTACAGCTTCTGTCATAAAATTCTCAGATTTTATACTACAAATGATCTACCCAAACAATTATATCTTTACTCTCATAATATTACAATTTTATCTTGAAAAATTACACATTTATTTACGGAATATGTCAAGCTTATTCTCAAAATATTACATCTTTTATCTTGAAATATAACAACCTTTGTCTCTAAATATTACAGCATTTATCTCAAAATATCAACATTTTATTTGACCTCAAAATAAATGTTTTTCATATTAAATCACAAATCTTATCTCAACATATGATATATTTATATCTTCATCTATATTATATCTTTTATCTTGAAATAAAGCAAATGTTATCTTTAAATATTACATATTTGAACTCAAAATATAATTAATTGGGTTTTTTTTTAATCTGACAACCAATATATCTTTTATCTCGAAATATTACAAATTTTGTCTAAAAATATAACAACTTTTATCTCAAAAATTACACCTTTTATCTAAAAATAAAACAGCATTTATCTCAAAATATTCTATCTTGATTCTTGACATATAGTATCTTGAAAAAAAGTTACTTTTATCTTAAATATATCTACTTTAATCTTAAAATATTCAGCTCCCCTAAAGAAATAAACAGATGGATTCTAAGTCCCTATGTTTGGACAGATTTGAAGACATTTACTGCCGTCTTCATCCCATCACTGTTGCTTGTCTAATTCATCATGTCACTACCACAGTGTGTTTAAACAGAAATACGATATCCTGTTTTCACTCCACTGCTAGCCTTTTCTCAGAAGTGTTGAACACACAAAAGAAGAGCCTGCTGAAGAGGAAATAAGCTCTCAAGTCATCAAATTGTCCGTGACAGTAAGCAACTCTTATTTCACTCGTACAACTTTTCCAGTAAAGAGGCCTGGGTTGAGCTGGGGACTTGTGTTGCTGCTGCCGTGTGCTGTGTGCTGGCTCGGGCTACGGGCAAGTCAGAATGATAGATGTTCCCCAGAAGTGCTAATATGGACGGCAGCATCAGAACAGGCTGGGGACTGATGAGGCTAAATTAATTTTCCCTGGAATGAAAGTCATAAATCACAGCTGACAAGGGCCACTTTGTGAGAGTTGTGTTGTGTCTGTCTTGCCAGCCGCTCGCAGAGGAGAGGCAGGGAACATTTATCCTGTGGTGGTCTGGGAAATTCCCCGCTATCTAGTAGAGATGAAAATGCATCAGTCAGTCGACTTCGCACAAACCCTTCTTTCTCAGAAATGACACAATCAGCTGTGCTCAGAAATGGAGTCAATGTAAATGCAGCTGAACCGAGTTCATGTGAAGCTTTCTTTCTGTTCTCTTTCATAACAAAACTTCTAAGACTGGAAAAGAAATTTGCAAAATGAATACAAATCATGTATTATTGTTAGAGGGGCCAGACTGAGGTTATATGAAAATAAGGTCTTCTAGGAAAAAAACAAATTACACTTCTCCTCCATTGATTTGATGCATTTTTTCTCAATTGTGATGCAGTTATCCATTAATCACAATTTCAAATCATTTCACTTTTAACCCTTTGAAACCTGGCGCAACATCACTTTTCTTGTGCTGCTTTGAAATGCCTTTCACAAGTATTTAAACCTTTCAACCTGGAGCAAATTGGTGCGATTTCTTTCATAAACACATAAAAAAATGTGCAACTTAGTAAGAAATATTTCACAAACTGCAAGAAATTAGTCAATGTAAAAAACTATATATATAACTAATTAACATAATAATATATATTAAATTATGTCATAGAATTATGCTGCAGAATTATTATATATTTTTAAGGACTTTTTTCCAGGTCTTTTCATTTTTATTATCATATTTACTACCAACCATACTAACCAACAAAAAGTACAGTTGACACAACATGAAAAAAGAAAGTTGTCTTTCATCCTCAGATCTATGGAATTGATGTCTAATGTGTAATAGATGAATAAAATAAATGCTAATATTAAGTCCAGGTATAAAGCTAGGTTCATTTAAAATAACTAAATAAATAAATAATGGATAATGATAATTCAACAGGAATTTTGCTGTAAATAAACCTGTAAATCTGCCATTGTCCCCGTTTTTGACGACATGTATCTAGCAGAACTGTAAGTGCATTGTCAGCTGAAAAATGAGTCAGTTACCAAGAACACCGACAGTTCTCCTTACCTTCCCTCTGCACAGGAAAGCCATTAATGTGCACCACTGCTCCTGCTTGCCTCCTCCTCCTCCCACCACCGGGGCCTTCTCGTGTGCCAGCAGGCTGACGAAGCGGGCCGCCTGTCGAGGGCTCTCCAGCAGCCGGCCCGCACGCAGGACACGCACGTAAGAACACACTGGCCGGTTAACGCCATTCTCATCCTGCAGAGAGCACAGAGACACTCCTGGAGGTTATGGGACAGCTTGGAACAGATATGAATTGGAGGAGTTCAGGATTCAATAATCGCTAAATTGGTTAGGAATACGAGAAGTCCTTTCCCCAAACCACTAACACACTAAACCAGTGTATGATTGGCAGCAAATGGGTTAGGTTGTTTTAAGTGATTAGTTTTTGCATTCATACTGCATGTTTATTAATGTTTATTAATGTGGATTCATGTGAACTGTCTACTGGCTACTTTTTCTGCTCAATGTGCTCTTTGTTTATTTTTCTGTAAAATTTAGGGGTTTAGTTTGTTTTATTCTTGTTTGTTGTTTTTGCAGTTAAGGGTGAGTGTGTGTGTGTGTGTGTGTGTGTGTGTGTGTGTGTGTGTGTGGAAGGGGGGCACACATTTTTAACTGTGTGCAACTAAACTAAACTACACTAAACCAAACTAAACAATGAGTCAAGGAGCTGCCTGTCTAAGGAATAAATATACTTTAAAGTAAGCAAAACTCTAGTATATAAAGGTTTTCCCCAAAACCTCTGCGAATGTAGACGAACCTGTGCAAAGATCTTGACCATTTTGGACTGGTGGGACGGACGTATCTCTAGGAACTCCCTCCACCACTGTTTGGCATAAACCAGGAAGAGTCTCTCCTTCTCTGCCGTCCTCTGCCTCTCCAGTGATTGCTGAATGAGAAACACACACTGACGTCAGTTAGTACATTAACAGCTTTAATGTTTTCTGTTACAGTGCTGCCTTCATATTCATTCTGAGGAAGACTGATTCTTAACAGCATTCATGGAAATCTGTTGTAATGATTCACTATCAGTTCACAGTACTACTTTATTCATGAATAATGAAGCTGTGAATCAACAGACGGGGAGATAAAGACACTCCAGTGGTCTGACCTGTGTGCTGATGATGTCGGTGCTCAGAGTCTCTGTGAGCGGAGGATAGAGCTCCAGACTGACAGTCAAAACACCAGCTGGGACTTTACTCTCACTTCCTGGAGACACACATAGATAAATACATGCTACTAAAAGCTGTTTGCCACATCACTTAAAGCTGGGAAGAGACACAACTGCAAATGCTTTTTAAAAACCATGCATTTCTGGCAGTTGCTTACTAATCTACTGTTAGTACACAAACATAACTATTAATATTGAACAGCACTGGTTTCCAGTCTAGGAGCTTAAACCCCTCCATAGATTCACAACATCATTAAAGGTCCTGTGTGCAGGACTTAAAGGAATATATTGGCATAAACAGAATAGAATATAATAAGTTTGGTTTTCTTGAGTGTATAATCACTTGAAAATAACCATTGCTAAGTTTTCCGTACTTTAGAATGAGCTGTTTATATCTGCGTAGGAGCGGGTCCTCAATTACAGTCTGATCCGTCTCTAGAGTAGCCCAGAACTGACAAACCAAACACTGACTCTAGATAGGGACATTCATGTTTTTGCATTGGCCACCATAGTTAGAAGCCCCTCCAAGATGAGCAGCGTAGAGAAAAAAATGTTTAAACGTGAAACCGTTAAGAGGAGGAGACCGCTGTGGATAAATCAGCTCCCTATAAACATCAGAAACAATGAACACTGAAAGAATTTTAATCTGGTGAACTTTCAGCTGGTTGAAATCTGCAATCCTCACTGCTAGATGCCACTCAATCTCCCTAAATCTTACACATTGCTCCTTAAATGGGAAGAAAAAGTAGAATTTTTTTTTTGCTTCTCATATTAAGGTTTTTTTTTTTACTACTTTTCTGTAATCTTCATTGTAAATACTAAGGATAAAACTGTTAAGAGTTTCACGGTGAACCATGTTAAAATTCGTTAGTATTACTGTTTAAAAAATTTAAATTTAAAATTTAAATTATCATTAAAACCGTGTTTGGTATTGCTTGAAAAGCTCACAGTAAATAGTGTTCAGCATCAACCAAAGTTAGAAACAGTCTCTCAGATGCAGGTGCAGCATACAAAATGGCTTTGTTATTTCTTGTTTACAGACTGGGTATGAAGGAGGCAAACCCAGTCCCTTGTCCTCTTCTAAGACAGGCTATCTTTAATATTCATTCACAGTTGATATGGTTGTCATATGTTTACATAGGCTGAGACTTTGTTAATGTTATTATTTTCATGTTTCTGCATGCAAAAAGTGCATCTGAGGCAGATCTTACATGTAAAGTATGGGAGAGGAGAGATTCATGTTTGGAATTTAATGTTATAACACAATACTAACTACTCCTCTACAATACTCTATTCTACCAATGAACTGCAATAACCCTTTGAAAACTGAAGAAAAAGAGTTAAGAGTTTTGCTTAGAGTTAAAAGGTTTAAATACTTGTGAAAGGCATCTGCAAGTAACACAAGAAAAGTGATATCAATCCAGGTTTCAAAGGGTTAATCATACTTTACTCTTAGCCATAGAGAAGTTACCTTTTTAAAAATGAAAAGATCAGTAATTTGGTAAATGATATCACTCTAGTATGCAGCGCAGCAGAATCACTCTTTCTCACCGACTCCCATCAGTTCCACAGCAAAGCAGGTCCTCCCACTGGGCGAGCTGAGGACTGTCCTCCAGTCCAAGAAATAGGATGAGACCAGTGTTGTCTCACTCGAGGTGTCCGTCTTGATCAGCACCAAGTGAACTGGGTCACACAAAGACAGCATGGTGGTTGCGTCCGCCATTTTACTGCCTTCTCCTGCAGAGTCAGAAGTAATCAGGAAATAAAAAACTCAGTTTAGATAATATATTAAGCAACATGAAGAGAATGCAGTACAACTGACTGACACCACAGTGATAATCTGCACATACCTGTGCCGTCTTTGTGGATTTCTAAGAGGAAGCCTTCCTTCAGGTCAGGTTCGCAGGCACATGGCACTGGCTTGGAGCGGAACCTCTGGCTGCGGAAGTGCAGGTAGAGCGTAAATGTAGAACACACCTGACCAGGTAGAGGCTCCGGCTCCTGGAGGTGCTCCAGAAAAGCCTTACCACCGAGCACTTGGAGATACAGGTACCGCCTGGACGGGTCAATATTGGCTGAGAGAATAAAAAGAAAGATCCGTTACAACCTTTAACAAGGACAACTTGAGAGAAAGAAAAAAGGTCATGCTATCATGTTGGTCTATTTGGGGTTGTAAATGATGTTTCTTACTTTTTTTCAGCTGAGTGATATTCTTGTCAACAAAGTGAGTCGCCGGCTTTGGAGGAGATCCTGTTTCTGCATCTGTGGGTACTTCCTGCCAAAGAAGACCAACATGAGAATAGTCAGCTGTTGACTGAATTCATACAATGCAGAAACTTTTATCTCTATTTGGTTTCATACCACGGAAATTATTTAAGAAATTTGTGATATACAGTCAGTTAAGATGTCAATTTTCAATTTTGAATCTAAATAATTTAAGTGAACGGCTGTCAGCTTAGTTGTCAAGTAAGTAAATCTGAAAATTACCTGTTAAGTGTACACTACCTGGATAAAATGTAGATCCTTCATCACATCGTCAATGATACCCCTGCGCTGTAGAGCATGCAGGAAATCTGCCTCAGACAGAGATCGATGTGTAGAGCCTTGGTCATTCCTCATAGTTTCAGCCAGCACCTCTCGGATCTTCCCATGGATGTCCATCTGATAAACAAAAGAGGCAGGATAAAAACTACATCACAAGTGGTCTTTGAAATATCTGATGATCTTGTTATGACTCCTTGTCACTTAAAATTAATTGTTTATCTTTGGTTTTCCTCAACCCACAGGAAATCAACAATCAATAAAACTGAAATCAGGTGAGCCCTCTTTTACCGATTCTCTGGTTCACAGAGTTGGCAAAAGTTGCATCATGTGAATAAAACTCTTTCAGCTGTATGGACAGCCTAATCAGAGGCATTAAATATGGTCTTCCTCCCTTCGTTCTGTATTTTTCACCCCAGCCATGTTCTGTGCATCCTGTTCGCAGAATTCTTCATTTGATGTGTTCTACTTTGTTTACCTAACAATGCACATTATTTTTATTTAGACTGTAATGTTAAATCAATACTTTGTTTCTCTTTTGTTTTCTCTTCCTCACACACGAAAAAAGAAAAAGCGTAAGAAAACTACTAGGAAATGAAAATGAAATAAAATTCCTCTGCTTTGAACTCTGAACTTGGACTCATGTCTCCTCGATGGTTTCTAACACACTCCAGTATATCCCCTAACCATCAAACTTAGATGCTGACAATACTTTCAGTTTGAAGTATAAATGGATCTCTGCCCACTGCTACTGCTACTCTGCTACTGACCTATTTGTACAGTAACCTTACTTTACTGAGTGAGCAGCCTATAGACCTCTGCGGGCTAGACAGGAAAATCCTTATGTGGCCTAGAATAGTAAGACCAAACAAATAAATTATATCATTAAAAACATATCTAGTCCAGTCGAACCTAATAAAACACAGAGTGTAGAGGGTCCCAGATCGTATAATATGAAATATGTGTGCGCACTTATGTCAATAAGGAAGTAAACATTAATTTGCTAAATGTTTGCCTAGCATTTAGCTTAACGTTGCGAGTCTCCATACAGATAAACACGTTCGTAATATGTAACTATAAACCACGAGACTTAAGAACAGGACAATGTTTCCCCAACGCAAACGAAGAGAATTAAAAGCTGCGTAATTTGCTCACCTTGAGCAGATGGTTGTGAATGATTTGCTTCAGCTCCGAAGCTTTTTCTGGAGGCAAAGACATGGCAGCTGAGGCGCTCTAGCAACTTTTAGGAAAGATACGTTATTATTAGGGTAATTCCAGGAACGCCAAACGTGTATTTCAGTAATATTTGCAAACATTTGTCGTCTGTAACATAATTACATTTCTATATCAGCCGGTGGATGATAACAACAACTGCCAGTTTAAACTGTGGCGGAAAAGCAAGCGGGAACGTGGCTCCGCTGATGCCTGGCAATGTCCGGCCAAATTTGTTGAGGTATTTAATAATACTGTCTAAAACGATTTATCAAATAGTAGGATTACACTGGTGAGCTTCTTTATTTCAGGGTACGTTTAATTTATTTGTATTTATTTTAGTTTGATGAAATATTTTCTATTTTATTCAGGCACTGTACCGGTTGCCCTATTGCCGTGTGATCTGCGACAACCACTGAAGAACCCTTTTGTAGTCCAATTGTAGTTTTACATCTATGGTGAAACCCTGTTACATCTTTTTGTATCTATGTTACCATTTTGTTCATATCAAAAACACCAGTTGTATATTATTAAGACATTTTTTAATAATTTTAGTCTCTACTTAAACTAAACAACATTTTATGATTTTCTGTTAATAAGACTCAAGGAAAAAAACAATGCATTGTAATGCATTCTGTGTGAGGGGATTATACAACAAAGACAGTAGTCCCCTCTCCTCACACGCCAAAGCCATCCCACAGACATGAGAAAATGAAATTACTACAGCAGTCAATATGAGCAAGGCCTCTTCTTGAAATATTGAATCAATTCCTGGAATCCACAGTGAGAGGCCACCAGTCTGCCTGCATTGATTTAGCTCATAGTCAGAATGAAATTATGACTGTAACACAGCACAGCAGTGCAGGGATGGGGACAGACAGAACTGTGGATGCACATGGTAAAGCTGCTTCACTGACAAAAAACAAAGGGAGACAAGGAGCATTTGGTAGAAAAAGATGAATGTTTTATTTTAAGAAGTATTTCATGTTTTGCTTTTTTTTTTTCTCAAAACGCCATCCGTCATGTTCTCACTGCAGCTCAGTAGCGTACAAAACTCCCCTGAAATCTTATGTGGAAAAACAAGAATGAATGGAATGTTACGGTCAAACGTGTCTCTTCCGGGTTAAATGAGAACTCAGTAAAAAAAGCTGTGTCCGACAGTGGGAACTTGCCAATCAGCAATGCACCGTTTCATCTCAGTACATGCCAATGATACATTTGATGCACAGTGAACTCTGATACAAATCTGCTGTATCACAACTCCAGTTACTACAAACCAAGTGATGCAGTGCAAACACATTATGTGGGAACAGCTCGTATAAACCTTGATCAGTACTGATGATGCTAGTGGAGCACACATTTTGCCATTTAATTCACTTCAAGGCACATGAAAAGCTATCTCAACCTGCAAACAGATACAAACATGTATGCTAGATTCTCTCCTTACTAGAATTGAATCCAATATGCTCTGTTCCCGGCGTCTAAATTGCATTATTATCGCTTTAGATTGGTCCCAGTCAATTGAAAACCAATTTGGTGATTCAAATTAATTAGTCAAAAGCAACACGAAGCTACTATGACTATCACTTTGTAATGCAGTTGTCAGTTATGTCAGAATGGAGAATACATTCCACACAATTGGGGTACAGGGTTTTGTCATTGCCAGGCGTTCCAAAAAACGGACAGCTTTGCTTTGGTTTCCTCAAAAACAAACAGTGGGACAACTTGAAAACACACACATGAACCCATCCAGTGGGTAAAAACACGCAGTAAGCGGTGAGGGAGCTGACAGCTTGTATGATCCAACCAAAACCTATGAAAAAAGGTGCTCGTTTAAGAGAAATGGCTAACATTCTAGCAGAGTTTGAGACATCAGCGAGGCGGCTCCCCATGAAGTGTCCAGTCACACAAAAATATATATCTGACCGTATCGGGATGCTCTGCTGAGTGTGAATGGAAGAACGAGCGGTGCTCTGGAAAACCTCTAAATGCATGCATGATATGCAACTTTCATGACAGAAAAACAAAAAATCCCCACAGCTGACCTACGTATTTGTGGTAGGATCAACACAAGTCATTTTGAAATGCAAAATGTAAAACCAGAGAGGATCAAAACACATCTGACCATTACAAATAAAGAATGCAAAAACAAACCTGTCGGATTTTTCTTTTTTTTTTTGCTTTGTACTGCACCTTTAGTAAGTTTCTTTCAAAGCCATTTGCTATGATACAGTACATTCATCAACAGTGACAAGAAGGAAAGGAAATGAAATCATCGTGCTGGCACCAAGATCCTGAGATGTTACTATTTTTGTTAAGATCTTAATGAAAAATATACACACAATCATTTTGATCTAGCGCTCCCACATTTGACCTTAAGAAATAAATACCCTCAGTTATGCACATAATACCATCTACATCTACTTAGAGAAGTACCTACTCCTAGGTACTGGTGCAAAATAGGAGTCAGTTTTAAGTGACCCAGAGATTTCACTGGGCGTACATCCAGCACACCAGCAGGCCGATGGCCACAGCTGCCCCGGCACCCACGTTGAGCAGGATGGGTCTCCAGTACAGCCACCTGTCTCGTTTCCTCTCCGAGTCGATCAGTCTCTGTTTCATCTGCTGGACCTTCTGCGAGATGCTGGCCATCTTCTCCTCACGGTGTCGCTTTCTTACGCTGAAACAAGAGTCAGTTACAGTAAGTAGTCAGCAAATAACAGTATGGAAATCCCATCAATAGCCCCTTTTTCCGACCACAGGAACTTTTCCCAAGGACTAGTGACCTTTTGAGTAACTTATTACATTTTGGCCACAGGGACCAGAGTCTAAATTAAGTTCCGAGGACATTCTTTTGGCCCCAGAAGATTGGGGGTAGTACTTTTTGAAAGTACAGCAACTTTCAGGGTATCTAATGACTGATGACCGTTGACCATTGACGGTGGAAAGATAGATAATGAGCTGATGGAGCCTTTTTAGTTCCTTGAAAAGTTGTCCGTGAAGTCCCAGGAAGTTTGGGTCAAATTGTGGCTTTTGTTTCTGCGAGCCGTGAGCGAATTTGGCAGGAAAACACACTAAATACTCTATTATGAACTATATAAACGCTATATTGAATATGATATAAATAATTCGCTCATGATAAATGATAAAAGATGCTTCCAGTGCTTCTCCTATGCTTGTCAATTGTGTCTACAGAGAGGGAGAGAGCCATGCAGACACACAGAGACACAGACACACTCACAGACAGACAGACACACACACACACAAGCATGGACAGAGAGACAGGGACTGCAGGAGCTGCGTGACAATTAGCGTATTGCAGCATTCTGCATCCAGTATGAACCCAGCGTTAGAGATCAGAATGTGGCTGCCTAGTTTCAAACAAAAGCATGACACTGAGCTTGGACACTTTCACATTGTGGAGTCCAAAGCAAATACATTTTAATGTCTTTACAGCCGAGTCCTTTCTTCATAATGCACCTGACAAAATTCACTTTAAGAAGTCCTGAGCTGCTACTTACTGCCCCGAGTTCTCTGCCACGTTGTGGTCTTGGCTGTCTGGCTCTCCTACTGGCGGTTGGTCTCCTGAGGTGGCCTGCGGCTCCAGACAGGGTCCTGGCTGACCGTTGGGCCTGCTGTCGTTGAGGTGCGGTCTGGGGGGAGGTGGTGGAGGGGGCAGATCTGGCTCCGAGCTATCTCTTGACATCACTGTCTGCTTGATCTGCTAAAGGAGACGAGACACAAAGACACAGCATACATGGAATAGTTAAGCCTTCTCCCATCTTGTGACAAAAGGTAAGCTGAGGAAATAATTTGGGACTGCCCAAGGCTACATCTAAACTATTATGTTATCATTTTAAAACAGAAACAATCGACAACCGGAAAGTAAGACCATAGATTTTTGTGCTTGGACTGATGACAAGTTGGAACTGTAACTGAAGGTAACACATGAGTATTGGGGGGTAAAAACTGAGGGTTGTTGCAAAATAAATTCGGCAATATAGAGCAGTGGCGGGAGCATTATCCAGCACCAGAGGAGGCCATCGCAATGGGAAAGGAATACCTGCACAGGAAGAATAAAATCATGTCGACCTAGAAAAAATGCTTTGGCTTAAAATGTCATGACTAATAACACCCAACAGGGAAGTGAATGTGACTGTATGCGTCATCATTTTCAAAGGTATGTGTTTCCACCTGTTCAGACTAAAAAGTAACCCCATAGTTGGTCGTTTTAGAATAAACTTATTTGTACGGATGTCGCCCAAAATTGGCCAACAAGACCTCTGTGTTCATACAGAACAAAAATGCTAACCTAAACTTCTAGAGATGCAACGAAAAATGATCAAAACACGAATGCGAGTGTAAAAATAGCTTATATTACATTACACTGCTTTTCAAAAACATTTAAAGCTTGCCAGCTCTAGCAACCATTTGGGTTTTCTTTGTTGTTGTGCTTTATGTGGACTGTCTCAAAGGCAGATTTTTGTTGGCAAGCTAGGGCTGTCAGCATTAACGTGTTATATAATATATAATGTATATAATGCGTTAATCTTTTAATTCACGTTAAGTGAGTTTTAGGGGCAATGATGACTGTTGTCATATGAAACTAGAAGACCAACCATGTCATGCTAGTTTGTCAGGAAGGGAATTGAATATTGCTCCAAAGTTAGGCTAAATTTGCAGATGGAAAAAAAACATGGCCATTTCACAGGGGTCCGTTAACCTCTGAACTCAAGATATCTGAATGAAAATGAAATGGGTTCTGTGGGTACCCATGAGTCTCCCCTTTACAGACATGCCTACTTTACCTTAGTGCCATGCAATTTTTTGTTGTTTTTTTGTAACTGTTATGGAATGTGAAATAATGTAGTAAAAAACATGCGATTAAAAAACAACTGGAAAAATAATAAAATTGTGCAATAAAAAAAAATCATTTGACAGCCCTAGACATTAAAACCACATTCAAACAGCAGACCGGCTTTTTTGTAACAGTTGTGGACTTCAAATTTTGGTCAAACACTTACCGAGGGGCTGTAATTTCATAAAAGGACTGAGGCATAGTTGCAGTTTCAAGTTGTTAGTTTTACTTTCAAACGATTAATGGGAGCAAGTAGAGGTGTGAGGAAACTATATAAATACCAGATGTGTCAGCTGATTTCTGTTACATCAGGCCTGCATTAAGCTGATGATATCAGAAGCCTAAACTGTGATTCCAGACAACTCTACCTGCTCCTGACAATGGTTTTTAAGTAAAGCCAAAACTTGAAACTCAAACAATGCCCGTTTAAGACCATTAAATAAAACTTAAAACTACAGACAGTACAATGGGTTAAGTAGAACCCTGTATTTCATGGATCAAGTTGCAAACTTTGGCAGTCACCTGCCTCGTCTCAGATGTCAGAGTTTGACTGGAGTTTACAAACATTGTATAAATCTCACAAAAGCCCGCGCATGAGCCTGAGACATTTTAAAAGCACAGTGTTACACTCCAGCCTTGATACTGAGCTACCTGGTCTGCTGAGTTGGCTGACAGGATGAGTTTGGCTCCCTCAATGACAGCCATGTAGGAGAAACGGAGCTGGTCAGGGGTCTGGATCAGGCCCATACGGTATTCCCTCATATCCAGTAGCACCTTCTGTATGTCCACCGATGACGGGTTCTTCCTCTTGGCCATCTGCAAAACAGATTAACATGTTTAGAATACAGATGAAAAGGCTCTGCAGTTAAGCCCATGTTTTCACTTGATACTGAAACAGTCAGACAGCCTCTTTTTTTCCCTTTTAAGTCTGTCATCATCTAATGGTGTTAGATAAAACAGCTAACCTAAATTCTATGAATGTACTGCAGCAGCATTCCACTAAAGCTGACGTTAGTTGTCAGTTAGCGATTTACCGAATCAAATCTCAATGCGAAAGCCTCAGTTAAACTGCTTAGCAACAGCTTTTTGGCATTTTCCCATTTCTCTCCTGTGACGGCTAATTTCTTTACCCCCCAAAGTGGGCAAAGCCTTGACGATGGTGACACAGGTCTGATCTATGTGTATCACGTGATAACAGTGATATTTCAGCAATCACACACAGTGCAGCACTATATCTTAACTGATTAATACAAGGGACGTATTTTGTGTAACGCTTGACATGTTTAGGAATTTTTATGTACATATTTTAAACAATACAAAACGATATATGTTCAAAACTTTTCCAAAACATTCTGTTAATTCCAAACAATTTAAGAACTTTTCCAGTCGAGGAATCTCATCCTTTTCTTCATCAATGCATAAACCACTGAAAAGTGATGTATGCATTTAAGTATAATACCAACATGCCAAAACTTCTCCCTTTGCAACTAATGGGCACATCTCATCTTACTCTTCTGCCAAAGCTAGAATCTTGTGCAATGTTTAACTCTTTGCTTTCAGCTTTAAGGAAGAAAACATTCCCCTCAACACTGACTTCATTTAGTAACATCCCTCCCTCTCTGTTCTTACCAGCACCAGGCAGGTGTCCACCAAGGCGAGGGTCCCTGAACGTCCGATCCCAGCGCTGCAGTGCACCACAGAGGGCCCGTGCTCCGGTCCCAACGAGCCAGATTCCCGCACCTTGAAGAGGAAGTTGAGGAAGGAGGCCGGAGATTCTGGGACACCAAAGTCAGGCCACGTGGTGTAGTGAAAGTGGTAGATCTCCCTTGACTCGCCTGTCTGCGTCAGGAGACATGTGATGATTAGAGCATTGTATAGACAGAGTTCTGCATGACTAGGCTGATTTTTTACTCGGAAAACATCACACAGCCCATGAAATAACTGCATTTATCATCTCCAGACTTACATGTCGGTTCTCACAATAGTTTCAATCACTCAAGAGAATACAAGTTCAGACAGGTTAAGTAATTTCAGAGCCAGTAACTGCCCTGAAAAGTGTCTGGATCATGTAACACAAGCAAATGAAAAAAACAGATTCTTTATACAGTAATGGAGTGCAATTGTCCTGAAGTAAAAATTGCAGTTTTCACCTCGTAAAATATCTCTAAAATTGCACTACTCCACATACAAAAAAAGATGATCTAATAGTGTGCCTCTCGTGCTCACCATTGTGTTTTGCAGTTCTAGCACTCGGATCGTGTAATAGGATTGGTCCTCCTCTGAAAGTAGCCTGACAACAAACCCCGTGTCAGTGAAAGACATCTGTAGCTCCTCTGTGGTGGGCCAGTACTGTGCACACTTTTCCTGTGAAGACAAAAAAAAAAAAAAGATGATTTAGTCTTGGATAGGAGGCCACATGTTCACAGGCTGAAGGATGGATGAAGTCTTGCTGGATAAATGCACAGTGATTGAGGAACCATCACTAAGTGTTCACAGATATTATTTGTAGGAGATTCCATGAATTCAGGGATTCCTTCTTTACCAAGAAATACCACTACCACTGTGACGGAATGTGCTGTGTACAAACAACACTTTTGATTATGTTACTCACCCTCAGGGTCATTATCATCAACAGTACTGAGATACACAACTCTATAGGACTTGGCAGCTTGTTTCCACAAGTTATAAACATGCAGTTCCCACAAAAGTATTGCAAAACATCTAGCTGACTTCGATCTTCAACCCTCATCAGACTGTATATAAGTTATGGGGCAACTTCAAGCCTAAAACATGTTAAATATTTTAGTGTTATCAGTGTTCTATCACTTGGATGTTTGAGCTTCACGGCAGAATGATGTACGTGCCGAGTTTGATTTCACATTTCTACTGAAGGGATAAAGTTTCAAAGTGCTCACCCTAACTCTTAGTTTAACTCTTGTATGTATGTGCAGAATTTTGCAACGTCACATCTAGTTTTGGCACATGTAACTTATGCCAACCATACACTAAAAGACTTTGAAAAGACTTTTCAAAGACTAAAGTCTGACACTTTCTCACATCTTAAGAGTTTTTAGTCACATAGACACAGGATCTTGCAGCATCACCTTTTGCAAGACTACAACTAGATTTCTTTTGAGATTATTTCTCATCCTGCTTCTGAAGAATAACATATTGCCAAACTCTCTTTATGAAATATGACATATTACTAATTCCTTATATGTCTGCAAAAAATACATAACTTTAGAAACAAGAAAAAAGGCCTCATGTGTCAACAGTATTCTTGTTAATTCATCATCAATATAATTCATGAAGATAAACTATATTTGTGTACAAACTTTACATTATGGATTTCATCGCCTCAGCTTACTCTGCCAGCCTCTAATGGTTAGCTCCTCTGTTTTCATTGGAGGACATCCAGTTTGGAAATTAACTTTTTTATCCACTTGCCACTGTAGCTGGTGGTTTCCAAAATGTACGAGCCACTCAAAAGATTACCATTGCTTTTATGGGGTTTTTTTGGGCTGGTGAGTAAAGCAAATATAGCAGCCACTTGCAGATTTTACCAGCATTTGTATGGTGGCTGGAACCAATTTCTTTTTTAACTCTGGAGAAAACCGTTTGAATGAGAGAACCATTTCAAAAGTTAACATTTGTCACTAGAATCAGTGCTGACTGGTGAATCAGATACACTTGTTAACTTCACAACTCAGCCAATGTTTCCTCATTTTCCACTGGGCAAGATCAAATTCCATTTTGTCTTTAAAAAAGAAAAGGTGTGATACAATATGTTGTTGAATGCATGAGTCAAACAAACTACTAGCACATAGATTTAAACCTTCCAGATCCCCTTAGTATATTATTTAATGGCAAAATTAACTTTGTTTTACCAATTTTAACACAAAAAACCCCACATTTATTATACAATCTAACTTCTCCCAGCAAATACATATACCATTTCGATACGGATTTTGTTCCAATGGACATGAAAATGACAGTCAAACTGACATGTATGAAAAGTGCTCTGTGTGTAGCAAGAACATCTACAGTTAAAACCATCAAGGTATGACATTTTAAAACACACAGCAAGGAAATCAGTGTTCAGCAGGTGCTTAAGTGTACAGTACTCACAGATCCCTTTTCGATCACTCTGTTGAGCATTATAACAGCTTTGGAACACTGCTCCCAAATCATCAGCCAGAAATGACCACAGGTATTCCTCAAAGGCCCCTGTGGAAGCAAAGGCAAGAAAGAAATAAAAAATTAATCCTGTCATCGTCAAAAGCTCCAAAACATCAAAGTAAAATCCTGTACATTCTTCTACAAATGTTCACCAGATTTATCCAACATATTTATGCAGAAATGGATATTGCTTGAACTACACTGTACCTGAGAAAGAATGTAAGATCTTTGGGCTTCTTCCACGGTGACTAAACTTGCATTGATGTAGTCATTTTCAGAGTTTTCAAGTTTTACCCGACTGTGATCATCTGAAAGCAGATGAAAAAGCAATTAGAAATCACATGAACGTCATTTGCAATAATTCAAATTTCCATTAACAACCTTCTTTGTCATAAGACTCACATGGGCTCACATCTCTGTAGCGGTTCAAATTACGATTCACTGGAAGTTTTGCCACTTTGTAAGGATATTCACTGGCTTGGTTACGAATTTCCTGTCGGAGACAAAAAGACAATTAGGAAGTTAGGAGCATCACAGCAATGGGAGACAGAGAGTGTCACAAACTGGTGCAAACATATGACAATCACCTGCACCTGGCTCGCCAAAGCTGTGGCAACATTCATGCAAATACTAAACACAGAGATAACACAGCATGTGTTCTGTGCTTAATTCACTGGAACTGTCATATATGAATGCATTGCCCTGTTCTGATTGTTATCTGTACAGTTACAGTGCTGCACTGTCATGTGTCATGCTCCTGCAGGACAATAAGTTTATCTTTCTTTTACAGTCATGAAACAACAGGAAGTTTTTTTTACTGTTTGCTTAGTCCACAGAGAAATGCACGCAGTTTGTGCAGAAACTGACCCTTTAAATGAGCCACCATTTATGTGAATTTCTGATGTTACAAATATACTATATAGACCATTTGATACAACACGGAAAATAGGTCCTTTTGTATTCCTTGTTGAAATGTTTTGCATGTCATATACATGAATGACATCAGTTGACAGGAAGCAGACATTAACCCAAGCTGTTACCAAGTGATGTAATTCCAGTGAAACCTTCTTTAAAGATAGAAAAACAGAGCGTTTCAGACAGAGGGTGATTATATATTATATAAAATAATGTGTTTTTCGAACATTAAAGCATGTTGACATGTTTTAGTAGAAAAGCCAACATACAAATATGAACCTGAATATGTGCATAGTATAGGACCTTTAATTTTCAGTAAAACTAAGACAAAACAAAGTTTTATGAAAAATGTATTTTCCCTATGCAAGCCATGGGCAATTTATCTAGCTATAGCTACTTATTATGACAACATTTATACGCGTTTATTTTTAACTATAAATTGTTGTGGTGTAAAACTGATATTTTGAGTTTGGCTGTTTCTCTGTAACTTCTAAATAGGGTGCCTGTTTGCTCCAAAACATCTCCAGTAACATGTTATCCTCCGGTTAGCAGCTACTTATTACACGGTCATAACCAAAGTCCAACCGGAACAGAATTATTATAAACTAAATGCTGGGCTCTCTTTAGACAGCTGGTGGTAAAACACATGCGCTTTTCTCTGGAAGTCCTGATGAGTTCTCAGAAACTGCAGCTGACGTCTGCTAGCGTCATCCAGCATTAGCTAACTGAGCTCAACTATGAAGACTGTGCCGCTGCACGTTTTCTAGCTACAAGCTTTCTAGCTACGGAAATCAGCCACTACTAGCGCCAAATGCTAGTTTCTCACTCGTCTTCACTTAGGACATAGTACTATACATCACCCCGACACAATGTAATAGAGTCTATAAGTAAACACAATGACACGAGTCGCACAGAGGACTAAAAGTAACCAAATACTGTGCAAGGTGTCCAACGGGCTAGCTATAAAATTAGCCTAGCCAAGTAAGTTAGCAACCGATCGTCATAGAAACACGAGAGGCCCAGTGTCCCGACTTACATTGTAAAGGTTTTGCCATCTCCCGGACGAATCAATATCTTCAAATTCTTGCTCCATTTTTTCGTAATAAGTGCCCCGAGACACTCGCTGGATGATCACAGAGTGTTTGCAGCACCGTTCACTAACTTACTCCTTTCTGTTAGCCATCTAAACAGCAGTGTGTGTAACCCTGGGGATCCCTGCGGGGAGTCTGCTGCTCCTGCACAATACTGCATGCACGTCGGGTTGCCAGTTACGTGCTTTTGTCAGCCTACCAGGAGCAATAATTCCAGTCACATAACTGCTTTGTGGGTATTTTATTACATTTATAGATATATATCAACATTGACCCTTGCAGTTGACTGAATTTTAATTTTGAAAGCGAATTGGTTGAACCTACCCCAAATTATTGTCATTATTTTTTTTAATCATATAAAAGGCAGTATTAGAATAATGAATAAAGTAGCATGTAATACAAAATAAGCATATTAAAAATATTTCTGTCCGCACTCCTCAAGCCTGAAAGTGTTCAATATGAGTGTTAAAATAACAAAAAAACAAAAAAAAAAAAAAAATCAACCAAACCTGGCAACCCACGACAGGAGGAGGGCATATGAGCAAATATGTAACAATATGTGTCTGTTCTTTACTTGTCAGGGGAGGAGGTGCCTGGGATTTGACTTTATTTATTGCTCTATTTATTTATTTATTTATTTATTTATTTATTTATTTATTTATTTATTTATTTATTTAACTTGACGCTCCCAAAAGCCACAAATATTTTTCTTTGAACCTCCCTGAGTAACTGGTGTAAAATGTATAATCTTCCCTCTAAAATTATAATAACATATATAATAACATTTTCAAATCTTACCATTTGATGTCTGAAAATTAAAAGTTGAACAATAAATCCTGGAGTCGAAATAAGCCTTTTTTCTTCACTCTTGTTAGTTAAAGTGTTTTATTTATTTATTTATTTTTAACCAATTTTGAAATGAAACGTATTTTTTCTTTTTTTCTTTTCTTTTTTAAATGGCGATAAAATACACTTTTAGCAATTTATTTTAAACTAAAAAAGTTAGTTTCTGGGCTGCCTGAAATGTTTAAGTTGACTGAATTTTAGGAGATAAGCTGAATCACATAGGCTAAATAACATTTTTTTAAACGATTTTTAAAATTCATTTTGTAGAGAAGGCAAGTTTTGAATATAAATAAAGTAGCGCACAATACAAAATATAGATTTAGCAAATATTTCTCTCCACACTCCTGAAAGTTTGAAAGTGTTCAATATGAGTATCAATGTAAATATTTTACCAATATTTTTCTGATCATATAGTGTTCTGTTTGACATGACAAGTTTCAACATAAACTTTATCACGAAGTACCTCAAAACATATTTTAAAACTGGTGTAAATCCGCCCCCCTGTGGTCAATTCCGGTGTACACACACTGCATACGCTACGAGGACCCGCCAAACACACACAAGAGGACACATGACAGGCCTGCTAGGCAACCGGTGTATTGTAGCCTAGCTGTAATCATGTTTGTAGCGCGTAGTATCGCAGCAGACCACAAAGACCTAATTCACGATGTGTCGTATGATTTTCACGGCCGGAGAATGGCAACTTGCTCCAGTGACCAAAGTGTCAAGGTAACGGAAGTTAGCGTTGAGTATTCATCAGTTGGCTAATGTTAGCGTTAGCTGTCATAGCTATCTTGTTAGCATCACCCACATTAACAACACGTTTACCTCCTTAATGAATTTATTCAATAGGTTGACAGAAGTAACGCAAGGTATCCTGATAAATCGACTGCTAATTCTGACTATCGAAGGCAGCTCTACTTTACTGAATTTAGCTTCTTTTTTAGTTAACAGTAGTCAGTTTATCATTCAAGCTAGGTTAGCTGTGGGTGAGCTGTGTAGCACAGTTTTAATGTAAACACGGCAGCTGGCTGATAGCAACAAAGTATATATGAAGCGCACAGCATGTAAATCCTTAGCAGTCCGTCGATATTGATGGTGTAATCTAACACTAACTTTGATTTGTCAACGAATGATTAAAGTACTATATTATCAGATTCACAAGTGTATGTAAACACCTTCATATCACCAATATTTCAGTGAATTTACTATGTTATACACCTGTTTTTCTCTTAGGTTTGGGACAAAAGTGAGAATGGAGAATGGCACTGCACAGCCAGCTGGAAGGTAAGCCACCTGCTGTCTGATTCGTTTGAACTGCTAGAAAATGTTCCTGGTAAAATCCTAATTTGTCAGCAACATTGCTCTCACAACAGCATATTGCATTACATACTTATGTTTAATGTGTACGTCATGTACACATTTTAAAATCTAACTTAAACTTGTGTTTGTGTTTATTGATTTGACAAAAGCTCTTTTCTCCTGTGCAGACACACAGTGGATCAGTGTGGAGAGTGACCTGGGCTCATCCAGAATTTGGGCAGGTTCTGGCCTCCTGCTCCTTCGACAGGACAGCTGCTGTCTGGGAAGAAATTGTAGGGGAGTCCAACGATAAGCAGAGAGGACTGAGCCACTGGGTTAGTACAACTTAAACATCCTACTAAACTAACAGAGCACGTATTTATTTCTTAATCATAGAATCTAAACCTCTTCAGTTCAGTGGCTTCAGCAGTGTTCAGAATTATGTTTATAAGATGTCATTATAGTTAACCCTACTAACATGGAATGCTATAGCAGGTCTTCTGTCATTTCCCTTTTAGGCATTGCAGCTCGCTGCTGATATTCACTCTGCCACAGCCTTTAGTTGTATACAAGATCTGACCCACTTGTTTTATGTTGTTTTGCTTTAGATAAAGAGGACCACACTAGTGGACAGCAGGACCTCAGTGACAGATGTGAAGTTTGCCCCTAAACACATGGGTCTGATGTTGACCACTTGCTCTGCGGACGGAGTGGTGAGGATCTATGAGGCTCCTGATGTGATGAATCTGAGTCAGTGGTCCCTGCAGCATGAAATCTCCTGCAAGCTCAGCTGCAGCTGCATCTCTTGGAACCCCTCAAGGTTAGACTACAGTTTTAAGATTTATCTTGGGCTATATATAACTAGGCTTGATAACAATAAGGAATTTAATCAAACATGCAAAATTGAATTGATCAATCAATAACCTATGCAGTGCTGTACAAGTAAATGCAATATGACGCAGTGAGCTTTGATTGAGAAAAAATGCATTTGGTATTGTTTGAAATAAGCAAATGTTTTTATGGAGTTTTATATAATAAACAATTAACTGATCATTAATTTTACCAATAATCGATTAAAGTAGGTGCTGACAATTTGCAACCCTAGTTGTGACATTGAAATATACTGAAGGTTTACAGCTTTTCTTCATTTCCAGTCCTATCTGTACTGCATCTGTCTACGCAGTAAAACCTAGTTACAGGAGTTGGATCTGCAATGATCAGTCCAATTTATAAACAATTACTGTGATAGTTCATAAATTGTTGAAGTCATTTTTTCGGGAAAAATGACAAACATTGATGGTTCTCAATTATGAAAATAATTAGTTTCAATGGAACGGATGTTTTTAAGCAATAAAAGAAAACGGATATTTTTTAAAATTTCTACTTAACTATTTATGAAAACGCAAGCTAAATCTTAATATTGCTATAACACACATTGTCATCAAGATAGGATGCACAGTCCCCAAAATATTATACAGATGCTTTATCTAATATAATAGAAAAATACAATAAAGTCACTGTTGAGTAAGTAAAGCAGAACATAGTCACTTTTATCTAGGTACAGCTAGATAAAATGAATGCAGTCTCATACTGTACAACAGTCCTGCCATAAATCGTGCTTTTTATTGATGTTATTTGGTTCAAACTGTTTTAGAGACATGTTGATTCAACTATATGATCATTTTGGGGAAGCAGTTTTTGGTGTTGTTAAATTGTATTGCATTATACAGACTAATGTTTCTATTATTTCGTCCTGAGTAATCTTTTCTCAATCTTCTTATGCTCCACTCCACTGGAAAAAAACCCCACTCTGCACAGTCTCATTCACTTCCTCCGATACTGAACAAAAGGCCTTTTTCCCGGAGGAGATTTTAGCATGTCAGAGCAGGAAAAGCACAGGTTTAAATATTTAAAGTAATAATAGCTGAATTCCATTCAGCTGCTTTAGTTTAAGGTTGTTGGTATTGTGCATGCTACCTCAGTGTCACACTGGCATGGTTTATTGGAACACTTAGTCATCCCTTTTTTTTCTACTATGACAAGCCAAAATGTCTGCTGGGAATGATCAGTGATTTGTATTTTCTAGCTTTTTTTGCTGTGCATTTCTGGAGTTTGAGTGTAATCTTTTGTCTTCTTCACATTAAAAAGGAAAACACATACGTAACAGTCACTGCACTGGGCAGTTTCTAACATTCTGTTAGGTCGGTGTTACATTGAAGACGTTCTTTTACTGACCTTTTGAAATGCAAGCTTCTTTGCTGCTGAGATTTGAAGCTATGAACTGTGACCTCCCAGCAGCCTGATAGATCGTTAAACCTTACTGCCTGTCAGTCTAATCTTTTGTTGTTTTTCCTTCCTATCACCCAGCTCTCGTGCCCACCCACCAATGTTTGCAGTGGGGAGCGATGACAGTAACGTGACGTATGGTGGGAAAGTTCAGATCTATGAGTATAACGAGAACACAAGGTAGGTGTTCCTGAAGTGTTGTGAGTGTCACTCTTTTATTAAAAACATATACAATGGCAAATTCCAAGTAGTTTAATGTTTTTTTTAATGATTGTTAAAATTTTGTTTTCACCACTGTTAAAAAGGAAATATGCTAAAGCAGAGACGCTGATGACTGTAACTGATGCAGTCCATGACATCGCATTTGCTCCGAACCTGGGGAGATCGTTCCATGTGCTCGCCATCGCAACAAAAGATGTCAGGATCTTCAAGCTTGTTCCTATGAGGTGATTTATTCTGTTATTTTCCCTCTGTTTTGTCAGTTTTCATGTGACATATTCAGTGTACAGGGATTAGTGTAGTCACTCAAATCCTACATGTCACATTGTAATGACTTCATAGACATCTTGTGTTTGCCGATATAAAACAGTTGCTCTTCTGCAGCTGCAGTTGTTTTAAACAGTGTTAAATGACCTACCACTGTGTGAATTAATTTTTTGTAATTTGGATGCATGTGACAGGAAGGAAAGCACCTCTACGGGACCCACCAAGTTGGAGGTACAGATTGTGGCTCAGTTTGACAACCATAACTCCCAGGTGTGGCGTGTGAGCTGGAACATCACCAGCACCCTCCTGGCCTCCTCTGGTGATGATGGCTGTGTTCGCCTCTGGAAAGGTGGGACGTTATTTTTAAGCTTCTTTCAATGACGACACATCTGTCTCCCTTTAATTTTAGTCTGTACTGAAAGCAGAAAACTCTTCTTTTGACCAACCATTGGTGGTGTTACAGGCACTTAATGTATTTATGTGGTGACCTGCCACAAATAAATGAATGTGTAGAAAATCTATTGACCACCAACAATAGATACTGGCAACTCCTCTGAGGGTGATGTCAAATCCTGGAGTTTGTAAAATAAAAGAGAGAGAGAGAGATGAGAATAGAGAAGCTATGATGGCTTTAAACCCAGATGTCACAAGATTCAGCAGCATCAAGTTGTGGTTGTGCCATGGCTCCATCACATCTATTTCACATTCTAGTTGTCCACTTGAAGTGTTTCCAAAGCAAGTGGTACTAATATATTTTGTTTTAGAAGCATATTTAAAACAAGTTTTCAGCTCTCCCATGTTGTACCAGACTTTGTGGTTGTTTCCAGCCCACTGTCTTACCTTTATTTTGGGTCTTTGTGTCCTGGATAGTATTTACTATCAGATGGAAAACAAATCTTTCTCCTGCAGAACAGACAAAACAAAACACCTGCTCACTGCAGCAAGTAATGACGCTATAAGAAGGAACCAAAACAGTCAAGTTGTGTGCCAAAACCAAAAATAATAAAAAATAAAGGAAAAAGACAAAACAAGAAGCTAAAAGTTCCTAAGAAGCTTCATGGAACTAAGAAGAATTGCAGATGTGGGTGATATATCTCGCTGCACTTATTGTTAGCAATCCCCTTTACACCCAAGTGATATAAGTTATGTCAGTTTTCAATTAATATAGGTATTTATATTCCTCACCAAGTGAATTTCACATTCAGGAGAAGTGTGCTGGTCTGGCAAAACTAGAACCCTGTGCATAAAGTTGGTGTAGTGGAGTAAAGAGCCACACTTTTACTTTGTTTTGTTGGGGGCTGCTGCGTGCAGTGGTGATACACATAAAGTTGAGAAATTCAGACTGAATGAAGTAAATAGATAATGTATTCTGGTGCAAAGTTCAGCTGTGGTCAAATTTTTCCGTCAGCTTTTCCACTTTGCTGAAGTTTGTAGAAAATAATGGACTTTGAGTAACAGATTCAAAGTTATCTGGATTACTGTTGATAGTAAAATGTCCAGCAACAGCCAAATTAATCGAATGGTGATAAAAATGGGCAGAAGCACGGCTGCTGTAACGCACTGCAGGAAGACTAGAAGGAACAGACTGCAAGTAGCACTGATCAAAGCAGCACACATTGTTCTTTGTTGCCCTTACAGAAAAGGAGTAACTATAATGAATAATGGTTTGACCTGGTTAAGTGTGAAAATTAGGTTGCATTATTCTTTAGTGAGTTTTATTAGAGACATCATCACAACTAAAAAAATGAAATACTTTATAGTCAACTGCCTTTTTTTCGGACAGACATCATTACTCTACTCGACAGTGCGTCCCTGTAGAACTAGTTTTATACAGGGGACCTTGCATTATTGAGCAACGGTGGCATGGTATTCATTTCCAAGCCTTTTGATTTCTGTAAGTAATACAATATGTTTTCACAAAAAGTTCAGATTGTATTTGTTACTATATATTACTCTATATATTACTATATGATATATACTTTTGATGGTCTTTCTTGTGATTTAGTGAATAAGTTTCCAGGTACTCTGTTTTCTCAGTTATTGAAGAGAAGAGTCATGTACTAAATGGTCTTTGAGTTTGTGTTGTATTGTTGTTGTTATGTGTTTCGTTGTACTTTGAAAATGAGTGTTATTGATGTTCATTTATGTAATCTAGTTGATGAAAATAATGGAGATCCCAGGAAGAGTAGTTACTGTTTAATACAGAAGCTAATGGGGATCTTAATAACAAACAAACTGAGTCACTTGTTGATCATGTTACAAGCAGCACTGATTTTATCTCCTGCTTCCCCTGCAGCAAACTACATGGACAACTGGAAGTGCACCGGCATTCTAAAAGGAGACGGCAGCCCGCTCACAGGCTCGTCTGGTCAGCCCACAGCCATGAGCACCGTCGTGGGTTCCTCCGTTCAGACCTCCCAGAATGCCCTGAACGGGATGTCTGCAGGAAGGTAGGTGGTGTGGTGCGTCTGACGCCACTCACCCAGCCTCAGCCGAGCCAGTCAGAACTGACAACTTTTACTGTGCCTCACACTGACTGGGACTGCAGCTGCTCACTGACAAACTTCCCCGGGCCCACACTGACCTAATGTTGCACTCATGCAAAGAGCTTGGCTTCCAGCGTTACAGGCTGCCGGTATCAAGCCTGTGGAGTTGGATGTGTTGTGGTGTTATTTTTAAAAAAGCGATTTCCTCCTGATTTGTACAGATGCATGCAAGAGTAGCGTCCACTTTGCAATGTCAGTGTTAGGGGCTAACCGTATTCTTGAATATAAAATCTAAAATAAATCTGTTTTATATAAATTTGATATGTGATGATCATTTCAGTCTATTTTATGGGGATGTACAGCAGAACCATTGTGTTGTTGGGTGAAATTATTTTGTAAATACTGAGAAATTTAGTTACTTTACATCTTGAAATCCAACATTGCGAATATTTCCATTTTGAGATGAGCAATTAAATCAAAGCTCCATTTCACTTTTCAATATGAATGTATCCTTGAGCGAGTATTGCCAAACTCTTTGCTGAGCAGGAGGACAGTTTGATTGAACCTCATTAACCACATGTAATAACATCAGAAAGTAGTATGAACACATGCGGTGTGGGTATGAATACAGCCACTGACATTTATGGCTTTACATTTTGAACAAATAGATAATACAACCTTTCGTTTATAGATTAAACATTGACTATATGAGCAGTAAATCTCAACCTTTCTCAGTTCAGTGCACTCAGGTTTTGTTGCTCCAGCCTGACTTGGTCTGGTTTGACCGGTAGCTTTCACTGCCTAATTTCTTGCTGAGTTTCTGACTCTACTCTTCATATGCTACAACTTCACCGTTTGTCATTCACTATTATGCTGTAACTGGCACTTGTAGCCACAGTGGTCGCTATTCAGCAAATGCTACTGCTTAAAAATTTAGATATAAATGAGCAACTATTATTATTTAATGTTACATGAAACAAGTAAAATCTTCAGTAGGCTAATTGTGTTCTGAGCCAACACTTGTTTTATCAGTGTTGGTATGTGGCTGTATTTATGTTCAACTTAAAGGGAGAGTTCACCCAAAAATCAAAAATACATATTTTTCCTCTTACCTGTAATGCTATTCATAAGGGTGGTTTACATGACAACGGTTCTTGCATTAAAGTTTTGTTGTGGTTTGGCCATTTGTTCACACAACATCAGCGTTACGGAGACCTGAAAATGCAAACTTTTGAAACAAGGCTCCAGATTGTAGTATTTGAAAACACGTAACCTACTGTCACTGTGTAAACTGGCAGTGCACGGACTGTGAGAACGGTGACGCCACGGCTGCATGTCGTGCTGTTGCGTGATGTTCTTCTGTGGTGTGTCATTACAAAGTTACATTACATTGCTTTTGTGGATAATCATTTTCACAATGTCAGTTCTCGAAGTTCTCAATTTTTTTTTAAACGTAAAGGAAAGACATTCATTTTTAGTGGGACCCTTCTGGTCAAAACATGGCCTTAGTCTAAACTGGCATCTCCACGGCCAAGATGTCCCACACTGGGCATCTCCCACCAAAAAAATATAGACTGAGGTAAGAGGAAAAACATTTATTTTTGATAATGGGATGAACTGCCCTTTTAATAACCTCTAACTTAGAAAAACCTCTGTATTTACAATTTTTTGTAGTTCTTAACTCTTGAGTCTCCCCTAACCTGAGTAACACAAGGTCTGTTTACTGTATGACATTCAATGTTATATTAACTTTTCAACCAAAACCATTTAACCAAATTTGATTCTGTGAAATTAACTTGCATAAATGCTTTCTTGCGTTCTGAAATTCCTTGTTGACAAAGATGAGTGAGAAGTGGGGTTGTTGAAGTAATGTGTATTGTACTGCTTATTGCATGCAGGATTGGCAAGAGAGCTCCCTTTGCCCCTCCCCTGCGGCAGCTGACCTCTCCAAAGATATACCAGCATCCTGCATATTACTAATGTCTCCTCTGCGCCTCCTCCCATTCGCCCTTGTGTTAATACATTTGACCTGTGTGAGTCATGTCCTGGCTCCTTACTTAGGTATCACTGATTAAGAGCTTTAGGATGAAAACCGCATGGCTCTATTCTCCACAGCTTCCACTTTTTTTTTTTTGATTCCAACACGATGTTTCCAAATGGTTCACTACTTCCAATAACATTGCACGTACACCTTTTAGAAAACAAACCTTGATCACTACTCTGTCTGCCATCCTCCTCTCTTTTTCTTTCTGCATCCTTTCTCCTTTTCATCTGGCAGTTTCTACTTCCTTTGACATGTTTTCCCCTCTGTATTCCACTGTCGTCGTCTTCTCCTCTGTCCGTGTATTTGTCTTCTTCGTCCCCATCCATTTATGTGTTGCTTCAGGTATTTCTTCCCGCCTCTGGATCCTCCCAGAGCGGGGACCAGGTATGGCCACCTGCTGCCTCCCTCCTCTCTCATAGAGCACTGTGACGCTGAGCCCATGCAGCCTCAGCAACAGGCTCTTTCTCACAGACGCTCCTCTAGAGCACTGCTGACCTTACCAGAGGCTGAAGGACAGTGATTTTTGGGATGATTTAGCTGAAATAAAACGGGGTAGGGTAGGGGGATTAGGAATGAACCACAACACTGCCATTTATTTCTAATAAAGAATTTGATTTATCTATCTGTTCTCTATCGTTTTGGGTTTTTTTTTCTTGTTCTCAGATTAGAAAGGGGAATTGGAAGAGTTTGTGAAGATTTTTTTTTTTTAAATTTGCATTATATTGCCAGTAATTTTGGCCATTTTGATAAGCATTTAAATAGTGTGATGATGAATATAAAAATTTGTGAATAAAACAATTTACGACATTTAGTTTTGTATGTGCAATAAAAAGCACATTTTGTCCTGTTTATCAGTTATTAGACAACGTCTGTGTCTGCTGATAATTTTTTCTGAAGGACTCAACTATCAGTGCCTGCAGAGGAAATGCTATCACTCAGTGCTCGTGGAGGTTTAAAATTACATGTTGGAAGTCAGAATAAACCAAAACATATATAAAGAATGGTATTTTTGGCTATTTTACCCTTTGTGCACACAATAGGAAACTGGCAGCATGCATGAAAGGCTTGCTGCCATGTGGTCTATGAAAATAGCACATGATTCACTGGAAAATGATCCACTGTTTTTTGAATGTTGAGTTGGGTGTGAAATTCATTGTTATTCTTGACACTTTATACTCTTAAACTTTGAACTGGTATAGTTCTCTGGCTGTCAACTAATTTTGACCCATTTTATGAAAGTGAAAAATGTGAAACAGTTCTATTCAGATTCAGCTATTGTGTCTGAGCAAGTCCCAACAGCAATATTTTCAAAAAAATGTAACTTAATGTAACTCTAATATGTGATGTGTAACATTTTGTTTTCATCACATACATTTCATCTCATACATTTTCTCCTAACGTTCTATCTCTCTCTCTATGTTTGAATAGTTTGATAATGCATATTTAGTTTGAATGTTTTAAGAGGAGCAAAATAATGTTGTGGCAGTGTGATTGAACATCTTGGATCATGAATCACAAAGGTTCCTTATGAATGTTATGCCCCACTTTTAAATTTAATTGCATATTTGAGATCGATTGAACGATGTTTGTAGTAAACATTTTACTATGGGACCTTGAAAAGTTATAGAAAAGTTTTATAGTTTTGTCCATGAAAATGAGTGGGAACCCTATAAAGAATATGCAAATATGATGATGATTTACTCTAAAATTAGGGAAATAAAGAGTATGCCATTTGTTTTGACAGGGAGGATGGCATTTCATTTCATGGTTCACTCATGTAGCTGCCTCTGGGAAAGCTGGAATGCATATAGGATGCAGCTGTCTGCTAACCAAGGCACTCTTGCAGCTGTTAAGCAGAACACTTGATACAACAAACTCCACCCTTGGCCAGTCACTGTGCAACTCTGCTTTCATGTCCTTGTGTATGGTAGAAAAAAATGATTTGTGTAACTTTAACCCTTTGAAACCTGGAGCAACATCACTTTTCGTGTACTGCCTTCAGATGACTTTGCACCCCAAGCAATTTCTTTGAAAAACATGGGAAAAGGCAATTGGCAAACTAGTAAGATATATTCCACAGATTGTAAAAAGCTAGGGAAAAATAGCTTGGGAAAAACTATATGCACAATTATCATAATTACAGATTTAACCCTTTGAAACATGGATCAACATCACTTTTCTTGTGCTGAGTTCAGAAACCCTTACAAGTATCTAAATGGGAGCAGTGAGCAACTTGGCAAGAATTAGGACACAAATTGATGAGGAGATCCTGTTGAATTAATATTATGTTAAGCACATTTTTCCATGTCACTTCCATTTTTAAAATTTATTTCCATTTTTTTTTACTTTATTTCTTTTTTTTGTAATTTTCAGGTAATATTATTGGGGTTTTTTTCTTTTCTTTTTTTGTCTTTTAAGGCTAATTTTCATGTTATTATACGTACTTTTTTTTTTTTTTTTTTTTTTACTAATTTCTTGCTCATGTTTTTTGTCATTTTGTCTTTAGTTGCTCACTGCCTTCTTACCAAGGTTTTGAAAGAAAAAAAGACAATTTGCTCAAAGGGTTAACCGAGGAGCTGTATTAAAACTACTTGTTGATGTTAAATCCTATCATCATTCATCGTTTATTTTTACCGTTTGTTTTATTTCTTTATTGTAGTGATTTATATTGCCAGTGCATTATGGTTGGAATCTAAAAATAAGCAACGCCGCTTCTTTCATTCATCTTGTACGGACAAACACACGATTGATGCATCAATTGGCTATTTTCCAAACAGCCCAAAGTGACCAAGTTACACTGAACGACATGAATCCAATCCAATCACAATCGACGATTTTATTCCTTTTGGTTTTGTTGTCCAATCAAGATGCTTTAAAATGGCCAAAGTCCCGCCCATGTGACATGACGCTCACGCGGGCTTCCTGTGGTATCTGGGCGCTGCTCAGACCTCCAAACTGTTGTGCGGCTGGTTTGTTGTGGCTGAATTTAAGAAATAATAAAACATGTAAGTGTTTGGGAAGTTACTTTTGGAACTTATCTTCACCTCGGAACGGGTCTGCACCAGTTTACGAAGACAAAAGTCGAGTTGGAGAGGAACCGTGGCCTCTCGGCCCCTCTTTTGGAGTGAATGTGAGTTGAAGACCAACTAACGTTATGATTAATTTTCTTGCTGAAATGGGTTAGTCTAAAGGTTTGGGTGACTGTAGCAATCATTTTTCGCTTATTATTGTGTTTTCTGTAATTTAAGTTGGTGATACACTTCTTTAAGTCAATAAACGAAGATGGTGGAGTAAGTAGCTCAAATTTGGAGCGTGCCGGTGATTTAGACAAACCACTTGTTTTTAGCAAGTAAACTAGCTAGCGTTAAAAGTTAGCGTACCTAGCATAATCGGCTAATTGTTCTTAGTTTGTTTTATAATTAGCAAATGCTAGGCCAAACTTTACAGCCGCCGAACAACATACACACAAACATTTCTAAAAACTTATGAATAACTTATGTTATATATATGTTTTTAAATGTTTTTCACAGTTGAAATGTGGCATCAACAAGTTGACCATTTCTTTACAGACACACTATGTTTATAGTTCCATCCGTACCAGTGACTTGAAAAGTTTGCATAAGCTTTTTGATGTGTTTCATGCTTTCAATGAATTCTCACTGCAATAATTAGTGCAATATTTCTACTACAACAATCCTCTGTGCAATTATTCAAATGTGCAATATAATCTTCCAAGTCTTGAATGGAGGCTATATTTAGCATGTGACACACGTTGTATATATTGTGTATATTTTTAATGTAATTTTTACTTACTGCATGTCTCTGTTGTTCATTGTAGCATTGCACACACATTTATGTTTTTATATTTTAAATTTACTAGATTTATATATTGCTCTGTAGCATAAGGCACAGTTTTATATTGTACATACTTTTTATATTTTACACACTTGACACACTCAGCATGTTATCCATAATGTAATTTAAGTATTCACATAAAAGTGCTAATTGTCTATTACTGTATTTCCTTGCATTTATATTTTTACACACTTACATACTCAACATATTATACATACTTTGTTTTTGAAAATATTTAAATGTTTACGTATTGTACTAATTGGTTACTATTTGTGCTTGTACTGTGTCAGAGCGACTGTAAAGAATGAACTCCACTTTCCCCCTTAGGATCAATATAGTATTTTTGATTCTGATTCTATCCTGATGTTTACTTATCCCATTTGTTTTTCCTAGACATTACAGATGGTCCTCACCTGAACTAAAATCAAGCCACATTTGGCTGTCCCCCTGCTCCATTCAAAACCATGGCTGACAGTTTTTACAAGCTGGAAGATGAAGCCTTTCCCAGTTTCCTCTGCAAGTCTCTGGACAGCACCAGTGGCCGTGCCACACTGGGGAATGTGACATTGGGTTCAGGCCCGGGACTTCCAGTGGCTGCCTCTACTGTGGCTAAAATTAAACCTGGGACTGACAACAGGTGGGGGCATGCTATGCTTTGGACAGATGTGACTTGTTGTGGAAAAGATCTCATGCATCTTCCTCTGAATCATCACACAAGCTATTTGCCTAGTGTGACAGTGGACAATGAAAATATTCCAATTCCTGTTTTGGAGGTTTGTGTTTGTGCTAATTGTAGCAATTAAATGCTACTGAAAATAGGAAATAATGATATGCAAAAGTAAACAAACATTAAGATTTGTCTGCTAAATATAGAACCACATATAGACACTGTTTGTTAATAACAAGTTGCTGCAGCCCTTTTTGGTTTCTGAAATTTCCAACAAAGTAACCGGAACAGCCCCAGGGATGTTCATACTGAGCCAATATTCAGTGGCTAGATTTTATCTTTTAATTTTAGAACACAAACTACTCTGTAGAGTTGTTTAATACATGAACAATTGGTTGTTTTTGTTAAAGCAGTGTTATGCACTCTTGCTTTACAGAGGAGACCCTGTTGAGGCGTCCTATCTGGAGGGCAGAGAGCTACAGCAGGCAAACACACAGTCATCTGCTAGAGAACAGCCCAACTTTGCCCTCAGCTTCAAAGATGACTTGTGAGTATAAACTGTGCATGGTTCGCACTGCTGATTTATGTTTATGTTTACAGTAGAGAAAAATAGCTTTAGGTTCTAATTCCTGGAATTGTTTTGCAGTTGCAAAGTTTTCTGTAAAACTGTTGTTTATGCAATAATTTTTGATTAATGTTTGCATTATTTAAAGCAGTACTGAAGATTGCCACCTAAAATTATAGGCCATGCTATGAAATATAATATGTGTATCTCAAAGTATATTTATTTTTTTGTGAGGCAACCCATATATGTTGAATGATTTTACTGATTACTTTTACAGTTATGTACATCAGGCAGAGATGAGTTCAGTTATAGTCAATCTCACTAAATGACTAAATATGCCTAATTTGATACATAAATATATGTTTTATGTTTCCTGCATTGCTATGACAAGATGGTAATTATTTATTATTTTCTACATTTCATATGCATCATACATTTGTTTTAATTTAGTGAAGCAAGAAAAAACAGGTGAGAACAGGCAAGACATGGCAGGTTTGTAAATGAAAAACACAGACGAACAAGAGCAACATATATCAATATAGCAAGATCAGTGAGATGGGTAGGGTTTTGTGTGTGTGTGTGTGTGTGTGTGTGTGTGTGTGTGTGTGTGTGTGTGCGCGTGCGTGCGTGCGTGTGTGCGTGTGTGTGTGGGCATGTGTGAATGTCCAGCGCATGTGATGGACATTCATAATGTCTTACTATAGTGACTTTGTTCTACCTTCTTTTGCCATGTCCTTTTTATGAGGTCCTCATTGTTGACATACCCGCTTGCGTTACAGGGACAATGCGGATGACTTTATCGCAGCCCACCGCCTTTCAGACATGCTGGTGAAGATTAATTTGGATGAAAGCGCATCTCAAAACCAAGGCTACGTGCCGGGGCTTCCTTCAACACAGATGTGCTCAGTCAATGGCCGGCCCACAGAACTTGGAACAGGTAAATGCTGTTGCATGTGTTCAGCTTCATAACACTATGCAATGATGCAATGAACTGCCCAGCCTCAGAATCCGTAACCCCAGTCTTGATACTACATGGATGTAAACTTGTCCTTTCTGATATATTGAAAGGAAATGATTCTAATTATTAGAATGAGACACCTTTTCTTTGAATGATACTAATGCACTTTGTTTTTCTTGTCTCTTTTGACAGAGCTGTCAACAGGGCTTCTGACATTTGCCCAGTTTGGACATAAAGATAGTACAGATGCAAAGGTACTCATTTTGATTACTCTTGACCAGGTGGCAGTCTTGCTTTTTATCCTTGATTGCTCTTTTGCAGTAATTTATGTACTTGACCATGAAGTAATAATATAGTTATCTCTGGCTCATAAAAATGTCAACCTTTTTTATGTGTACATCGGAAAGCCACAGGGCTTAACTTGTGTAGTTGAGGACCCTGTATTTTGCTTAATTTCAGTTCAATTTCTTACTATTTGGCATCTTTAAACTTTTTGAATTTATTTTTTATAAAAGATTAAAAATAAATTTGTCTTTCAACCCCAGTTTCTTACAGGAAAAATAGGAAGAAAAACGTTACATCCAATATTTTCAAATATGTGTTGTAGTTTTGAGTTTTATAAAAATATTCCAGTGCATAATGCCTTTTCCTCCAACAAAACTTTGAGCAGGTGTCTGCAAATACATTTTCCTGGACATGTCCCACAGGTTCAGCCCCTACCAGTTACAGCTGAGGAGGACAGTGTGCAGAGTGAGGGAGTGGACAGTGACCATTTCAGCGGCAGTAACTCCAGCTTCCTGGCAAACGAGAAGCTCATGTCAGTGGACAGCATGAACAGCGATATCACAGGTTCCTACATCCTTAATAATTTAATAGCAGAAAATGAACAGATTTCCAACATGTTGTCAAAGCTTGAGTCAAGTTGTGAACATGTGTTTGATTCCCAGATGATGACATTGATTCGAACAACCTGCCTGATGATGAGTTGGAGCTGTATTTCAATAAGCTGGTGCCTCCTGCCATGCAGAGAGGCAGAGTGGAGGGCCAGGAGATCCCTGCTACGGTAAGACTCTTCTCCACTTTGATATCTTTTTCTGACTTGGTCTCTCCCACTTTACCAGCATTAGTGAGCCATTATAAAATTGTAATGTTACTTTCATTCAATTCTCATTCACTTAATCTGTTTGTCTCAGTGTCCCCATTAATATATTTCATTGTTCACAGGGACTGCAAGGTGCTGCTGACAACATATCAAACACAAGTTCTACAGATCTGGAACAGTATAGACACCAGTTCCTTGATGAGTACAATCAGGTGAGCACATTTACACTTACTGCTTTGTGACCATGTCCTGGAAATTAGGGGTTTGGCAAGAGAATCTAATTGCTCTTTTTGAAATCCAAAGCCGTCATCTCGCCAAACTGTTGTGAATAATATATATGACTCAAATCTAGATAACTGTTAAACTTAAATAAATAAATAAATAAATAAATGGTTTTGTATAACATCTTACCGTATCCTTTGTACCTTTTCTTCAGGAGGACTTCCGGATGCCTGATGTGCGTCTTGCTGCTACAGGTATGGACTCCTGTCCTGCCAGTGATGAAGACACAGAGGATGAGCTGGAGTCTGCTAGAAGGAACAGCAGTGCTACCAGGACACGGCTGCTGCCCAGCACCTCCAGACAACTGGTCTGAAAAAAAAAACTAGTTATTAAGACTGTCAAATATAGTTATGAGTATCAGCCTCAAAATTCCACATTGAGTAGTAGGTCTATCATGTGCTGTACAATAGTTTTGCTTCATTTATTGTTTGTTTTTTTTAAATGTTTTTGTTTATCTACATGTGGGCACAGGTTGGAGAGAGTAATCGTCCCAGTTTTAGGCCGGGCTTAGAGGGAGGCAGTTCTGATGATGAGGCTTCCAGCAACCGCGGCGGTCCATCTCTGTCTGGGATTGAACACAGACGATCTGCTGAAGGACAAGTCATTAACCCTCCAGTCACAGGTACATGTTTATTTCTTTTTTCTTTTTAGTTCTCTGGCTGCTTTTCCTGCTTTCTGCATATTTCAAAGTGGGTATTTTTGGTAGTTTTGAGGGAACCTAAATTCACTTACAGACTTTACTTTATAAAATTTACTTCATAGACTTGTTTTTATGTGATATTGTTTATTTCAGTTCATCTATTTTTGTTGTCTTTTAATTTATCTTTTAATTTATTCTGTCTTGATTGTATTTGATTCGGTTATAAGTGGTATTATCTGTGTGTCTACTGCTTTTATCTTTGAATTGTATATACTCCTTTTAGTATGGGTTGTTATTGTTATTTTGTTTTGAAGTTGTTTTTCTCTTGTTTAATGGTACTATTAATTTTGTCTGGCCTTAGTTTGGCATTATTGTTACTCTTACTGTTATGTTTTCTCTGCAGAAACTAAATAAAGTTATTATTATTATATTATTATTATTATTACTATTATTACAGACTATACAGCTGGCCAACCATTCGAGTCTGTCTCAGATCTTCAGGTAACTTCTTGTTTGTTTTGTGTCATTGTGTAACTCAGGGGATGGAGGAGGTGGAGATGGGAGCAGTGGAAGTGAGGAAAGTGGAAATGACGGAGGAGTCTCGACCATCCCTTTACCAACGACTGGCGTCCAGACCACCTATGATGTCCTGCGTGGGCTGGGGATTGTGGGGAGCAGTGCTGTTGGTGAGGATGAAGATGGTGATCTGGATCTGCCAGCACATGGCAGGAAAAGTCTTTCCAGACATACTGAGGTAAGAATGAGGATCACTACTGGTACTTTGACTAATACAGGTGTAACTGACAATATTGGCTCCATTTCATCTAGCAGCGAGGTGGCTCATCAGAGCAATAGGAACAGAGGTATCGCTAATGACAACTTGGCTTAATCTGCAGTGAGTTTATTTTTGCAGTTTTTGAGATTTCATGAACAATTTATTATTACTATAATTATTTTTTTAATTATATATTTTTTAGCTGTGACAAGGTCCAAACAGATAGTTCTCATTAATAGCCTTATTTGTCCACACCTTCTGCAAACCACAGATACAACAAAAGCCAAAAAGGACCAAGAAAGTTCAAATAAGTAAAGATTTAAACATAGAAAAACACATTTTAAAAAGGAAAAAAACAGACTTCATAAATAAAACCAGGATGTTGGGGCATGTCTTCATGATGCTTTAGTCAGTTTACAGACAAGGATGTGAAAACCATAAAAAGAATTAGAATAAAATTAAATAAATTCACTTTAAATAAATGAAGAATATAAAGCTATAATATACTCCATCCAGCTTTCCTTTCTTTTTAAAATCACACACAATTTAGTGCAAATATTCATTTTTTTATACCACACATACTCTGTGTTTGCACTCATTATGTGGATATTGTATAGTTTTTGCTTGATTTACACAATGTTTTCCAGATGGGCGACCGTGTGGGTCCTGTAGGAACAGGAGAAGCCAGCTCTTCTTTTGGAGCATCAGGGGCGACTCAAAGACTTTCTCCCATCAACTGGAGCATGGTCCTGGACCGACAGGAAGCACTGGTGAGCACAGATGCATGACAGCTCTAATGTAACTGCAATAGCCCGGCTGGTGGGCATTTGAATCTGTTTACGCCATATGGTTTACGCTATAAACTCATTTATTTAAAAAAAAATGTCATGATGTTCCTCTTCTATTTTTATTACTTTCAGTGAGTGTAGGTGATACTTTGCTTTTATTTTAAGGGAAATGGAGTAAATATGTAGACTAGCTACAGTCCACCTAATGAGTGAGATAGATCTTTATGATTTTAATGTTAGATTTGGGGTAAAGTATCACTTCTAAAAAATATTGTTCCTAAATCAAAAACGGCCTGTTGTTGTTTATGTGCTGTTATAGTTTGTGTGCCTGTTTTTTACTGAGTAACATAAACCCCAATGATTTTAACTATGTTGTAATACAAACCATATATGCTTTTGCTACTTCATGTGAGTGATAACTCGATTAACAGTAGAACACAGTAATAAAAAAGTCGACTAAATTAAAAGCTGCAAAGATAAAAATACTAATAATATAAGGTTCTGTTTGTTAATGTGGTTCTGATTTGAATGCCAGGATGCCATGGAGAGCACAGAGTCTGGGCCCACTGTTGACCGACTGTTGGACTCAGTCTACCTGAGAAGTGGAGCTGGACTCAGAAGACCTCAGGAATCGGCAAACCCAAATTTCTCCCACCTTCAAGGCACCCAGGGGAGCTTCCACCTCTCCCAGGTACAATTTATAATACATACAGTTGTGTGCAAAAATCTTAGGCCACCATACATTTTTTGTTTAGAGAAGTTGTAATGGGGACATAATATGTACATTTATTGCTTAGTCTCTTTATAAAGATAAGAATACAGAGAACATATACGATGTTTTTAAAACAGCAAAAAAGTCAAAACAAAATGGCTTCTTCAGACTGAAGTCAATATTTAGTGTGAAACATGGAATCATACAACCATAACAAAAGGTAGCTCTAACAATCAATATTGAGCTTTGGACATGTCTTGAATGCTACCTGGTATAAATACACTAGATTAGTATTTTAAATCTCATATTGCCTAAGAGAGTTCAAGACATGCTAAGTGGAAATTGAGGTCACAGTAAATATCTGCAGCCTAATGAGATTGTTTTGCTCTGAAATATTAGCATTTTTAATATTGTATTACTGGTTGTATTCTAGTGAAAAGACTACTGAGAAATAAATATGTATGGTCATTATAACCTTGCTAAAATAAAGTTCAAAGTGTCCAAGACTTTTGCACAGTACTGTATATAGCTATTCATTCAGTCATTCATTCATGTGCAAAGAAAAAAGAATATGGGAAGTCTCATGGCTGGTTTGGGCTTTGGCAAATCTTCACCTACTGGCAAAGTGCATGGAGAAGGCAATCTTGAAAATACAGTCTAACAGAATGGAGTATTACCTAGACCTCATCAACATTACTTTCTGAGTGTGACGGCCCCATTGTAAAGTCTTCGCTGTAACGGATGTAACATGTCTCTGTGCACTTTTTTTTTTAAAGCTATCAAGTACAAATATCAAGCAAAGTTTCAGTGTTATGCAGCATATATACATTTGTCACGTCACCCACCATTAGGTGCTGCTACCAGAATGTGGTGACAATGACGAGGATGATGATGATGATGAGGATGATGGAATAGATGTGCCTGATGGTGCCAGACCTACCTTGGGCTTAAGGGGAGGGCCTTGTGGTGAATTGACTCCTGCAGATGTCTCAGACAGCACCAGTGAGGACGACAACTGTCCCCTTTCCACCTCCCTGGAACCAAAGTATTTCTCCCAGAGCTTCCACCAGGAACAAGACGATTCCGATGATGGCTGGAACCACTGCCCAGACAACCTGGAGCTTGAGTTTCAACAAGGTTGGCGCTTTCTTTGATGGTTAGATGAGACATTTACTGAGCTGATAGTAGGTACTCATACATGTTGTTGCATGGTGTGATATGTTAACTGCATTGCTTGTCTCTTCAGGTGCTGATGCTACACATGGTGTGGTGTATCAGAATGAAGAAGGGCAGTGGGTGACAGATCTGGCGTATTACTCCTCCTTTGAGAAGGAGGTTGATGGGAAGACGTCAGAGAATGTCAACCAGTTTCAGACAGAGGACTTTGTTCCTGCCTGTATGTACTAAGTCCACAGCTCTATTGTAACACTTTAAAATTGCTGTTACATAGTTTTTATGTTTTTGTAAAATACCATGTATAAATATGCTTTGGGTTAATTTTCCTTTTTTGCAGGTAATGCTATGGAAAAGATAGCTAAGGATCAAGAGGAATTTGAAAAGGAGCACCAATTCATGCAGGTACACGATTGTGCCCTTTTACTGTTCTTGTTTTGATTTTTTTTCTCATTTTTTTACTTTTTAGACAACAGCTTTTCAGGTCCAAGTCACATTGAAAGAAACTACAGTTACCGCACACTAAAATATTACAAAAATTCACTTGGGATATATTGTGTATCAGAATTAAGTTTAAATTTAATTAATGCTTATTTAAAAGAGACACAACATATTAATGAACATCAGCATAAAATATTAATGTCAGTATGCTGGAATTAGCAGGACTGCTAATTTACATCTGTAGTCCCTTGGCAGGTAAGAGCAATAGAAATATTAAGGAAAAAATGAAATGAAAAAAAAAAACAAAAACAGCAACAATTCATACAGAGGACAGAAATGCAGTAACAGTGGCAATGTAAACTGTATGGCATAAAGTGCACCGTGCAAAGTGCCTTATCTATGTGCAAGGTGCAAAATTCAACACTTATGTTGCACACACGTATCATAGATCACTGGATAAAAAATCAAGTAGTTATATTGTAGATACAGTGCATAAGAAGATAATCCAATGAATATTACCTCCATATTGTAAGAGAAGACACTAAGATACCCCTAAAAGTCTTAGCCACACTATCTTTTGTAAAGCACGGCCTCTTGTGGTTTATTGTGAGTACTGCTGTTCACACAGGAGGAGAAGATTGAGCCAGCCTGCAGCAACAACACCTTTAACAGCGACTCCTCTTGGAAGGTCCCCACTACAAGCCACATCCTGATGAGGGCCTCCCAGGTCTCCTCAGAGTTTAACCAGGCAAACCAAAGTTACCTGCGTCTGACTTTCGGTCAATTTTTTGGACAACGCTCTGAAGCCCTGGGCTGTCTGGGCAGCACTGAGGATGTGGATGGGGTCAAAAGGGTCAGTAAAAGTTGGTTTCTTTCTTCAGTTGGTACAGAAACTAAAAATGTGCTTTCTTTCAGTCTCTGTGGGGTATTTCGATTATGCATAAAATCGTAGAAGGACTATACAGGTAGTGTATGATCATTGACCAGGTCTAACTGCCAGTGTTTTTTTTCGTTTGCAGAAATCAGCTTGAATAACTATGACAGCACTAAAGACTGTATCTCAGCTCATTTTTAGTCAAATTCTAACAGACTAATGGTGTAAAGTTTAGGTTGCATTTACTTGTGCCTTTGCCTTAGCTTTTAAAGTCCTTTTAACTGTGATATTAATTAAAATGTTGTCTTTGTTCCTCTAGCCATCCTTCGGTTACATCATTACCTCTCCAGAGAAAAGGGAGCCATTTCCCCTTCTTGATCCGTCAGAGTTCTCAGCAACAGACTCTCCTCACAATGACACTGTGGAGCTCAGTGAAGCAGACAAAACACTCAACCCAGGTGTGTTCACACGACTGCAGATGCTGAAGTATCACTTTGTACACTCACACAGCAGCACCTGATGTTTTCTGTTTGTCCTCTTTTAAAATGATTTACACTGTGCTTTTCTGACTCTTCCCTGCAGAGGACCTGGACAAAACTCTTGAGGCACCAGGTGAACGGATATCGCCAAAAGGTCATCCTGATCCAGAACCATGTGAACAGGAGGTACAGGGACTTTTTGATTATGTTTGTATTTCAATATCTCCATGTAGGTTAACATGCACAGCAGAATGGGTTTCTGACATAAAATCACCTCTCCTCTTTAGGACCATACTGGTAGAGCTGCACTGCCAGACCACAGTGAGGCCTCTGGCTCTGAGTCAAGCTTAGGTAACCAAAGCTGTGCGTCCCCCAACAACAACAGCAGCAATCTAATGCTGAGTATCAGCACAATTGCTTCAGCCATTGCTGATGCGTCCATCAGCACCAACCCATCGCAGCTGGCTGCTATGATCATGGAGCTGTCAAAGAGGAATAGGACGAGGAAACGACCTGAGTCCACAGGACCTGTTGGTCCCACTGTTAACTGCACAGAGGAACCACACACAGTTGAACATGTAAGGCTTTGGAATTTTTTTTTTCAAATGTTAGGCTTCTTTTTGATAGTATTTACCTTAATTTGGTCATTACCATGCAGCAAAAAAATGCCCTCAATCTGAGTTTATGTTTTGGTTTCTGTGGAGTTAGAGCAGAAAAATCAAATGGCTTGACCCAAGACTAATGCTCCAACATTTCATATCCTGAAAAATATTGATCCTTCATCTAATTTTTGGTAAAAAGATCTAACTGGAACAAACCAAAAAACATACTTAAAATTCATTTTAATATAATCCCTCTCCTTCTGTAGAGCTTTATGACTAAAATGTTATTTTTTGTGTGTGATTCGAGTAAAGTACCTAAAGAATTATCTGTATAGGTGATGCAGGGATCGGCAACAGTGAAAGTGGGACTTCTTAATTTCTCTTTCTAAATGTTCATCTTGAGGGAGATTTTAAATAAAAAATAATGTTTTGCCCCCTACATAGATCCTCCCTGAGGCAGATCAGAGCATCATACTGGACACACTGCAGAGAAGCGCTTGTGTCGGAGAGCTGAGTGCCTTCGACATGGAGAAATACCTGAAAAAGACTGATGTGTCAGGCAGCACTGATGCCTCTGTGGCACAAACTACCTTTGACCTTACCGGCTGGGCTGACAACCTCAGCAGCTCGCAGAGGAACCCTCAGGCAGGATATCCTGAGGAGCAGGCGAGCTTAGCCCAGCAAGCAGATAGTGAGACTCTACAGAGGCCCACAAGGACAAAACCTGAGGAGAAAGACGGAGGAAGGGAGACAACTTTAAACACTAGCTCGTCTGCAATGCCTCCTCCAAATGCATTATCTTCTTGTCATAAGAGTGACTCAAAAAGAAGCTCTATTCCTCGTCCTCGTACATCTTCAAGCTCTACCAGAAGATCTGTGGGCTCAGGGCAGTCTTCCTCTCTCGCACCTCCTGCAGACAAAATGTCAGCATGTGATAAGTCTCTCTCTTTTACTACAAACACTTGTGGTTCCCTGGGTAGGACCCTGACAGAAAATGGAGTCAAGCCAGGAGAACAAGCATCAGACAACTTAAGGTCGTCCTTAGAACCATCACAGAGTGATAAACGTTCCACTGCCTCACCCGGCTTTCCAAAAACCTCACCAGGCCTGAGAAAAGGGCAGTCAGGTCTGCCTTCTGCGCCACAGAGGGTGAAGAGTACATGTCAGCAGCAGCAGCAGCAGCAGCAGGATGGACAGAGTAACTCTCCAGAGAAGAAACCACCACCCAGGAAAATCATGACTACCCCGCTACCTCGAAGCTCTGTGGAGAAGCATGTTGGCTTCTCTTCTCAAAACACCCAGACTTCACTAGACCCTGCATCTGGTGAGTAACAAGCAGAAATATTGGGCTTCTGATTTAAATAGTACATATGCACCAGTTATCTGGACAGTAATTCTCCTTATTTACACAACAGTAGAGAATTATAACCACCATATTGCACAAAGTAGTAGAAAGTGTTGCCCCTGTGAGAATATTAAGACGACATCATAAATGTGGATGTTAACAATAACTTTGTTTCTCAGAACTGCTGAAGGGTTTTTCTGAACCTTGTGTGGAGGAGACGCAGTGTAACTTCAGACCGTCCACTTCTCCGCTTACTCACTCCTCTCCAAGTCAGACCTCCATTCCCAGTGCTGATGGGTATGGTATCACATACTCAATATATCAAAAGTATTGAATATTAGTTGTGTTGGTTTTTGTTTTTAAATCAAATGGCAATCTTTTTCTGGCTTCAATTTTAATTCAACCAAAATTGATAAAATTGTTACATGACCAGAACTGTCATTGATTTTAAATATTTATTTTGTTGTCTGGTCTGGTATAATTTAGGTTTCTGTTGTTTAGTTGATAGACATTACTATTGACAGACATGGGACATTAGTGTTTTGAGTCATTATTCATTATTGTGTTGTCTTCCCAGAATGGTGTCGCCTGTGTCGTCTAGTAGCGGTGTTGTTGACAAGCGTCCAGGTTTTGACCTCTCGCCTCAGTCTACCTGCTCCAGCCCGAGTCTCAGCAGGCTCACATACATCTCAATGAATGACTGCACTGTCGTACCTACTCCTGAGAGGCACAAGGTACGGTAGGAAAAAGTTAACCATAGCTAAACTTGGCTGCAAAACCACTGAAAGTTCTATTATTGTTGCATGAGACAAAGGTCTTTGCTTTGTAAAATTAATGTTGCAAAGTGAGGATACTGTCATGGGGGCACTATTCTTGAAAAGTTGGATTTCCATTAGCGCTACCACTCTCAAGCTTTCCGTTATTCAGCTTTTTAGCAGGAAAATCTACAGATTGGCTCTCATAATGGGCCGGGTTGGTGCAGGTTTTACAAAAAACACTGACCTCTGCATCACTGGTTATTATAGTGCAGAATCAAATGTTGAAGATGTATTGAGGAGAACATGCTTTCTCTGACCTAAACAGATAAAACAGTTCATTTTGTTTTTGTGTTACTGGTGAAATGGTTGTAGTTGTGTGTTGATCCTGATTGTGGCATTTATTGTCTCAGTTTGTTCTTTTTTTTTGCAATCCACAGAATAACTGTAGCATGGCACTGAGCACCACCATCGTCAGAATCAGTCCAACTCCACCTGTGGAAGCAGATACACAGTCTGACCTCAACATTCTTGGCCTGGCCAAAAGCCTAGACCAGGTGCAACCACAGCATTCAAAAAGTCTGGACCCACTACCAGCACAGCAGTGTAAAAGCCCGGAGCCCCCACGTAGTGCCTCTGGTCTGAGCTGTTCTCGCAGCCAAAGTGAGTGTAACTACCATCACCCCGGAGACAGGACTGGTGATGTTTCAGCAGGCTGCAGGAGCCACAAGCACCAATCTGAGTCCAATGTCCGGCAGCTCACTAAAGTCGACTCAGGCTACTGCAGTAATGTGAACATTCAGCAAACCAGCAGCACTGCAGCTCCTCAGAGCTCCCAGCAGTGGGGAGCTGCAAGCTCAGTGTCATCGTCGATGTATGCTAATAGCCTCAGCATGCCTCCGTCCTACTCATCAGAGGGGCTTCACTATGTGCCCATCCCCAGCTTTAAGCCCCAATGTGCCGGCTTGATTGACCTTCCGCACCAAGCAGATATGCAGTCCCTCCTCACTGGACGTTCTCTTTTCAACCCCCATCTGGCTCAGCAGTATTTGGCACCTGAAGCTCCATTGCATCCTGCTGCTTATAATGTAGGACCAACAGGAAACGGTCTGTTTGGTGTGTCCTCTACAGGTATGTATTTTTTGTCTTTTCCTTTCACAAGTAAAGGTGCTGTGTTGTGTATTACTAAACAATAAATACCCAGAAACATACTGATAATGATGCAACATGAGGGTGAAACCTATAAAAATACTTCCGCCTTCTCTTCCATTTTCTTTTCAAGGCATACCCAACAGTGATCTCACAGTGAGACATGTCCATCCCACATCAGGTCCTCTGGGAATTTCTGGGTCGGCTGGGTGCCATCACCTCCCTAGACCCCATCAGGGCCAGCAGGACATGGGGATGATGGGAAAGCCTTTCGGTCAATATGGTGCAGAGCCCCTGGTGGCAGGTGGTCTTGAGGAACTGAGAGGTAGCAGTGTTATGGGTGTTGTTAAAAAAGTTAAATTCCTCTACCCATTTTAATATACAGAGTACACTCTTTAAATTATGGAAAGTATTTGATATGACTGTTGTTTCATTAATATTCTTTGGTATACATTGGGTAATCATATATGTGGGCAGCAGTTTAAGTACAGGGTACAGTGGTCATGTCAACATACCATAGTTCCAAGGCCACTTAGTCTGCAAGGTGTCTCAGTTTTGACTTGTGTTCCAGCTCCATTGTGTAGAACTTAGAAGAATACAGAAAAATACAGCAGGCAAGGTCCTTCCATAATTACATCTCTTCTGGTCCACTACTGACTTGGTGTCTCATTCCTCACATAAAACAGTTAAAAGAAACGTTCCTACACGATAAAGCACAGTCAAAAACTCATTTCAATCTGCACCTAAGCAGACTTCTTGTCATCTTCTAGCACCACATCATCCCATCCTCATTTGTAATGTGCTCTAAACTGCCTTACAGCATCATAGCTGTGGTACGCAGTTTAGCCTGCATTCTAACAGAAATATTATAATATGTACTACTATACACCATTCAGAATATACAGAAACTGTTATGTAAACCTAAATAAAATTAGAACCGATATTATATGTCATATACCAATACAAACTTTTTTTACCAGGTATAATATATGTGATCAAGTGGCCCCTACAAAGAGACAAAATCCTTTTCATCAGAAAATTGCAACAAACAGTGTACTCTTACAGTATACTTACCACTTTCTGCATGGAGGGACATTATTTCTTGTATCAGATATTACTATTCTACTGTCATCTTCAGGCCAAGTGGTGGTGCCGGAAGAACTGCGGTTTCCTCACACCTGCTGTGTGGGCATCGCTTCACAGACCTCCCTCAGCCTCTTCAACCCCTCTGAGAGATGGCAGCAAGTGTCAATCACTGTCACCAGCCTGGCCATTGATGGAGAGAAGGTCAGCAAACAGAATGACGACTAATGTTAAACATGAGCGATCATAAAATATCTCCCCAAACCAGTACTCATTTAATCATCGCTTTTCTTCCCTACAGGTGGATTGCTTGCCGTACCAGTGGCTCATAGTGAAAAACAAGACAATCATTGCCCCCAAGAGTACAGAGGAGCAGAAGGTGTTGTTCATCCCTCCACAGGCTGGTGTCTACCAGTGTGTCTTCAGCGTTTGCTCCTGGCCTGCATCTGCAGAGACAGAGGTTGCTGCTAGAGCTAACATCTTTGCTAAAAGGGTGGTGCTGGTTGCCATAGCAGAGAATCCTGCACTAGAGGTAAGGGCTTCGAGTGCAAAGATCATTCACACTATTAAAACTTTGGTATTGTTTAAGCTGGACATTATTTTTCCATGCTTTTCAGTGGAACTGATTAATGGAGACAACATCGTAGTAGGTTCGTTTCCTTAAAGGTGTCAAACATTTAGAATTCTAATGTGATATCAGAGGCAAAACAAGCACATTTGTGGAAGTAAGCTGATGGTGCGCAAATACTCCAAGTGGTTACATTGAGACCTGTTTTTGGGCTACCGGCTGCAGCACTCTCTCTCAATACAATTTGTTGCCTCCATTAGTCACAAATAAAAGGGTTTAGGATAACCGAAGTTACTCTTTAACCAAAAATAGCATAAGAAATAAGGCAAAGTAAAATACTTTTGGTATGAGATTCATGTATCAGCATAGGGTCTTGTTGAAGAAATGTGAGTAAATCTGTCAGCAGATTTGCACATAAAACACCATGAACTGAAAACCTACCCTGGATTCATGAGCGCTGCGGAAAACTTCAATTTGATCGTAGGCTCGTGTGTAAGTTCACGAAAGCCAATCAGTCGTAAAGTGCCAGTGCGCTCCCAATAGTCATATATTTGCATACATCCCAACCCATGAATATCCATATAAGGAAATGGAAATGACTTTGGATGGTGCATCCTGTCGCCTGCGAACATACTGCAAACAAGGAAAGAGAGAGGGAGAAAGAAAAACTTTTCCTAAGGCTGGGATTGAAGTTATTTTGGGTGGAGTTGAGAAAAATATTTTATTTTCATCTGTTAGTAGCACAGTGGTGTGACAGTAAATCAATATATGTAAATTTCAACATATATTCTAAATAATATAAGATAGTTTGATAGATATATATCATCTCCCATGTCAGCTAAATGTGTTATATTTCTACTCGTTTGTCATGTTTAACTTGCATGTTTTAAGTACATCTGGGTATATTGTGAACATAACAGCAAAATACAATTTAAAATTGTAATTTCTAATAATGACAAGCAGTATTTATGTACATTCGTTATGGACACAAGCTCTATGAGTGGTGTAGGTATAGATTTCGTTAGTACCTTACCTTAGTACAGATCAGAGCTACTAACATATTGATGAATGCCAGAACACACACATCGTTCTGCTCATGTTTTATGAATGAGAACCTTTGTGTTTTACCGCATATGTAGAAGTGAAGTTCCTTGTCATACTGTCTTAGTCCCACCTTTTCTCAGTGACCAATAAATGAAATAAAATATGTTGCATTATATGTAAGACAGGATCTCATTCATCTTTGATTCTCAGGTTGAAGTAAGCAAATCTGGCTGTCTTGATTTTGGAGACCTTCCAGCAGGTAGTGCCAAATCTCTTCCTCTCAAACTGCTCAACAGGACTCATGCTACAGTGCCCATCCGTCTGGTCATCAGCGCAGTGAGTCAACAGACATTTCTACATATTCTTAGACCACCTACAGGCTCACTGTACTGATCTACAGCAGTGCTACACTGCCCTCCAGTGGCAGCTGTGTGGTCCCTGCAGGTTACAACTGTGACTGTGATTTAAAATGTGGCTTCTAAAGTGTGTGCAGCAGGGTTGAAGACACTGTGTGAACTTTGGTACAGAATACTTTCTTAGCTAGGGTTCATTTCTAAGCTTCATCAAAGTCAATGGCTAAGGTTGGGCAACAAGGACCAGTTCTAGAGAAAACTGGTTTCAAAATTGTTCCAAAGGAATCGTTTGATCTGATTCTGCTCATTAAATTGTGAGTCAAGCATTTTTCTCAGTTAACTTAGCCAGTTCAGCGAATGCATCATATTTTTTCATAACAATAACCAAATGAAACTGTGTGAAATTTTCTGAAAATGTCAAGGAATAGTAGTTTTTTATGTGAAATAAGCATGTGACCTGTTTTAACCCCACACCTCAAAAAATTGCAACTGAGAATCATTAAAATCCAAGTAATACCCAACCCTACTAATGACAAAAAGTTAGTATTATTTGTGTCTTGACCTCACATAGAATAAGTTAAAAAACAAGAACACAATATCATTGAGTGATCTCTTCCTACAGTGGCAATGTTTAAAGAGACATTTAGAGTTATCCAAACACTAGATGCAATTGGTCCTAAATCCAGGATAAATCTGGTCTACATGTTTCTTAACTTTGAGGGTGGTCTTGGGAGAAAATGAAATAGCTATCTGAAAACTTATCCTTGCCTTGTTTTACCATGCAAAACAGCATTAACACAGCAGTGGGTATAACAGCCTTTATCTCTATAGTTTACATTTTTCATCTTCTCCCTCTAGAATGCTACAGCATGGCGATGCTTCACCTTTTCCAAGCATCCTACCATTACATCTGAGGCCACACAGCAGGCTGGACACATGGCACCAGTGTCCTCTCCCTCAGTGATGAATCATGTGATGCATGCTAGCTACGGAGAGGTTAGATTTCCCAAATTCATTACAACCTTATTGATCATCTTGGTCACTTTTATGATTATTTTGCTTTGCATTTTCAGCCCATGAAGTGCATGATAAAAATGATACGTTTTTCACTTTTTTTTTTTCAGAATCCACAAGGTTTCATGGTCTGGGTTAATTTCAAGGCCCCAGAGAAGTACACAGTCTCTTCAGGTAAATGACCTGGATTGAACACACAAGTTACACTTTCTGATCACATCTCCTGCCTGCCTTGAAGTGCTGTCTCAGTCCCTTTTCCTCTACTTGCAGTTTTAATACTCATGGAACTAAAGTTACAGCCAATAACTACTGTTTTCCTCATTTTATTTTATTTAGTTATTTATTAGTTGGTTTTTTTTCTTTTCTTTTTCTGTGTTGGCAAATATTTGGCCAAACTCTGCCAGCGGAAACATCAATAATCTTAGTGATTGGGATTATTAGATTTGTGCTCACCCTAACTCTTTGTGCTTGTCAGGAGAGCTTGGTCCAGCTGATGAGTACAATGCTCGGGTGGACATTGAAGTGGACTCACCGGGTCCTAGTCATGTGATCAGGAGTATACCCCTCAGGGCCAGGTCGGGAACTGCAAGGGTACATGCTCCTAAAGACTTGCAGGTATTCAAACTACCATTTTACTTTTTTCAGACTGATATTGTAGCTCTGCATACCACCACATTGCAAAGACATTGTTATGTATGTCTTGTGACAAGTAAGTTTGTTGCAATAAGAAATCCATGTACCAGCACAATCTTAAAAAAAAAAAAAGAGGTAAAAAGATAGTAGATGGAATAGTAATTGGTCTCAGCGAAGCCCACACAGGGACTATTCTGATTATCAGTCACTGACTTGGGCAATAATGCTGATCAGTTACTTTGGATTTCTGTGTTAAGTTCAGTGAGCCTCTAACTCCAACAATTTCCAGATTAGTCGGTTCAGTCTTAAAGGTGAGACGGGCTTGGCTGTAGAGAGGGAACATCTTGTAATTGTAAAACAATGACTCATACAAATATACAAAAGGCTAATTCTGAATTCGTCAGAGCCAAAATGGTGATAATGTGAGCAAACAGCTGCAGGCAGGCAGATGAAGGATGAGTCATGAACTTGCAGACTACTTTTAAGCCTTTCTTGCTTTGTTATCTGATGTCAGAGACTGTATTTAAAGTGTATGTAGCAGTCTATCTGTAGATTAAAATCAGATCTTGCCTTATATCATGTCAAAATTCTTTCAGAAATGAAATTGTTAGATTAATTATAAATAAATTCAGTTGCATTTGACAAAGTTTCATGTCTTTTTATGGTGCTTCATTCCTTGTTCAACTTTTCTCGGCCTCCGAAGAGTTGCCAGTCTTCTGTTTTTTGTGCTACTTTTCAGACTGTCAGCCTGTCTGCTCCGCTGGGTAAATCCAGTCAACAGATGCTGCCATTAAAGAATGCAGGAAACATTGATGTGCAGCTAAAACTCAAGGTAATTCTGACATTTACTTTTCTTATTAGATCTGGGGCTTGGCTAAGCCTCTGTGACATTTTGGGCTCTGACTGTGGCACACACAGTGGGGATTCAATGATATTTTGCTCCTGTTTTTCTTGGGTTTTTTTTCCTTTGTGTCTCTACTTTCAATTTCTTCACCATCTCTTTCTCCTTTTTGTCTTCCAACATTTAACTTACTGTTGTTCTACCATCTCATACCTACCTTTGCCTTTTCTTTTCACTCATATTCCCCCTCATGTCTGTCTTTGATTTCTGTCTATAGATCAGTGATGCCGAGGAAAGTTTCTCTGTGACACCTGATGAACTGCTTCTGAGAATAGGAGAGGAGCAAGGCATCGAGGTCTCCTTCAAAGCACAGGGCAGCAGGAAATACCGAGAAAGGTATACAAACCACAGCTGTATCCATCCACTCTATGTTAGGAGTAAGATGATCAGAGAAAACTAGTTAACACGGCATGGGGAACCTCAAACTTTGATCATCTGTATGCAGGGCTTTACCAATTACCAATCAAATTTTTGAGTTTCAACATTAGACTGCTCAGCTTTTTTTGCATGTCTATTCATCCTATACACTGTGTTTTCCTCCACAGTTGCCCATAAAGATTTGATATTTAATAAATATTATGACTGTTCGACTTTTTGTAGAATCAGATTCCAGTGGTGGCTGCGTAGAATTGTTTACTACTCATGTAATTCAAACATTTCAAATAACTCCAGAGCAAAGTTCAAAAGTCAAAATTTATAGAGAAAACAAAGTAAATAATTCCCTAAATGTATTATTTGTTTTTGTTGTAACAAAATATTATTCTATATTTTCTATTTGTTGGCATTTAGCCTTTAAAAACTAACATTCACACAGCAGTTAAAGAACTGTTTGCTCTTGTGCTTGCCGCACACAAAGGCAGGCATGCAACCACATTAACAGGGAGGTCTAACAGCACCATAAATTACATTTATTCTTTAATTTTGTTAGAGGATTTTTAAATATATTTTCCAGGGCGATGGCATCAAAAAATAAGACAGGAGACATTTAAAGCTTCATTCAAAAACCTCAGTAGAAGCTCAAAATGTAAGAAAACCACATTTGGGAGAGCCCTTTTTTAAATTTGTTACCACACTTTAAATTTAAATGTGCCCATATGTATGACAGACTTATGACAAAATATTTTTGAGAAAGGAAAGCCATTAACTTTTAATGTCACATCCTTGCACCCAGAGACCAAACAAAACTGAAAGTGACACCAAAATAAGACCTTTCAAAAGTACAACTATTCTTGTTTACAGAGTTGAATAGTATTTTTGTATAAATGAGAACCTTTATGCATACTTTAAGGGAAAAAAATGCTTCATGTGCTCTATCACTACTGTAGAAGCAGTTGTTATTTTTGTCAGGATTTTTCAAGCCTCATTACTTTTATCACGTTTGTCTTTTGTCTATTTTGTTTGCAAAATGTGTCAAGAAAGGTTGATGCCTTGTCTTTCACAGCAAACCAAATTTACCTATGGCTACAAATGAAGTAACCTTAACTTAGGCTGTCACCTCCACATCAGTCCAAATTCTACCAAAAAAGCACCGTAACAGTCCTGTTGTGGGGATTAAAGTAACAAAGTCACTTCAGTACATGCAAATGTGTACACCTATTTCCATCCCCAGTTGCATGCTTCTTATCTGTTTGTGTGACAATGTAATGTTTTGGCATTTACAGATATGCTTTGCTGTTTTTTTCCATACCAGATTTAATCAGACAAATACATTTTGATATAATACACTTGGTATGCTTAAAGGAACTGTTTAGTTTTGGGTTATATCCTTTAATATCCCACAACATGTCACAAGTTCACATCTTGGCTCTCTAACAAGGATTAACTTGGTTGCGCTTGTTGTGTTGCAGCCTTCTCACCATCTTGGTGCTGCCATCAGGGCCTCAGTATGAGGTAACCCTGAAAGGAGAAGTTGTCCCAGAGGACTCTGGGAAACCTGCCATTCCCTCCGCTGCTGTCTTTGGTCCTGGTGTGGCCAGTGATGTTCCACCGATCCTCTCTAATAAACAGTTCGTGGCCTGGGGAGGGGTCACTCTGGGACGAGCTGTGTAAGCAACTTTTCAGTTTTTCAATCATTTCATTATTGTTCAGAAAAAAATACACTTTTATAGGTATCAATTATTCATTGGCAAGTAATCAATAAAAAAACCTCAATGCCCAATGGTCCACCTTATTCTATTAAGGCTTGTATAATCTTATTCATGAGAAGGGACAGAGGGTGTCTAAAGGGAGTGTTGTTTCTCTGAAGCTATTTCAACATAATGCGCAATTTATTTATACTCATTGAGTGGAGGTAAAGTACAGACAGCAATAAGAAATCCCCCAAAGAACAGATGCATTCTTTAAAGGTTTAGCTGGATCCAGGTTTGACTTCTACTCAAATTAGGACATTTAGATAATGTTCTTAAATCAAAGATATAACATTAGACACTGAACTCCCGTACACTAATCGTTACCAAACAACTAACAGCTGCCATTGTTTTTCAGCCAACAGAAGCTGGTTCTAAGAAACAACTCCACCACCACCACACAGCAGCTACGGCTGCTTATTCGTGGTCAAGACCAGGACTGTTTTCAGGTAGAGTGCTATGTTTGAAAATTGATCTCATCTCATTTCTATTCTTCCTTGTTCAGAGTATCCTCACATCATGTCTTTGTGTTTTCTTACATCCTGCTAGGAATCACCTGCAGAGTTTTTCATTTCCACAGTGTCTTGTGTTTTTAATCAGCAGTGTACTGCAAATGTTAATAACCAAAAGTGGTTTTATTTCATCAGATTTTTATCATACAACCATTTGAACTGCATAAATACATGTGGCTGAAACCAGATAGAGGAAAGGCCTAAGATAAATGCAGTAATATGGCATTAAAGGAATAATCCACAGATTTAGCGTTGCACTCCCATAGCACTCATCAATGAATCAATTAATTTATTTGTTATGATAGACAACTAAGTCTGTATTCCATACAGCAGAACTAGAGATAATGTCTTTTTTTATTCCTTGCATTATTTTTCCTTGTCAAAACATGGTGTCGACATTACACAAAGCCAGGGTTTAAATAATGGCTCGCATTAACTTTGCTCTGATCAGGATAGTGGAAACAACAATACTTTTATTTTACGTGTAGCCGGGATACTCAGAGCAGAGGATCAACTATCTGCTAGCTAACTGTCACTGTAACCAGGACAAAATGGTGAAGTGCAAATTCAACAAAAAATGGCTATTTATATAAAATTTCACAGCATGGCTAAAACCCATACAAGGTGGTGTATTCAAGGTTTTGTGTATAATATGTACAAAGTTTTCATTGAAGTCACATCCTCAATCTATTGTTTAAAAGATGGTAGATTTGTTTGGCCTCCAATTTAGCAATTTAGGCAACAGGCAAGAAGAGAGGCAAATGAAATTGCTCTTCTTTGGTGACCAGAATTGTATTGATAATTGACACTGTAGATCATTTGACTAATTGCTTAATGAATGTCTTCATTTTTTGATATGTGAAGTATACATACTTATTTCTCCCTCAGCTCCAGAGTATGTTCAGTCCTGAAGAGCGTTTAACCCGACATGGGGAGCTGTCCATTCGTCCCAAAGAGGATGTGACCGTCCACCTGCTCTTTGCTCCCACCAGGGTGGCTTGCATGTTGGCCAAGCTGGAGATCAAACAGTCCGGAGTGCGGCCTTCGCAGCCAGGGATCAAATTCACTGTGAGGATGCAACTGTTTTGGCTCTGTCGTGCACTCTGGTTTCTTTCTCTGTACTCATCTGTCACTTTGCATTTCTCTCACTTATCCCCTTTACATGCTCTCTTCCTTTCCTGCTTCATTTTATTTAAAGTATCTTTGCAATGTTTCTTATTTTCTTTAGAAAAACTTGGGCTTCATTTAAGTTTAGTTCCTATTTCAGATTCCTCTGTCGGGCTACGGCGGGACGAGCAACATCATCCTGGAGGACCAGAGAAAGCAGGCGGACGGCTATGTGGCAGCACTGACTGACATAGCTGTCGGTCGTGTTAGCAAAGTGTGTCTGTGCGTGAGGAACACTGGCTCCAGAGCAGCTTTCATCAAAGCCGTGGCCTTTGCTGATGTGCAGACACGATCAGTTTTGGAGCCCTCTGTCATCAGCCTCGCCCCGTCACAGTTTGTACTCAAGGAGAGGACACAAGAGGTAGGAGAGATGACACAACTGATATGAGCTACACTCTAGTTCAGAAAAAAACACACATCTTTCAAAAAGGTTTCTTTCACAATACACTAGAATTAATGGTTATAAAAATACAACAAATTATACAACAATTGAAGGTAAATAAAGGCTGCCATTAGTTTATTCTTATAGCTTTACTTGGTATTTTTCTTTATCAGATATCTTATTCCTCTTGCTACCTATCGTGCATATGCTGGACCATGGATATTGTTACTAATATTTGTGTGTGTTTTCAGGTTATCACTGTGCTGATGAAGTCCACCCAAAGAGAACAGGCCTTGTGTCAGTCAGACAATGCACTGCTGGCCACTGTCTGTCTATTTTGTGGAGATGAAGTCTCTAGGCAGCAGTATAGGAGGTGAGACTTTCCAAAATTTAGTATGCTATTTAAGTAGTGATGTTGGTATGTATGAGAGTTAAAAGGGGGTAGCAGGGCTCTGGGACTATGGCCAAAATGGTAATCATGATTACTGTTATCAATATTGAGATCCCAGTTATTTATCACAGTTATTCACTGGTTTTGAGGGAAAAAAATATTTTTATTGCATATTGACTTTTATACAAACAGACCACTGCTCACACTTCCATGTTTTGCTACATTTCTGCTAATGTACAAATGTTTGCATTAAAATAAGACTTGGCCTTAATCACAGTGCATGCCTTAGACACAAAATATAAATAAAGTTGTACTAAAACTTTTTACCCAAAATTAAATCAACAGAGCACTGGCTTTGCTTTCACATTTTGTTTTATTTTTGCTAACTATCAAATCTTTGCTTCAAAATAAGACCTAAAACCACTGATTTCAGTGAGACTCCTAGAAGCAGGAGAACAGCGTCATTGTAATGATGTCTGAGTTTATGTCGGACAAGAACGGGGCGATGTTGTTCTTGGCTTGCAGTTTGTAGTGTTTCTTCAGGTGGTTGAATAAGTTACTTATGTTGCTCTTTATTGTCGATTTGTTCTTGCTTAATATCACTTGCCCTAAATCCAGAATTCTTCCAAACAGTGGATGATGGTCTGTTTCGAGGGAGCTCTTCACCTTCTGCTCCAGACATTTGATTTTTGTTTTTCCTGTCTGCTCTTCTACTCTGGACTGCAGCCACAACATTCAGGAAAGTCTTTTACAGGTTGCTGCAGGCTGCGCACGCAGCCGCATAGCTGCTGCCATGGCTTTTCGTTAAGGAAGTGCTTGATTTAAAGTGCAGCAAATTTTTCCATGAGTGAAGCACGCATTTTCAAGGTCAATATCACAGTCAATCATGTTCATTTATTGAACCAACAGAGCCCAAACCGTGATTCTAATTAATATTTCAGGAGCTGTGCAACCCTCGTGCATTGCTAATATTAAATCTGAACTTTCTTAAGGAAAAGTTTAATACCAAGCTGTGATGTAAGAACGTTTCCCTTGTATTGTACCAGTTTCTCTTTGCCTCAGCATGTTCTGTGCAGTCATGGCACATGTAAATTAACCTCACTGCTTTGTAAAGTTTTTGTTTCATTACAAAGCTATATGCACTTGTAAAGTGATTTTACTGATGCATACCATAAGAATAATGCAGGAAAACTGTTGACATTTATAATACCAGCAATTTCTTTATTTTCTTACTTCCACAATAAGATCAAAAAGATAATTGTGTTTAGTCAGCATTATACACAAAGCAATATTTGTGTGATGCTCCTCCCTACAGATGATTTGTATGCGGGACTATAGATTTAGATACACATACATTGTTTTTGAATCTTTAAAAGAGGTGCAAGTATATAGATCCAATTCCATATGGCTGTGCTTTTTTGAGAAAGCTGTTTGTGTTTTGTCTTTTCAGATTGCTTCAGAGCAAACCAGAGGCTGTGCGCAAAGCTCTGTCTGAAAACAGTCTGCTGAAAAACATCAACTTCAATGAGAAGTTCCTGGGAGAAGAAATTGTTACAGAACGTAAGATGACATTATATTACAAGTAAAAAAAAAAAAACAAAAGCAGAGACAGAAAATCTGCTCAAATAGACCTTTTAGTAGATACTGTTGAAAGTAATAATCGTTAGTGTTTTCACATTTCACTTTGCTACTCTATAGCTGACTGATAGTGATTTTTGTACCCTGTAGTCAGTTCATCAAAGCTTCTTTGTGTGATGTTCTGTTCACTGAGGTGTTTAAAAAAAAAAAAAAAAAAAAAACAATTATAAAGGTACAAATAAAATAATAAAAACAGCAGATTGAATTTAAAAAGGTTATTGGAATACATGTCTAAAATATTGGTGGCCTTCTCTAATGATTTACCTTTTCTGTAGCTTACGATCTGCCCCAACGGCCAAATGAAGCTCAAATCTTCTATGGAAACATGAGTAAGGTGGTGGTGTCATTGCTGGGAAGTACAAAGAGCACAGACTATGAGCAGAGTGACCACATGGAGCTGCTGCTGCCCTCTGCAAGACACACTTCAGAGACAGAAAGGTACTGTCAGAGTTATTTCTAACATACTGTAATATACAACAACAACGGATACAGTAAACACAAAAAGAAATTTAAAAAAAAAGATTGCTTAACAGTCAGCTTAACATTTATTAGCATTGTAATGCATTTCACATGAATCTAATCAGTTTGAAAATTGTGCATGGAAATGCATTAGTGTAAAATCTGCTTAATATAAGCACACACTGATTTGGGAAAAGCAATACTATCTGCCTATACTATTGATCCACATTGTTCATAGTGAACATGTTTAGTTGAAATACACCATGTAGGACAGAATGTACAGTTTAATGTTGTGTAATTCCCAGTGGTCTGGCAAACGGTAATGTGTCTCTGGACGTACTGCCGGTGAAAGGTCCCCAAGGTCCAGCACTGAGAGTAACGGAGCCCTCTTTAAAGGTACCATAAGCCCTCTGTAATGGACTTTATTGGTTTCTCGTGTTGAGTGATGATGACGCGAGGGTTGATTATTTTTGTGCTGTTTCTACTGGATGAGATGAAAACATTTGTTTCACTGTATTTGAAATTTTAAAAAAAATTATTCATATTCAATGCAGAATGTTTCTTTTTTTTTGTCCTCTCAGGCGTCAGAGCCATTACACAGACAGTCTGAGTCCTGGAGCATCCATCCAGAACAACTTGTCCTTGCAGCCCCCACCATCAGTGAGCAGAATCTAGATTTTAAAAGCAGATTATTATGTGAATTTTTATCACCTTAGCTTTGAATTTCACTACAGATTTTGAGTATGGTCGGTGAAGCGATTACCTTCAAAGCATAGTTGAATGACTCTGCAAAGGCACACATCTTTTGTTGTTTTTGTTTTTGAAGATGGTGCCGCCGCCACCAGTCAGGTTCAGATCCGGAACAACACATCCAGAGAGCTGAGCTTTGACTTGTCGTGGCCCGCTCACTGCCTCACCATCACCCCTCAGCATGGCGTTATCGAACCTCAGTAAGAATGCACTTGTTTGTTCATTAAATGCATTGATTATAGTAAAGTCAAAGCTTTTTGGTTATAAAAACCAACATAAGGTTTCTGGATGTCTTCTTGTTTATGTCTTGTTTCATTTGCATTTACTTGACAATTTAATTTTAGGTATATGCATGTAATAGTGCCAATGCAGGCCTTTCATATCTTCACTAAATTAACAGTTACAAGATGGTTAAGACCTAATGTGTGTCTTATTTCTTTATTAATGTCAAACAAGGTGCCACCTACAGATTTTGATCAGCCCCAACCCTTCACTAGCGACTAAATCTACCCTGCTGCCATGGAGTGGACAGATTTATGTCCAGTGTGACAGTCAACAGAAGGTATGGAACATTTAGAACAAGTCAATTATGAAATTTTGTGCTGTAAGAAATTAACAAGAGCTTAATGTGTGCATTTTGACCACTGGTTCAGTTTATTAAGGTCCAGATTCGAGGGGACTTGGCTCTGGATGTGTCCGCAGCCCCAGCAGACTCGACTCTGTCAGCCCTGCCTCCTCAGGCTGCCACCCCAGTGCTGCCTGTGGCCAGGCTCACCGCCAGGCCTTCGCTATCCCTGCAGACCCAGCAAGCACCTCAAGCTCTGTTGGAGATCAGCAACAAGACCATCATGTTCCCTATCACTCCATCAGGGGAAACATCAGGTAGGGAGGTAACACACCAGAGGACAGAGATCCCTCTGTTCAGCTAAATTCGGGATGTACAATACAGCAGTACTTTGTGGTCTGAGCAGCCTTATAGTGTTTGTTCATTACTTTTCAACCATGACCCGATTGTTCCGTGTTTTTGTGTCTGAGTGAATAATGACAACAACAACAACAGCAGCAGCGAAACAGGCTGCGTTGTAAGTAGGGCTGTACCGGACTCAAAATAATGTCAAATCAGGTTCTGCAGTTCAATACCAAAATTTGGCGCTTCTGGCTTGACAGCGGCACTCGTGTGATAAAGTAAACAAGCGAACAACGCATACAACAAATCGCAATTGTGCAACATTTTTTGCCGGCACAAAAAGAAAAAGAAAGAAAAAGCCAGAGACTTTATCATATTAACTTGCTGTGAGTGGTAAATTCACCACTTCTTCTCCTTATATTTAGGTCTCTGTCTCTCCCTCTGTGCTGTTGCCTACATGTCCACAGCTGATTGTACTAAAGAGTTGTGTAAGAGTCAAGAACACTCACTCTGCAACAAAATGTGGGAACCAAAATGCCCCCAGAAGTACAATGCATAGCACACTATCAAAAAAAAAAGGCAGCGATTAACATCCACAAAAGGGTTTGCTTTTGCCATTGACAGGCTCAGATTATTATTTCAAGTGCCTGATGAAATATAGCAAGGATCCCTACGGAGAAGTACCTTTTTTATTCACACTAACATCCTTTTAGATAACCAGAAACAGCCCCCAGATTGCTAGTGCCAATTCTGTTATTTAAATAACTGTATTTTTATCCTCGTGAAACACTACAGAAACAAAATAAAACTCACTAAAACCTTCTTGGTTCATTTTCTTACTGTACCAACTTTGGTTAGGTTGAAATAACCCCGTAATTCATCTAGTTAGATGCTAAAATTTTCTAGCTTTTTACATGCTAAAACATGCTTGTTTTAGTGTAGTCTGATGGAATTGGGGATGGTGTTTCAGGGCTGTTTCTGGTTAAACAAAAAGGATCTTTCTCTAAAATCTGAGCCGATCAGTGGCAAAAACACTTTTGGTGGTCGAAAATTTTCGGTACACAATTGCCCATTAACTTTACACTGCAGCCTGCTTTGTGGCTGCTGGATGAGGCACTCTCACTCAATTCTGGACCAATTTCAGAAATTGCCAGAAAGTCACTTATACACAAAAAAATGAGAAAATTGGTTTCCAGATGGAAACTCGCAAAGGTACCCTTTTAAAAGATTATTCAAAAAACCTGATAATGTTTCAGAAAAAATCTTTTCATCGTAAGACTGATGTAGTTTTAAGTCTTAAACTCTCTAGGCAGCACATTGTGTGTGTGTGTGTGTGTGTGTGTGTGTGTGTGTGTGTGTGTGTCTATATGTACATATATACATATATATTCCTGTGGGAGACTAAAACTCTGTTGCTCCTCTACTTCAGAGGCCCAGCTGGAGGTGCAGAATGGGGAAGTGGAAGTGAGGTGGTACCTGTCATCATTTGCTCCTCCATATGTCAAGGTGCTTTTTTTCTTATATATTTTTTTTTATTATTATCTCTTTCTTCTGTCAACTCTTTCATTCTGTTGACTGTTGTTCTTTTTATATTCCTCTTGGGAATCAAATGCTTTTGTTTTAAAGTTCCTCTAAAGTTTTTCTCTTAGTTTCTCACTCTGTAAATTAAATTCTTCTGTCTCATGACTAGCAATGATTTTATTCTGTAGGGTCACATTCAGAGTGTTTTTGATTTAATCTTGTTTTGTGTTGTTACTGGCCGTTGAGTGACAGCAGTGACTCAGGTCAAGCTTTGGTCCCTTCTCTCTCCTCAGGGGGTTGACAACACTGGAGATGTTTACCGGGCCACTTACACTGCGTTTAGATGTGCCAGGGTCTCGGGCACTCTGGGAGCCCAGGAGAAGATGCAGGTAGGCTCTAACATCCCACTACAGTAGAAGTAAAAGTAATATTTAGAGCAAGTTGTAGTAATGGGATTTGACAAGACTTAGTACATATGGGGGTCGCCAGCAGCTCTGTTGGTAAAGCTGGCGCCCCATGTACAAAGGCTAAGTCCTCGCCGCAGTGGCCGCAGTTTCGATTCTGGCCCCAATCCTTTGCTGCGTGTCATCCCCTCTCTCTCCCAATTTCACACTTAAGCTGTCCTATCAGAATTATGGCGAAATCCAAAACAAACTTTAAAAGATTTACTGCATATATATTGGGTTACTGGGAAAAGAATCTTGTAATACTGGCCATCCTTGGCTGAGAAGGACCAACACTAACTCATGGTCCATTGATGAGGTTATGCTTGGACTAATGGTTCAAAAAAAAGAATTCTGTGTTTTTACACAATTTTCAGGGCATGTATGGTTAAAAATAGTGCTTTTTGCAGATAGATGGTCACTTTTTTCATGCCTCCGTGCTGGTGATAGCTGAGGCCAGAGGCGAAATGTTTTCGGGTTGTCACATCTGTACTTCTGGCACATTCTTGTGAACGTGATATCTGAAGAATGTGGTGAAATTCTACTGATTCGAGACAAACACTTACAAGGACTCAAAAATGATTTCTTTGGAATTTGTTGTACAAAGGTCAAGGTCACTTTACCTTTATCTGTCTTATTTTTATGAATGCAATATCTGAAGATGGCCTCAAGGTAGTTTCCTCAAATTTGGAACAAATGTCCACTTGGACTCAAGAATGAACTGGTTACAATCTGTTGGTCAAAGGTCAAGGTCACAGTGACCTCAAAAATATTTTTTGGGCCATAATTCTAGAACCGTGGGTACCCACCTTTAAATTGTGATTGTACAGATCTATTGTGCTGCCAGGGGGAAGATGAAAAGCATCCATGTTTTCACAGACTTGGATGTAAACTGTAAATGAAATTTGATGAGTGCATGGAGGCGTACAACCGCAGGGTGGTATATCTAGTTTTTATAGTTATAATGTTTTTTTGACAGCTGTTGGTCCAACCTCTGTAGCAAAAAATAAGCTTTTTTTTTGTTAAAAGCTTCTATATTGCTCATATTGATACATTTTTACAGTTTGTGTTTTATAGCTGAATAAAACAAACAAACATGCTTAATTTTATAGCCTGGATCACTTTACAAGTAAAAGACTTTAAGTATTCCTTATCTTTTAATTAAGGCCTTGGGAATGATAAAACTGCATGTTCAGTTTAATTATTCCCCTTTGCTATCTTCTCTTTTTAATATTTTTGTTGCATCTAGCTGAATCCCATTACTTTTTCAATCACAATTTTGTGATAAAAAACAATATTATCTCAATGTACTGTAAAGCCTTGATTTGCTTGGGACACCATCAAACATAGTCCCTTTTAACAACCTTTTTATCTGCCATGGAAGGAAAAGCACAGGTACAGCAATAACATTAATGCTTCTTTTTCATTCAGGTGTTGCAGTCAGCATGCTACGGTGTCGGTTGAAATTATACCAGGGAAACTTTTTAAAAACGGAAGAGTCATGATATCAGTGACAGCATTCAGAATTTGCATTGCTACCAGACTTTGGTGACTCTTCCTTTGAAGTTAATGGACTGGGAATGGAAAGTCCCACTTGTTTTGTCTTCTACACTTACACAAGGATTATTTCTTCCTAACATTAAGAGTGTTATCTCCTAATTAATGTAGGACGTCCCGAAGGAGATGCAGCCAGCAATGTTGGCTAAACAAAGTGCAAATGCATTTCAGTTTCTTAGTTCATTGATGAGCTGGCTAATGTTAGCCCCTCCTGAATATTAAATATAAACAAGCTGAATGCCAGTTAGTTATTGATAAATACATGTACAGAAATACCTGCTGTTAGGAGAAAAATTGATTTGCACAAATGTCTGTCCACGCATCACGCAAGGATTTAATGACCTTTCCCTCTTTTATAGTTTCTGTGAACAATACAGGATCTTGGAAGTGATACATCTGAATAGAATGCAGTCATTACTGTAACAGGCAACTTTACATGTTAACTGTGAGAAAGTCTGTAGAACTGAGCCTCTGGTGTTTTCTCCCAGAGGAACAGAACTACAGCAAATCCAGTGTTGTCTGTGGACACTACCTATGGAAACTATACAGCACCTTGTTGAACTAATGCCTCAAGAAATTCAGGCAAAACAGCGTTGACCCTGTACACAGGCTTTGTTGTGGAAAAAATACTGCTGTGAAACTTAATCTTTCAGTCTTTTTCTAAACTAGTCTATCCATGACCATTTAAGTCACTGTTTTTGGTTATTAAGTTAACTTATCAACTTAATTCTTTTCAAACATTTTGTTGGTTGATTGATTTTATGTGCTAAGCTGTACTTTCTGTATATCCACTTGAAAACTTTGCAGCAGTTAAACTATTTTGAGTCATGAGGCAATTGACGATTTTGATTTTCTCAGAGGTAGCCTCCAAGAACATGAGTGGGTAGGGTTAAATCAATTCACACTGTTTCCTCTAATGTTTTTCTTGCTCTCTCAGGTGCCTATTACTTTCCTGCCCAGGGACAGAGGAGACTATGCCCAGTTTTGGGACTTGGAGTGCCACCCAGTGTCTGAGCCCCAGCACAAAACCAGAATCCGCTTCCAACTCTGTGGCACTGTGAGGATTTATTTATTAATTTTGTGTTCAGTTTAAACACTACACTATATAGTGCAAATGTGCTTTTGTAAATGAGTTATACTTGAAAAGATAATGTTCACTTAATGTTACAGGTTTACTTTTCCTTAGGATACAGTTATTATGAAAACCAATTCAAAAAGAAATACACTCAAGGCTTTATCTTTTTTTATTTATTTATTTTTCATTGTCAATGCCTTTTACTCATATACCATAACTGATTAGCCAAGGAGACACTTCAATTGCACGTTTTGTTATAGTGTCATCACTGTTTTCTAATTTGCTCTGCTTAATGGTGCTATATCTAAACGTAATGAAGTATATCCCTTGTGCTTTTGCAGTGTTGAACAGTTCTCTCCCATTATTAAATCAGAAACAAATGTCTGAATCTACATTAGAGTTTTATCTACCGTGTTTATCAGACCTTGCGTACAACAAACAGTGCTTCATTCACAAATTAACTTGTTTCACTCTCAGACCAAACCATGTGCACATGACAATTGCTCACAATGGAAAATGCTCACTTTAAAGCGTTAGATGTGTCATTACCGTAATCAGTTTAAAGAGTAAAAACACTATGTGTGCTGCTGTAGTACCCTGACTCTGGCTTTGTAGTGTTAGTGACAGAATTAACAAATGAGAAAAGTGGGTTGTGGGATGGTAAGGAGAGCCACCCTGCTGAGATGAGCCTGCAGGCTTCGTGTGTGTGCCGCTTTAATGTGAAGTGTTGTGACAGACCCAGTTAACTTAAGAGCATACATACACAGCAAGTGGGATGTCAGATAGATGGCTCCACGTAAGTAGGTTAAGTGGCTGTGATGGTAGGGCTTTTGTTGTTGTTGCATTATTTCTTAGATAAAGTGTTAAAGTGGAGTGCTAAATCCTGCAGTGGTGTTAAATGCTAATCTGAGACTCCAGTTTGCAAGACTTTGATTTGGAAAACTACCTGACAGTCTGATGTTGAGCTAAATATGTTTTTCACATTTAGTTTTTTTTTTATCATGTCTGCACATGATTAGTAGCAGATTAAGTGAAGAAAAGATATTAGAGGGTATTTATTCTAAGTTTAGTTACACTAACCAGCTTGTTTTGAATTAGTACGGAGATGACAGGTGGCTTTTTCTTTTTATTCTTTACACTTGTCAGCCAAGATCCTAAAGTTTTGTCTGTGTGTCTAAAGGGCATTACATCTGGACCAGTAGAAGGAACACAGGAAGGAGACTGCTCTCTGGTGAAGACAGAGGCCACAGTCAAAACCAGGAAGAGAGCTGATGCCTCAGCAGGCAAAACCAGGTAAGACCTAAAACTTAATCATATTACCCTCATCAGGATCTCTGTAGTAAAACACATTAGCCAGTGAAGTAAATGTAAGAATAATTGTGAAATGATTGAAGACACTGCCCATGAACCGCAATGTCTTGCCGAGATATTGTTGCCTGTCATTCACCATAATTTTTTTACCCTTTGTTTCCTATCAACTCTCCACTGGGTCAGGCATAATGATGCCCCAGAATATGAAAAGCTCAATTTGTTAGATACTCAGTATACATGAAAAAAAATGTATGGTTATTAGTGTTTGGCTGGTGTGAAAATTTTCAAACTGCTTTGATATTAAGCCAAACAGCGGAACAAACTTATTTACCAAATTTTACCTGGGGTTCTACATGATTCAGCAGTCAATTCTAAGTGGAATATAATTACACTGTTTCCCCAACAGAAAGTGAGTGTCTAACTATCACGTATTATAGTAAACACAAGAGCTGTGTGTCCAAACTGATTCCATTAAATATGCACCCCTGTCACTTAATGTAAACAAACCACGGAGCTATCAGCTGTGCGCTTGAGATCAGACTGGAAACTTAAACCATTAAAAGATGGCTGAGTAGCCCACTTACTATATTTCGACAATGTAATTACTTTTAAAACTTTACTTCTAAAAAGCCGAAAACACAGATTTTATATTTTGATATTTATTGGAAATTCTATATAAAATAGCAATCAGAAAGTAACATTAGCCTTGTTTTCCAACAGCGGCCATTTGCCTCATCAGAAATTTTCAGCTTCTTGGCGATCTCCCTCCAGTCAGCTGGCCATGTATTTCGGTTTTTGTAGTAAGAAAAGGAAGTTTTGTATAAATAAATCCACTCATTTCAACTCCATACATCAGCTGGTCCTCTTCAACTGCAGGGCTTTCAAAGCGAGCTACAGTAATAATTAGAAACAAGGTGTCTTATGAAAGTTCAGCTCACTACAGCGTTTGCATCCAGTAAGGAAAGCACTTTTGTCAGCTTTAAATCCAAAATTTTGTCGTTGTAGTGCAATTTTTGTACTTTTGAGGACAATAACTCCATGTCCTAAACTCTACCCCCACTACTGAAATTTGATCTCTCTCATTTTTGACACCAGCTGCCTCCGCTTGGTAGTTAATTAAAACACAACCTGTATGACCCCATTTTCTTCATTAGTAAGATTACAAACATGATACTATATTGTTATTACTTAAGCTAATTTAACTTGGGTTTAGTGCTGTGGTAGGCCACTTTTAAAATTGCCAGAATGTGACGTCATGACACAAATGCTGTTTCGCCTGGTTTGCATAAATCAGACCTGTTTAAGCCAGTACACTGGACCAGACAGGGAAAACCAGAAATTGATCCAAACTAATTGTTATGGAATTGTGCACATAGGTAAGCTTAGTTTTAATGGGGAGAAAGATTCCAGCATTCATTGCTCAATATACTGTATCTGTCATTCATGTTTTGATTTATAAAATGACTGAGTTATGACTGAGTTTAACGTAGTGCAGGTTATGTTTGAGAGTAGTGGTGTTATCTTCAGGTGCTGAAAGTGTTACGATGGTTATGCTTTCTGTTTAAGAGACAAAAAAAATGGAGTCTGCACACTAGACTACGCTCCCATCAATATTTAATTAAACTGAATTACCACCAAGGTAATTTTAAGCTACATGTTCATCAGACAAAAGTACAATGCAGACACTTGACACACATTGTACTTTTGTCTGATGAAGAGCATGTAGCTTGAAACATCACCTCAGTGGTAATTTAATATTCACGGGAGCATAATCTAGACTTTGTTTTTTCTTCTTTGTATTATTTCTGGTCCAGCACCTTGTTTTTTGTCATCTTGATGTACATACTTTCGAAAACTTTTTGTATGTTTTCTATTTAAACATGCACAGTTTTTTTTTGTATTTCTCAGTCAGGAGGAGGCTGTGTGGAGGGGAGTGTATTCTCCTCAGGATCTCTACACCTTCCCAGACACTCGAGTGGGCGAGTCCAGCACTCTGAAGGTCAACATCCGCAACAACTCATCCAGCACGCATGAGGTGAGGCATGCCTGATTCTCATGAAGACATAGGATGGAGAAAAAAATCTTACTCACTGCCTCAGAAGCTGAAATACAATATACATATGTAGTGCTATCTATTCCAAAGATAAGCTGTCAGTTTTAGAGCAATGGGCTCTTAAAAAGATGCTTTTAAAATATGTGTCTTCTGTTTTTGTTTTATTTTTGTTTTCTGGAGAGGAGACATTATCTCAGACAAACAGAGGCAGAAAGTTAGTGACTTGGATATTTTTAAACCTAGACCTGATTTTCAATGTTTCTGTCTAAATAACTAACAGAAACTTAATAGGGAAATTTTTGAAATTGTTCCAGTACCGATCTTGACCATAGCTGTGTAGCAAACAGGCTGTTATGTAACCACTCAGAGCATTTGTGCGCAATAAACTTAAGTCCACTGAAAGTGTTTGTTTTTGCCACTGACAGGCTCAGATTTTAATTCTAAGTGTTTGACAACATTATTGAAACGATCCCCACAGAGATAGAATTTTTTATTGAACCAGAAACAACCCCTGAAAATCACCAGACTTCATTTAAATCAACAGTAATTTAAGCATAAATAGAGCCAGTATATTTTCACCTCTAATTGTTTGAATGAAGGGTTTATGTAATCCAAAACAGAATTGGTGATTGTTGAAACAGCTGAAAGAGGAATCAAGATGACTTTTGTGAGGTTTTTTTTTGTTCAATGATAAAATTGTGGTTTCCTTAAATGTAGTCTAGTGGGTTTAGTGATAGCAATGTTAGGGCTGTTGCTAGTTAAACAGGACAAAGGATCTTACTATTTAACATAAAGGTCTGTCTCTGAAGGGATGCTCTCCTTAATGTTGTCAGAAACAGAATAATATTCTGAGTCTGTCAGTTGCAACAACAAGCACTTTCAGTGGAGGTAAATTGATGGTACTCAATGCCCTGAGTGGTTACATTGCAGCCTGTTTTGTCAGTGCTGGTTGCAGGTCTCTAGATTTGTCATTAGTCACTTTGACACAAAAAAACATAGGAAAATATGGTCCAGTCTGAAAAATACCAAAGTTACCCTTTCGTTAATAGTACTGATACTAGCTCACATTGTGTACACTGTCACTTTATATTGCTAATACAAAGAGCATGCCTGTAAACGTAATAACCCCTAACAATTGTTGTTGTGCTTTGCATGGATTTGATATTTGATGTGTGGCTTCTCTAATTGACTTGCAGCTGAAATTTGTAAACCCTATGGAGCCCTTCCACATCAAGCATTCCAAATATTCCCTGAGGTGAGTCCAATGGTTATTACCACTGACAGAAACTCTGCACTGTTGATAGTAGCTGGGGGACACATTGGGAATCAGACGTTTAAATTTTATTTTAATGAATAGTGCTTACCTCTGTTTGTTGTTACTGCACTTCCATTTTAGGGGATAGTTCTATATAGATTGCTGTCATGTTTAGTCAAAAACCATAAAAGACATTCTCTGTGATGTAACTTAGACTCTGTATAATGTTATTTTCCCACTGCAAATGCTCACTGTGGGAGGTCCTGTGAGATGTTGGGACCTGGAGGATGATGTAACTATATACGGTACACACTTGAGGCCTCGAAAAGTACCGATGTTTTGCCTAACTAAGGCCTTTGGGAAGGGTTGCCATGCCACAGGTACCAGCTGTGCTCTGCTGATGTGGGACTGTGTTCAGAACAGGCACAACACATGTTATGTATTATTGAAATAAGAAAAAGTATGTAAAAATGTTTTAAAAAAACACATATTGACCTTTATTTATGTCCTCAACATAAATAAAGCGTTGTCAGACATACCACTGTAAGTCATGACTTTTTAAAATTTCCAATGTTGCCATGTGTTGCAGCAACCTGAACCAGACCCACAGTAGGGCTGATGTGAGCACCGCTGTATGTGGATTTGTGTTAGCCTTGTGGTGACTCCAGCATGTTGTGGCTCTTGTCATGTACTCCCATTTCCACCACATCCACACTGAACGTAATGTTCCCCTGCTGCCTCATTTATTGTCTGTGTGCCATGACATTTTGAGTGTGGGAGTTTTCCTTTTTGAACTTGTTTTTTTAAGCTATTTTTGCCATTCAAAGAATGAAGGACCACTGTACATACAATATGAATATTCATACATATATTTACACATGTATTTTGTGGGATATTATTTATTTACTTATTGGCATGCATTTTTAAACATATTGTTCACGTGATTGGTCACCTGACTGTTCACAAATGTATTTCTGATGAAGAGCTGTGTTGCTCGAAACATCACTTTGGGGCATTTAGTATGTAATAACTGGAGCCTTGCAGTGTGCAAGCCATTTTTTGCCTTTGTTCTATTGGTTTAGCACCTGCTCCAAGTTTTGAGAGAATGTGCGTTCATACTTTTGCTTTTTTTTGCCATTCAGTCATGTTTCATAAAGTGCAATCCTTTGTACTTACTTTTATGTGAAAATGCATGCATATGAGCTGCTGCAGGTGTTACATAGTCATGCTCAACATTTTAAATTAAAATAATTGTCATTTATCTACCCATTAACTGTTATTTTTTTTCTTCCCCACCTGTTAGATCCCAGCACTATCTGAAGCTACCCGTCCAGTTCAAGCCCAGTACTGCAGGCAGACACGCTGGCTTGCTGCTCATCCAGTCAGAAACAAGTGGAAGTCTTGTTATTCAGCTGACCGGTGAGGCATTGCCTTGAATCTACCATCCTACGCCACCTCCTCATGCTGGCTGGCTGGCTTTGGGTGGATGCTCTTCCCTGTAACTGTTCGTCACGGGACAGACGAGAGGAGCAGAGACGAGAAGGCAAAAATGCTACAAATCAAATAAAAGCAACCGCAGACTTAAATCCTTCCTCGTCATCATATAATTAGAGACATGTAGCTGATTAAGTGGAGACGAGTGAGACTTTACAGCCAACACAGCCGCGTCTGCCTCTGGATGTGGCACAGGTGTCCTCAGCTGGCCCATGAAAAAATGATTGTGCTTGTTTGTGCCTGAAGCAGAATGATTTGGTCTGACAGGCTCACAATTAGTCTGCAGCACTCTGACATTTCACAGAGCTAATGATTTTTGTCACTTCACTCTGGATCTGGTATTTGCCTTATCCCTGAGTCATGTCACAAGGCAGCATTGTTGTTGCCATGGCCCCTGTCAGACAGTACCAGTCCGAGGGATACGGTTGGGATTACTTTGAGTCGGTCACACGGGAATGCCATTGTGTCTTGTTCGGTAACATGGCTGTGGGGATTTTTTTTTTTATTGTTTTTGGAAAAGTCAAACCATGTTTTGTTTTGTTTTTTTGCCATGTTACACATTAAGAATCTAAAAATGAGGGCATTGTTTTGTCTCAAACCAGATGTCTTTTAGATTGTGATTGTAACAAGACTACAGGAGATTTAATGTAATTGCTCAGAAATTTTGAAGTTGGGTACTTATTCATAGACAGTACATTACATATAGTAGACGTCAGTCAGCGTGCCCGCAATTTGGAAAGGCAAGCAGTCAGCAACAAAATGGATCTAAAAAAGCCACCTAAAAAAAGCAAATACTAGTTTTTAGGCCTCACCGGAATATCAGAGCAATTTTCAAAGGGAAAATGAAGCCATTATATCACTCTCTTCAAAGCCAGACTCCACTGAGAAAAACAGTATTTTAACATCGCTGAAAACAGGAGCTGCTGATCTGCCGCTGTCTCAGTTAGTTAGTTTGTGCAATCTTGAGATTTTGGCGTTGAAAATGGTTCATTTGGAATCGCTAAAGTCACAGAATAACAAACCAACTAACTGATAGAGGCAGCGGTAGACCAGAAGGTCCTGTGTTCAGCAGGTTAAAATGACTTTTTTCCAGTGGAGTCTGGTGTTTTTTTTAAAACCTTTTTGTATGAGAATAACATAGCGATAAGATAATAGAAAACAACTTGTTTTAGGATTTGTCATAGAATAACTATATAATTACTAACCTATTCCCCCATCCCCCTAATTATGGTGCATCTCAGCCTTTAGGAAAATAATAATAATGATGATAAAAATAACAAAAACAATGAAGTCTGGTGGCTTTTATGACAGCATGGATGGGGAAGTGAGGCCATAAAGTACTTCACCATCAGAATGGGCTGTTTGATGGAATAGTAAAGTAGAAAATATTCTAAATTACATTTACACTGATATTTTTTTTTATTTTTTTTTGGAGATGGGAATTTTTTATGCAGCTACAATAAGTTTTGTTGCTGACCCCAATCCTCAGCAGTGCATTACTGATTTTTAGTATTAAGATTCCAGCCTGCTTCTCCAAACTGGGGGATGTGCTGACTGACATGTGATACACCGACTATGGCAAAGTACCTCATACAACTCCACTACAAAAAATCCAAACGTATCTCATTTTCAAATTTAAGTCTACATTTCATAAAATTTTCCTCGTCTTCTGTGCTGGTGTGGTTTCTATGGAAATGGCTCATCATCGTGCAGAGCCCACCTGCACAGCGGTCTTTGTCATCACCACGTGTCGACTTCCCAGCAACCTCCGAGACTCGTTCCAAACGGTCCAGATGTACTTAATTTAGTCATGATCAGTGCAGCTCACAGCAACATTAGGATGCTTAATGATTGTTATTACATGCTAAAAGAGTTTCCTCTGGTGGGGCTTTTGTTCGGCAGCTTGCCAGGCCTGCTTAGTATGGTTACCATGGCAAAACCAGTGTTAATCACCGCTCCCAGTCACAGAAAATTAGCTCCCCTTTTCCTCTTTTGGCTCTGGGGCAAATGGCCAAAAATTGCTTTGGGGTGGGGGGTATTGGATTCACATTGGTAATCTGTTTTGGGACTGGAATGGCATGGGAGGGAAATGAATGTAAGCTTCATCAAGGATGCATTGTTAACCTGTTAGATGCCACACATTGTGTCAACACTTTTGGAAATGAGAAACACTAGAAATGAGCATTATTTCCTGCCAGTAGAGCGAGTTTTAATATGAAGGCAGTATGTTGTCACGGGCTGCTTTTAACATGCCCAGACCGCTATTCTGACAGATTTTGTTTTACAATTTGCACATGCTTTAAATAGTATATAATGTAATATATTGTTTGTACACATTCTGAATAAAGTTTTGTGATAAATAGCTTTGCTCTATTTTTTAATTTCACATCATTTTGCTGTCTGAGGAGGAGTTATTGGGGAAAAAAAATATTTATGAAAGAATTAAAAAACATGGTTTACAAGTACCTTTGTATTTATTTCCCTCACTGTTTCCCCATCATAGTTGTCAGGACTGTAGTGGTAGTTAAAATCAGGCTTTAAAAAATATACATTGATATTATTTTCTACTCTCATTGAGTGAATGTTTTAACCAACATCAGCCCTACTCATAAAGACCAATTATTCACTTTTTTGTTTTTTTTAGAATTTCAGTCCTTTAGATGCAAGGTTTTTGTCGTGATGCTACTGTGTTTTAAGATGAAACAATATTTATTTTTTCAATATACTACATGCTAAGTAAATTTTTTTATTAGCCTGAGGGTTGGGTTAGGGCCTAACCCTGACGTCTTCAGGAGCGAGAGTAAAGAGTAAATCTTTGAAACCTGGTGCAACATCACTTTTCTTGTGTTGCCTGCTGATGCCTTTCACAAGTATTTAAACCTCTGAAGCATGATGTTGCAATGTTCTTGAGAACATGACAAAAAAAGCAAGAGAAAATCTCTACTGAAAAAAAATACATACATAAGACATACAGACATAATTATCATAATTATATATTTAAAATTATGTTTCTTTTTTAAGCCCCTTTTCCATGTCATTTCCTTTTTCTCTTGTTGGGCTTTTAAAAAATATATATTATTAATTGATTTATTTATAATTACTAATTTCTTGCTATTTTTTTCTGTCCTTTCATTGCTCTTTCAACCATGTTTTTGAAAAAAAAATCAAGTCAGTGTACTCAGATTATAAAGAGCAAAGGGATATGTTTATGCATGTGTTTGTATGTGTGATCAGAGATTGTCTTCTGAATTAAATTAAATTTTTTTATCTTATTTTTAAAAAATGTTTTGCAGCTTCCTGAAATTCTTGTATTTTATGGTAGTGTAGTTTTGGTGCCCCTTTGAAGCATCTTGTTCTGAAAGGCATCAAATAAATTAAGTTTAGTTGCGCAGTTCCATAGTAACATGTACCTTACTAAGGTGCCTTTGAACAGATAAGTAGAGAATCACCTTTATAAAATGTTCACTGAACTGCTTCTATCACTGGAGCTCCTGCTGCATATTCGATTCTGACCTGTGACCTGGGAAATAATGAGGTGTCACGCTTAAAGCCCAGCCGGCTGCAGTTTGCACTGTGACCTGCAGGTGTCGCCAAAGCCTCATGTAGCGCGCGCCTGTCAGCAGCATGTACAGTACAGTAGGGCAGCTGAGCTTTATTTTGCTTCCCAGACTGGAAACCACTGTAGTGCAGTTGGACTTGACGTCTAGCAACACAACATCACAGACTTTAAGCAAGAGAGACACGGCGACTTAGCACGTTAGCGACTGCATTTCCAGGTAGGAAGCCTGCGACATTTTCCAAGTTATTCCTGCGTATGGTGTGTTTTTTAAAATGCATAATGTTGTAGTCGTAGGCGGCTGGAGGAATGTTCTGGTTAAGCTAGCTGCTGTGGCTAAGCGCTAGTCAGGCTGTCCGGTGTGGGGTCTGACTTTGGGCCAGACGGTTGAAGTTGCTGTTTAGAGTTGGGGCTGCTTTCCAAGCTGCGCCAGACAGCACAGCTAAGCTAATACGGCTAAGTTAGCAGCAGAGCAGGCTAGCTCTGGCTCCCATCCATCCGCCGGGGCCACAGCACCAGCCCGCTATGTCTCTGTCTGACGCTGCCTCTCCCACTGACCTCCCTGCTCACTGTGACATTCATTACCCCGAGTACACACACGCACAAGTGTGTTTTTCCCTGTCTGTCTGGTGTGTGTCGTCTGCTGTCTTGCCCTGTTTGATTTGATGAACATGCTAGCTGGGAGGCTAGATTAGAAATCTAATACCCTGAGCTGTCACTCATATTTTAGGCCAGGGGCTACCCAGCGTCCTTATGCAAATCAGACACGAGGTGCATACGATGAGGTGGTGTCAAAGAGTGGCTTCATCTGCCACCAGTGGGAACAGAAACACTGAGGGGTCAGCATCCATCCATACACACCCTTTCACCAGGTTACAAAGTCATACTTATTTTGTGAATCCTAAGAGCCCAAACACCCACCACACTATACATTTTTCTTCCTCCCAATGAAAAGAAAAGTGATCCTCTCATCATCGTCATCTTTGGGATGACGAAGATGATGAGGGATAAACTAACAGTGCACATCATTCATATTTGTATACACTGTTCCAAAACTGACCCTGATATTTTACATGGTTGTGTCAAAGTGAGGTTAATTTGATTTGGGGACTGTTCATTATTTATAAGATGGGAGGGGGTGGTGCAAAAGGGGGAGGCATGTTAAATATTGTTTTAAGCACTTGGGAGGGACTTGCGTTTTTTTTAATTTTGACTTAGTGGAGGGGTATCCAACTTTTTTTTGGCCTTTCTTAAATTTTATTTTATGATGATAGGACAGTTAAAGTGTGAAAAAGAGGGGATGCTATTAAGCAAAGGGCTGAGGCTGGAAGCAAACCCACAGCTGCAATGAGGATGCAACCTCTGATTTTGGGGTGCCTGCTCTACCAACTGAGCTACTGGGTGCACCAGGGGAACGCAACTTTAAATTAGTGATGCACAAATAAATTAGAACGTCATCATTATCGGCCAATATAGGCAGAATAAACAAACATGCTGATTTCTGCTCTTCTTTTTTCTTTCTTTTCTTTTTTAAATTATATATCAAATAAACAATATTCAGTCAGATGATTTGGGGAAGAAAGTTGCATCATTTTCCATAATATATGAATATATTGATATCAGTATTGGTTATTGGCCAAATGACTTGTTATGTATCAGCATGTCAGATATTGGCAAGAAATCCAATATTGTGCATCCCTACTTTAAATGGCTGTCTTTAGAATTTCTATTACTGCTGATTTTTAAAGAACACATGTCCTCTATACAAAATCGGCAAAATTACATCATCTATCATGGTCAGAAAGTGCAAAAACAGAAATTATTGTCAATTTTTAAATTTCTAACGGTCCTTCAAGACATTATGTGGAACAAACACTTCCGTCAAAAACAAACAAATAAAAAAAACAAACATGAACTGTTTGCATTAACCAGCCTGTACGACAAGAGAGAAAAACCAAGGCCTTTATCAAGTTCAGGATTTGGTCTTCAACTTTTAACTTCCAAACATCAAAGGGCGAGTTTTTAAAATCTAACAACTAATTTATAGAGGAGGGAGGCTCAAGAAAAAAAATATTTGTAGTTTCTGGGAGTACCAAAAAAATCTACACTCCTCTGATGATGATAAGTAAAGAACAGTCCCTTACTGTGTAACTTCTGAATCCACATCAACTACCTTACAACAAACACATTATCCTCTTTTTATGTTGTACTCAAAACATTCTCAAGATGAATTAAATGAACTTACTGATGCCATTTTGCAGGCCCATGACCCTGACAGTCCTACAAAAACATGGATCTCTGCAGAGCAGAGCACTGGTCTCTCTGACTTGCCGCTGTATGCCAGCCCACTTATCGGGTTTACATTAATTTGATTACTGAGCTCTGCTCTCTGGTTCTCTGCAGGAGAGGCAGGTTTTTTTCTCTGTTTGGGTCTGGCAGGGAGAATCAAGTGCATGCTCAGGGTGTGTTTTCTTCTTTGTCTGTTTTTTTTTTGGCTGTACATTAGCCCTCTCCCTGCCTACCTTCTGCTAGTCCTGAAGGTTTCAGTAAATGACGTATAGATAAGGAGGAATTATTGAAGCTTTGAGTCATTGTTTATCATTGTCTTTGTATTTCTGCTCTGCCCTTTTTCTGTCTCTATCCGCTCTGTTTACCTGCCTGTGACCCCCACACTCTCTCAAGTTCTCTTTTGCATCTTTTTTTCCCTTCATGTACATACTCTACAAAGTTGTGACACAAATCCAACCCAGTGCTTTGTGGAGTTTTGTGTCAGAGCCGTTGGCTGTTGCTGCAGAGTTGTGTAGGTATGCCTGCATATCTTTTTCCTGTTTCCTCTGATGGGCTGCTGATGCTGCAGCTCTGCTGAGGTTGTGCAGGTGGGGTTCAATGAGAGGGCGCCTGTGGATAATGATGATGATGCATGTACATGAGAAAATATGGAGACAGGTATATATTGCCAACATGTCTTTTAAAGACTTAAAGGAATTAAAGTATTAAGGGATAATGCTGATGTTTGCTTGAAGTGTCAGTCATCTATATGTTGAAAAGTTTCTATGCAGTATTTCTGGTGGTGTTTTGATAGGCAGTACTGTCTTCTTGTTTGCATTTATTTTTGTACAATGTGACAAACATTAGGCTTTGATGTTGCCATTCATTATAGAAGAAAAATCTTGATTTTTATTACAATGGAAAAGAGAATGATTTGTAATGATTTTATTCAGTTGAAGTCAAGTGCATTCATATGTAAGTCCTTTCAGGATGAGATTGTTCTCAGATTTTCTTTTTGTTTGATTGAACCAGTCTGCTAGTATGACACTGTACAAGTTGTTGACAAAGGTTTTTATCAACTACTGACATTTATAGTGATTACATAATGCCCTGCTAACTGCCATTTATATAGAAACATTTTGCCTTTAAATACGCCCAATATAAATGTCAATATAAATGTCAATATAAATGGACAATCTGCAGTGAGAGTGATCATATATATATATATATATTTATTATAAAGGTGGATGGAATGTCTCCACTTCCTCCCACTGACGAAAATGAAACGAAAATATCCCCGAACATGGGCGAGTGGGTATAGTTTTGACTGGAGCAGCTACCTTACCAGCTACATGACTCACCCACTATCAGTCCACTATCAGTCCACTATCAGTCCACGATCAGTTCTGTTTTCTGAAGTGAAGTGTAAGATTAGGGTCTTATAATGTAAATCAAATGTCAATGTCATATCAAATATATGTCAATGAATAGTTAATAAAGTAAATGGATGAATTGGATTATTGCTATGTTTGACCTCATATTATTACGTTGCCACAAGTGGTGTTGTAGCCAAGTTCAAATAACTGGAACATTAGAGGGTTTGTCTTGCGCTGGTGGTGGGTGTGGTTCGTAGGGGGTATGTTGCGTAGGCTTTGAATGAATTGTGGCTGCAGCTACATGTCTTGACACAGGCGCTGCCACCTTGCACTGGTGATGTCATTTAGAACCAGGGTCCGTGCAGTAGCAACCGGGAAGTGGAGCTTGGGTGTCGAGTTCCCGCCCATACACCTCTCTGACCCAACCGCGAGCAGTGCTGTTGATTGCGTGAACACCAAAGGACACACATAGCTGTCATGATGTCACACCTGCTTTTTATAGCATCAGATAACTAAGTAAAATCAATAGAAATGCACATTAACGAAAGCATTATTCATTCTTTTGGAGTTATAATAATTAAAATTGTACCAGAATCTTTTTTTTAATCAGTTAATTCTTGACAGGAACAATTTTCTCTCATGCTCATTACTTTGAATTAAAAAACTACAACAAAAAAAACCAAAACAGTATAACTATATTGGTAGAAAAGCACATGGATTGTAAAAACCATATAAGCCTCTTTTGCTAAAGGTTCCAATTACACCAAGTTTTAAAAAGGGACCCAAGTGATGTGGCTGCCACATGTCTGCATACCAGAATGGCAAGTCATTATGACATGTTACATCTAGGGCTTATTTTCCACAATAATACAAAATGTAATGGAAAAATCCCATAGGCTTTTTGAAGGTAACCAGGGTGACACTAATTTCCACATTGACCCAAAGAAAAGTGTCATCCCTTGGGCACTTTACAGTGAAGCTCATCAGATGGGGTAACACACATGAAATAGAACACAATATCTAGACTGTATCACATGATTTTTGCTAGTAGATGTTTGCTCAGTTGCCATGGAACTTTAGGTGTTCAACTCCTCACTATTTTGGGCTCTTTTTAGGCTTCTTATCCATGACAACATGGACCTGAAAAGACAGAAGGACAGTTTACCTCAAGTCTTAAAGTAAAAATGTTGCAATAATGCAAAAAACCCCCAAAACTTGAATATTAAATCCAAGATAAATGAACACCACATAGATGTATACTCCAGCAAATACACTGAAAAAAAAGAGAATTATTAACCAACTTAAATTAATTATTTAAATTAATAACACATAAATGGTACTTCAATCAATAACACGCTAATAAACTTGATTTGAAAGAAAAATCATTTATGTGTAACTGATTGAAGAAATTAGTTTAGGTTGGTTAACAATTCTGTTTTTTTTCAGTGTATAAAACATAGTCCATGGTAATTCTGTGTACGGATAAATACTATAAAAATTGTATCCATTGCGTAGATTTCACAATTCAACATTTATTTAAACCAAAGAACAAACAGAGGGCAAGCTTTTGCTTTTTAAGGTCAGCTCTGTGCGCAGGCTAAACTGCAAGATAGAGTCTATTAATATATAAATGAATAAAAGCATCAGGACGTGAAATAATAACTAAGTGGGAAAGTTGAGGAGAAAGTCAGTGAGCAGACTGTGTGTATTATTAGCTCCAGTAATGTGTTCTTGTCTACCAGGTTGTACTGTGTGTCTGCTTCACACAGCTCACTGTACCACTGCCTCTCCGAGCCAGACGTCTGTGTCCATCTGTCTGTTTGTGTTTCTGTCTGCCTCTTGTTCGTGTGTGCGTGTGTGTGTGTGTTTGACTGTAACTGACTGTCAGTCCATGCGTGTGTACCATGAGCACGCATATGTGTGTTTCACCCTTTGCCAATTAGCGGCTTCTCACCTCCCGAGGCGAGAGGCCGAGTGTGTGTGTGAGACAGAGGAGGGAGACTTGACGGGGCTTGTCTGCCGCTGACGGCTCAGCCTTAACCTGAACTCTCACACTGCTTCTCCCTCTCTCACACACACACTTAAGTCTGAGAGCACTGCTCTCCAGCACGCACGCACACACACACACACACACACACACACACACACACACACACACACACGCACACACACGCAGGACCTGAGCTCTAGCCAGTTGCTGATAATGCAGCCTTGTCTTTCTCTGAGCTCATGTGACACGCCAAAATGCAACAGTATTGTGCTAGTTGAGCGAAGGCGCAAGACGAGTGCCAGCCTGCGCCAGAGTGTGTGTGTCTTTGTCTGGGTTGTGCTCATGGGAGTATTTGTCTTTGTATGTACAAATGCACTGTCTGTTATTGTGTACATGCAGTAGTTGGTGTCTATGTGATTTTACGGAGTGAAAATAATGTAAAAATCGTGTAGACGCATCACAGTCTGAAGAGCTGGAGCGGTAGCCTGGTGTGCACAGACGAAACCAAATACATCTCATTCACAGTTTGTTCATGTTTTTTCTCCTTGGAGCTGTATTTCTGTATGTAATCATCCAAAATTGATTGTTCATGCTGCTGTATAATTAATCAAGAAAAGTTCATTATATTTATGCGACTAGCTCTGTTTTCAGTCTAATCTTCTCTACAACAACTTGAGAAGGTTTTGGAAAAACAGCTTGATACCACTGTTTCTTTTAAGTAATTTGGCAAACCATTAAAAAAAAACAAAAATCAATGTTTGAGATGCAGAATATCCTTTGAAAGCACTACAAGCAAGAAAAAAGGAAAACATTCTTAACATTTTTATTCCAATTTCTCTATATTTAACATTTCTTCTCGGCCAACTCGCCCAGTTCTGACTGAATGTATCCAAAAATGTTGTGCTAGTCAAATGGCAGATCAAAGAGCTGCGTGAAAGCCTCTGAGAAAAGCTGTGGTTTTATTTTTAACCCCAGTTGGCAGTTTGATCAAAGAACTTATGTGCCAAAACATGGTATATTCTTCTCTGGCACCCTGCAGAAGTCACAGCGTTGAGGTGCAGATCCTGTGTGAAAGTTAATGTCATTCATTCACTGAACACAGAACACTGTTTGAGTGTAGGTGCTCAGTATTGGCTGACACCAATCATGGGGTCTATTTAAAGCCCTCCATTTATTTTGTAGCACTATTTATTAATTTTATCACCTTAAAAACATTAGGATCCCTACCATGCATTTAAGAAGAGATGAAGAAAGAGAGACTAAAGAGACCAGAGATGTTACATTGTAGCAAATTCAAACATTTCAATCATCAGCAATGTAACTTTTGGAAAGAAATCTTTTCCCCAGAAATATTTGGGCTATTTTATCAAGTATTAAGATTAAGAGATGAGAAAGTAACATGAGTTGACAACTGTTGTTTGGAAGCAAAATGTGCAACGTCTTCCGTTGTCTCTTTCTTAAACCAGTCTATGTTTAGTTATTGGGTGCACTAAATACAATTTTATAAAAAAAACAAAACAAAAAAAATCTGAATAATAGCTTAATGTGCAACACACTGCATTAGCACAGTAAATCATACTGCGGCAGCTAGTGTTTATTTTGTCAGCTTTCTTCCCCCATTTAGTCGTAGTCCTGTGTCAAATATCCTTATTAGTTTTAATTCTATTTAATCAACCTCATTGTGTTTTCAGTCAAGTTTTAGTTGACCAAAAGTTGGGATAATTTAATCTTGTCTTAGTTAAATAAAACCCTAACTATTTTGTTATGATTTTAGTCATTGAATATTGTTGGCATTTGTATTTATCAGATTTACTCAAGGTTAATTCACATAAGATCAGTCATCTGAAACTTGCTCATCATGATTGGTGGCTGATCGACTTTGGGAAAGTTATTTAATGAAAACTTTTTTTTTTTCTAAATTTATAAATAAGTTTGCATATTTTAAATGTTTAAATTCCAGCAGCCGTACAAGAACTTTGCCTAAATAAAAGTCAGCAATTGGCTGGACATTTAGTACAGGATTCTTGTGCTTGACAGTTTTATGAACTGTTCTGAATGAGTGGAGTATTTTGTTGGATTGTTATCAAAAGCAGGATATACACTCCTGCAGGGCCTTAACTATAGTTTAGGACACTGAGGTCAATTTTGGGCTTATACATAACTAAAATGAAAGGAGTCTCTGTCCCTCTGTATGTATGTCTGTCCTTCAATTCGATCGACAATCAGATCAGATCGACTTCACACATAGAGGGTGTAATGCTGAGGACCCAAATAAATGCAGTGTCAAGTGAAAGCTCTTGAGATCTACATACTTAATTATTAGTAGTGCATTACTATCGCCAGAAGTACACACTATGTGTATTGAAAAGGGACTATTAGTTCTTATACCACCAAACGGCGTGCTAAGCTGGCTTGCTGTAGAACATTCAAGAACAGATGAAGCGAGAGAGACCAGAGATTTTATTGTACCAAATTTAAACATTTCAACCATCAATGATATAACCTTCAGAGTGAATGCTTTTGAACCTAAAAATAGCTGGGCTTTGACCTTAATGAGGCCATAAATGTTCGTGTGAACTTTTACATCCAAGTGCTTTGCATATCCTGTAGCATTACTGTAGCATGTGGCAGCAGGTGTATTGCTCAGGACATAAGGAAACACAGAGTCGAGTGTGAAGCTGTTTGGATGAGTGGTTCTCAAAAAGGCTGCAGGCAACACTATCAGAGGGCAAGCAAACAGTCCGTTCTGAACTGGCACATAATGAACGGGCACTGCACTAGTGATATTAAAAGTAAGCTGTAGTAAACTAAAAACTATATTTAAAATTATATTTATATCTCTCTTTATTATCTGGAGGTCATTTTCTTGGTTTCATGGTTTTTTGTGTTCGTTTTTCACCTTCCTTTTTTGGCTTATATTCTTGTAACTTTTTTTCTACTTTATTGCTAACTTTTGGGCCATTTGTTTATAAGTTTCTTGTGGTCTTCCCATGTTTAAAGAAACTGAGCCAATTTGCTCATGTTTCAAAGGTTTAAACCAATAAACAAAGTAAAACTAAATAGATTAAATGTACACCAGAAGTACATATATAGCAGAACCATGTTTAGACCATGGAGATAACGTTTAGAGAATATACTGCATAATTGAACAGTTACATGAATAAATAAGAGGTGGAATTTAGTGGTGGCAGGGGGATTGTGAGTGGCCACTGAAAAATTTCTCTTGGCCTCAGTATTTTAAAAATCTTATCTATGGCCTCTCCCATAGACAGTGTTTTATTTCTGCTACAGTAACTGTTTGTCTCTCTCTGTGGCACACATGGTATCTCTGTTACTGTAGCTCATATTTTGATGAAATCTGGAGGGATTAATACATCTCACCCATACATTTCAGTAATACTCTGACTCACCCATGGGGGGAGCTACATCGTTTGTTTTGACATGTCTTACATGCAGTAGCTCAGATACCAATAATTGGATTGTGACAAAAGCAGGGTAAATGATATATCTCATGTTGTTCTAGGTTTTCATATTACACTGACTGAGGCAGATGCTCCAGCTATAAGTTGAAAGCAGGTGGCACTTTCGTTAATATGTTTTTGTGATGGGGGACTACATCTTTCATGAAGACATGTTTGCTGTTGCTTTACTTTCTTTAGAGCGGTTATCATGAATAAAACACAGTTCTTTTTCCACCAGGAGTCGTTCCCCTCTCGTCATTTATCTTGCCTTCTGCTTCTTTGGGAACCCGCTTGCCAGATCTCACAGCCCTCAAGCTTTAGAGAAGAGAAACTCCCCAGCATTTGGCTAATGGCTCCACAGTTCCCACACTGATTAGAAGCAGTCCACAAACTGCAGAATTAAGTTGTTGATTAAGTAGTTAAAGAAGCCCTTGAAACAAGCAAAAAGTGCTAGAGACAGCAATTTGATATTGTTTTACTCTTCAAGTGAGTGTTTCATAGAGATCGTTCAAACAGTTTTGTCAAACAGTGCATTAACTTACTGCTGGAGTGTTTTTAATAAAGTTTGTCTTTGTTTGCAAAGCTTCATTTAAACACAAAGTCTAAGTACCAGTTTAATAATTCAGTTAAGTCCCGGCGTGGGAGAAAAGACTGGAAAGAGAGAGACACACACACTTTTCACATTGATGCCCCAAAAAACACCACTTCTTAGGTTTTTCCATTTTACTTAAATGAAAGATTTACATGCTCTTTATGCGTAGCACTGCAGACTATGAATCTCACTGAAAAATAAAGAAGTATTTTAACAATACAATCTTGATCAGAGAGGGGAATGAGTGGTGTCCTCAATTCCTAAATAATTTGAGATATTTTCATCTGACAGCAGAGATTTTTTCCTGGTAGTTTGATGAGAAGAGTTACAGCAGGGTGTGTGTTTTTTTTGTGTGTGTGTGTGTGTGTGTGTGTATGTGTGTGAGGTAGACGTAACCTTCCAGAGGAATGCTGTAGAGTGCTGCTCTGCTCTAGTATTGTAATTCAATAGACTGGCTACAGAGGCTGTTAACATGAACCACATTTAACACACACACACACACACACACACACACACACTCTCCTGATTGTGCCTGCATGTGTGTGTACATACTGCACACTTATCCATTCATCTGTGTGTGCTTATCTGAGAGTGTGTACAACTGGGTATTATACAGCTGCAGAGTGTGTCTTCAGCCGTACTTCCATCGGTGTGTCTTTGTCAGAGTGTATGTGTGAATGTGTGTTTGTGCCTAAAATAGCCCGGGTGTTAGTGCTCTTGTTCTCATGGTGCTAGTCTGAGACGTCCTCCGCCCGCCTTTGTTTCAGCGTCGTGTTGTCGAGAAGACCTCACACTAAAGGCTGAGATGTTAGCAGGCTGTGGTCTCTGCATTATTGATGCAGACTGTGACTGGGCTCGGCAGGCCATAGGCTACAACTTAAAAAATCTGAAGGTGCAGTGAACTCCGGCTGAACTCGCAGGGAATTTAGCATGAGACAGTAGAGACAGGGGCCTCTGTGGCTACGGTCGAGCGCAGAGGTTTCTTCAACCAGGAGCTGAGAGACGACCTAATTCTGGTGACAGGACAAGTTTACCAGTACATTTTAATGAGCTCGGGTCCCAGGGCGAGACTCAGATGATTAAATTTGGCTCATGGGCCGGAAAAGTTTAAGACAGTCTGCCTTAGATAGGGGCTGAACTGCACTTGGGTTTTTGTAAGTGGATAATAGGACTGCATGAAAAGATTTATTCTCTAATGAATACCGTAAAAGGACATTTTAATGTAATAAAAATTTCACATCGGATAGACCTGACCAAATGATACCATACAGTGTTTGCTTTAGCGCTGCATTTTAACTTGCTAAATATTTAGAGGTGGTGCAACTGCAATGTTTTGTGATGGAAATGTCTTTATTTTATTTTATAGTGCCCACTGTCAAAACACCAGTCTGCATTGGTTAGCAACCGTTAGCCTTGGCTGCTCTACACTGTAAAAAGTATGTGTGCATGTGTAAATAGGTATGTAAAGCATTTTGCTAGATGTTCATTCATGAAATCATGCAGTTGTTATGAAGGAATATTGTAAATATAGAGAGGGACTGTAGTTTCTTTAAACCTCTTTTAGAAGGTGAAATACATCACAGTTCTTATTGACTGATCTGATAGAAGAATCTCCTCCGCAACTTAGAATTGGCTCTCTCGCAGTGTTTTGTGCTTTATCAAACTGACTTTATTTTCTGTTGGGCATAAGCATTAAAAATTGAGATTATGCATTTATTACAGTGATTTCTGAAGGTGGAAACGTTAAAAGGCACATTTCTCTCACCATAGGCATGTTTCACCTTGCAGCTCTGCAGCTTTTATGTTAATCTGACGGTAATAAGTCAAGTGTGACTCCTGGTAAAATTCGGTGAATCGGACTGGTGTTGTGATAAATATCAAACCGGTTTGAAACTGTTTACACAGGCCTAACCCTACTTTCAAGATCACATTATTCACTGAACAGGTGCTGTGTGTATGCAAAGTAATCATGTTCACATGTTTGCATTAACTCCTCTCGACAAAGTTAAACACTCACTCACTCACTCACTCACTCACTCACTCACTCACTCACTCACTCAGTGTAAAACTTTTGTGTGTACAGGGCTGGCCCCCACTTTACTTTGGTCCAAATAAAAACCAAAAACAGAAAATAAATAAATATATAAATGGCTTTGGCTTCTATTTGGGTGACAGCAAATTCATTTGCACAAATGCTTTTATCCACCTGTGCCTTGCATTCTGACCACTTGCTGTGAACTTGACTGTAAAAACGAGGGGAGGGGAGGCACAGCGGGGAGTGTGTCTGAAATAAGTGCTTTGGTGTCGAGGGTTTTTCTGGTAATGTCAAACACTTTGAAGGTGCATGGTGCACATTATTGTCATAATGCTAGTTTGGTGACTTACTAGTGTTTTTATGAATAAATAATGGCCAAATTTAACAGAAAGAATTCAAGGAGGAACAAGTGAAATGTCGCATTTTCCAGTGTAACTTAAGATACTTGGCGCTTTAGTTTGCCAGTATGTCTGTCTTTATCTGCTGTCATTGAACTTTTAGCCACATTTGCCAGCAGTTTTCTTTATGTTAGAATCATCTGCTTTGTTAGAATTTTCAAGGTACAATTAGTTTCCTGCAGGGAAAAAAGCTCTTTGGCAGAATTTTTCTAGAACATTTTCTTTCAACACAAAAGTGATGGAGAACTTACCTCTTTTAAAGGAAAGTGAAAAAGGTTATTTGGCTGGTCAAGCGTTATTGCCAGCAATTACCATACCTATTGTAATGTATTGCTTCTAATCTCACCCTGTTTCCAACTGTGCTTCAAGTACACTGCGCAGTGGCACACAGATACCCTTAAATCAGTTGACATGCTTTTTGTATTCACTCTGTGCCTCTGACATGACCTTTAGATGATTTATGCACCATCTTTTTTAAAATATATATACGTAAGTACTTGAATCATGTCTAAAGATGGCTCTGTGTTCTCAAATGTAAGTCTTAGAAATGTTACACTTTTTTGGCACACAGATTTTTCATACAGATCATACATATCTGAACTCTGATAAGACTTGTTTTTCCAATCTGATTTGAGGTCTTATGTTTATTTAATTCTAGCAGGCATTAAGAAGTTCTTTGACTTAGAGAAACTTGCAGACACTCAGAAATTGGTGCTGATGCCTCATAAATGCAAATTAGCACATGACGTCACCTTGCCCTCAGGACAGGAGCAACATTTTTAAATAAGAAAAAAAATCTGCTCGTTGGCAATCTGTAATGAATCCCACACCCTGGTGTTAATAAGGGATATAATATAAGAACAATGCCCTAAATTTTAAAAGTAGGTAAGAGTTTGTGCTGTTTTTGCTTATCCTGGACACTGTTTTGTTGTAAGAAGTGGCAAGATGACAGATGTGTTTTCTTTAGTCTGCTGCTGTGAGGTGGATGCCTTTTCCACTGCAAATTATTTGCATTTTACTCCTGTCAAACACTCCACTCTGCTACGTACGTACCCCCCCCCCCCCCCCCCCCCCCCCCCCCAATGTTTCTGACACCTACCTGTTGTCCATCATCCAGGATCAAGCGGACCTCAGTGCCCTCTGAACAACACTCCCTCAGCACATCCAATCTTGCTGAAAAAGTTTCCTGAAACTAAACTTTTTCAAACCTGCTTTTTTTACTTTATAAATGTGCTTCAGTTATTATCTAAGTATCAAGACATCATTCTGGAATTGACTGCTGATGCGATTTTTACAACACTGAACTAAAAAACTCCTCAGTGGGTGGACTGGAACTTTAAAATAAGTTAAGACAGGAGTTATTGACTGGCTTAGCCAGTCAATACCTCTGGCTAAGCCAGTCTCTATTTGAAATAGACCAAAGATGTTTTCAGATATAAGTGGTATGGGAGCTATTCTTGGTAAATACAGAAAGTCAAAGATTTTTTGCAAAACAGACATAGTGGACTGATCAGGTACAAATCTTAATATTGTCTTCTTCAAAATAATGATGGCAAAAATAAGAGTTTTTAAGTATTTAAACCTTAAAACTCTGAGCAAATTGGTTACCTTTTGTTTGAAAACATGGGGAAATAGCAGTGAGAAATTTGACAAGAAGTTATAAGTTAAAAAAATTGTTTTCAGAGTTAATGCATTCATTCATGCAATTAAGGTCTGAAATTAATGTGTTAAAAAATGCTTTAATGGCTGGCTGACATTTCTGTCTGTAAGAGGCTGTACTGGGCAGTTTTGAAGCTATGATACTGGTATCATATAAAAACTAGCAGACCTGAGAAATCCATGGTACCAACCATGCCATGCTAGCTACTCAGTAAGGAGGCGGAGTAAAGTTAGGCCTACTTTTGCTGATGGAAAAATGGCACAGCCATTTCACAGGGGTCTGTTGACCTCTGACCTCAAGGTATCTGAATGAAAATGGGCTCTATGGGTACCCGTGAGTCTCCCCTTTACATAAATACTCACTTCATGACCCACTTCATGCAGCTTTTTGCTGTCATTTAATTCCTAATCAAGACAAGCTGGTAAGAACTGCTTTATCTTGTCAATATGGACTCCTTAACTGTTTTTTTAATGCAAAATAATTGAATTGGAATCATGTGATTAAAGTTTTTTTTGACATCTCTATATATTATTAGATATTTTTTAATATATATTTTTTTCTAATTTGCAGGTAAGTTTCTCGTATTTTTTTAATGTTTATTTTGGTAATTTTTGGCTCTTTTCTACTTATGATGGTTATTGCCTTCTTCCCATTTTTTGGGGAAGAAATCACACTAATTTCTTTAGCTTTCATCGGTTAATCTGTCCAATCCCCCGCTTGTTTCTTGCCTTAAGGGTGTAGTAATGTTGCAGTATCTCTAGATCTCGGAGATGAAGTTGATAAATGAATTGGTATCATAGCCCACTAAAAGGAAACATGGCTCTCAAAATTAAAAAAAAAACAAAATAAAAAATTAAATAAAGGTTTTACCTGATCAAAACCAGCTACTACACATGTGCTACTGATGAATAAAATCCAATGAGTCAATGTGCTATTAAATGCAGTGACGTGATACCTATAATGAATTCCGTCATTAGTCTCAAAAGACTTTCCATTTGTGAGAATGTGCAATGTATGTAATTGTTATCTCGACTCAGCGGTGACAGTTTTTTTTCTCCCACTCAAGGTTCAGCTGAGTGGTTATCTGGTTAGCTGAGTATGTTTCCATCAGCTTATTTCAAAATCACAGTCTGATTCTGCCAGTGAATAAATGAGTAAATTAAATGAATATCTTGTGACTAAAATTACTAAATTGATATTTTTTTTCAAAGGATTTGACTGAAATTAAATTAACACCAAAAACTGGCATGGAAATTAGCAGCTCTAGCTGTTGATTCTGTTTCTCACTGACTTCAGGCTTCTCTGGAGACAAAAATATCCTACCTGTTACTAGGCAGCTGCGCTAAATGAAGTGTGAGTTTTGTGTCTGCTAATGGTGTGTAATGAGTCAGTCGTTGTGGTTTAGTGTAGGCTGATGTAGGCTCAGGTAGGGCGGCGTGTGTTAATGTGAGATAACGTGGTTGTTGTGGAAGCTGCAGGAGGTTATTTTGGGTTATGGGTTGGTGTGTGTTGGTGTGGAGGAGGGATAGCCTCAGAGTCACTGCCAAGACCTTCAAGGAAGTTTCCCTGGCTCTGAATCCACAGCTTTAATTGCTGGGAGTCTTTGTGAATACCGAGGGACGGCACTAACTCACTCGCTTTCTTCTAGTCTCTTGGCCAGTCTCCCTCTCTCTCCTTCTTTTCATGTCCCCTTTTTCCATTCTTGCCCTATCAAAGAGTGTTTACATCCTTAACTTGGTGGTGGCAGGTGGGTAGTGTGCTCAGCAGCACTCTGAAGTCATTATGACAGTGTACTGGAGGAGATTCACATTTCCAGGCAGTCTTTTGTGTCGTTGGCTGAATTGTTTTTTTTTTGCCTCATCAGCCTTCAGCCAGCAGTCCACTCATTTAAGTCCTTAAAGTGGTATACTTGCTGTGAGGAGTTCTCTCTTCAACCTGAGTGACAAGATTGTATGGTTTAGTGCACTGAACTTGACACTTCGACCTCTTTTATGTGCTCAGTGAGTTTTAACAGTCACTGGTGCATAGTTAGTATGGACACCCTTTTCTGTTTTTGGGTCACAGTTGTTGAAGCAAAGAAACAAAATACATTAAGTAGGTATAAAGTCCTCATTAACTTAACCCTTTAAAAGTCACACCAAGAAATGATTTTGCAAAAAATTGTACAACACGACAGATCATAGAATATGTCAACAAATGCACCAGTTTTTTAAGAAAAAAAGAATCCCAGTATAACACATTCTAAAAAGTGCAGACGTCAATAAAGTATGATAGAAATCTGACAATTAAAGTAACTTCATACAATAAACATATAAATAAAGATAAAATAAATAAATAGATAAAATAAATAGAGATAAATGAAAATTAATCTAGTAAAAAAAGTCAGTATAAAATACATGTTAACAAACAAGATTGTCATTAGTGTAAAATAAAAGTCTGAAAATAAAAGTAACTTTATAAAATGAACAAATAAGCAAAATAGATATAAAATGAAATGAAACTGGAATTAAGAAAGGCAGGAGTTGAAATGTAGTGAAGAGTGCTGGGAAGAGTTTGTTGTGATGGAGTATGGAAAACGTGGCTTGGTATTATGCAAAGTTCTACAATGTCATGGCTGAATATTTCAATTTTAATTTCAGAATGAAGCTTCTCCTTGAGCCAGACTTGGATACAAACACTAACAAACAGACTGGATCAGCGAAAGGTAAAGAAAGAAGTTTAATTTCTCATTAAGGTCTTTTTCATAATGTTGTAAGACACCTATAATAACAATCTGAGCCTGTCAGTGGCAAAAGCTAGGACTTTCAGGGGATGTAATTTGACTGTGCACAGTTGCCATATGTGATTGCACTGCAGCCTGTTTTGCTACTGCGGGCTGCAGCACTCTCTCTTAATACTGGACCAGTTTCAAAAAATGTTGTCTCAGTTGGACACTTAGACAACAAAAACATGGAAAATAGGATCCAGGTATGAAAATACTGAATTTATCGTTAAAAGCAGAGAGACAAGATTGACATAGACATTCTTATCTCACTACGGAAAGAAAGCAAATGAATTAATTTACCAAAAACATTTTAACTATTAATTTGCACATTTGTACATTGTATGAATTCCTGCATATGGATGGAGGTTTGAATGGAAGCTGTCTCTATAACCAGCAGTGAATCACTGTGTTGTAGCTTAGACATGAAAATACAGTTACTGTTACTACTCAGTTCTTTAGCAAGAATCTTATCACCTCTGCATTGTGTGTGTGTGTGTGTGTGTGTGTGTGTGTGTGTGTGTGATACCACTGGTTTGTGCAGAGCACTGCAGTCTTGTCTTGCCAACTGTTCTGAAGTTGGCACCTGGCCAACTGTGACAGTACTTTCTGGGGCGTCAAGACGAACACCAAACACACACACGCGCACTCACACTCACATTCAGACACATGAGGTGATGGAAATGCCATAAATCTGTCAGCGAGGCTGAAATGAGCTTAGTGCCACCAGGGGGGTGTGTGCTCTTCAGCGGCGTGTGCACTATAAAATCCCATGGACTATAAAAGCCGATCTGTCGCGTGGAACTGTGTGTGTACGTCTCTGTCTGCACATACAAGTTCTGGAAATATCCTTCACAAGCAGACACACTCACACTCGCCATCTGACTTTCTGTCTTTGTTTTGCAGTTTCTCTCGCCTATCTTATCTTTTTGTTTAGCTCTGTCTGTTTCTCTCCGTCTCTGTAGCCGAGTTTCCATCCAAGCATTATTATGTAAATCATGTTATATCAAATTGTAACAGCTGATAGGAAATGGCAAATTTCCTCAAAGTTTTTTTTTGTCTGTTTGAGTGAGAAAAGTTTTTGCTGATAAAAGAATTCTTATAAACAGCAGCATAGTCAAACGTGTCAGTCAGTCAAAAGTTTAAGAACAGGTCTCAACTGTTCTTAAACTGTAATAGGAATGCACCGATTTGGAAATTCTGGGCCAATAGTAATTCTGACTTCTGAAATAACAGTTTGGCCAAAAGTGATGTTTTTATGTTGTCGTTTATTTTAAATTTGTCGTGATTTATTCCCCCTCTTGTGCCAGAAAAACAAGGAAATCCACAGTATTTAATATTGCTGAGAAAGCACCAAGTATCTCCTTCAAACATCTGTATTTATTTAAGTTTCTTGCCAATAATTACATTTTAGATAACACTGGACAAATCATGTGAAACTTTTAATTTACCCCATACATCATATGGTTACTAGCAGTGGGCGATATATTGAATGTACTTGATGTATTGCGGCTTGTTCCACACACTATGTATAACAATACTTTTAATTTAAATTTTATTAAAAAAAAGACTTTATTTAACTTCCTTATAACTGTGTATTATTGAATGTTATTATAACAGTAGTGTTTTCACCTTAATTATTTGAAAGTAGCTACTTTATTTAATTTCATTGTAAATTCAGTTCTTTTTTTTTAATTTTAGAAGTTAAAAATAGTTTAAAGGACAATTAAAAAATATGGTGATATATATTGTCTATCGTGATAAAGCCTTAAAATATCACAATAATATTTTAAAGCCATATTGCCCTGCCCTAATTGTAACTCAGTGCAATCTCTCTTATCTGTTAGTCACTGGTTGCTTACAGCTAACATTAACTAGCACTAGGACGACAGAACAGCAGCCATCTCATCAAATAATAGTGAGATCACGCAGCCCTTTTACCAAATAGTCATTGTTTTCTTGATGTTCCTGATCGGTAACCTAAATTTGTGGATGTTAGTCTCTAAGCCTTGCTGTTTTAACCCACAAAAAATTGATGTGACATAACAGAAAAACGTCCACTGCCATCAGTGAATGCCATTTTTTCCCCAAAAGGCCTGTGGCAGTCGACAAGGCAAAAATTGGCAAATAACGATAAATCGGTGCATCCCTAAAATGTTAGTCTTTGTCCAGTACGGTAGCCACAAATGTTGGCGTGACATGGCACCAACGGCTGCTGACCCTGCTGAGGTGTCCATTAATTGGTGCATATTGTCGGGTATGTTTAGTCACTTCATCAGCAGATGGAAGCTTAGTCACATTTCTCCTCCATGGTGTAGGGATTAGGATCTATTTGTCAGTCCATCTGTCACACATGACTTTTTATACACGATTTCAGATTCAGACCAAATTAGAGTGAATGATTGAAGGCCTTATCTTTATACATGTTAGGTAGTATGCTGCCATGCATTCTCAATGTAATGTAATGTTTTGTCAAACCACAGGCCTGCAGCAGTTTCCTTTAAAAAGCAAAGGAAAAAAAAAGGCGTTTTGGAGACAATATCCGTCTGAAGAAACATGTGGGCGTTCATCAGACTGGGATGAAATATTGCTGTGGCGAGATTGAAAAATATGAATAGTTAAAACAGATTAGACCGAGAGAAAAGTGGATAAGATGGGTAAAAGAAGGATGTTGATGAAAATCTGTGGTATTTAGTTAGGCTGAATAGAATTGAAGTAAAAGCAGGGGAGCGCTTGGATGCTATGAATGCACTTTAGTTCAAAAGTGAAGTAAAAAAGCACACTGACAATGGCTTTATAAACATAAACCAAGAAAGATGGAGTGAGTCGGAGGGAGGGAGAGATTTGTTTATGATGTGTACGTCAGCAGTGGTGGAGCAGCAGAGCAGGCAAGTGGCAGTTTTCCTGTCTCACACTGGGAGTGACGCGAGCAGATCATAAGACCTGCAGTCTGCTTACCTGGCAGTCACCTCCCTTTATGTGTCTGTTTGTCTACCTGCCTCCAAAACTCTCCGTCCAATCTAGCTGTCTGCATGTCCATCTGTCCCTCTGTTTCTGTTTACCCTGTGTCTCTCTTCTCTCTCTGCCCTCCTGTTGGTGTCTGTCCCTCTTCTTCACCTGACTGCATCTTGAACATCATATTTACTCTCATATTTTGCTCAGAGGAGACATTTTGGCTTTGTCTCTGCTACTGTTGGACACTGTTTTTATATGCAGCTGCTGTACTGAAAACTAAGTTATGTCCATGTGGACTCCAGCGCATGTTTTTTTGTTGAGGATCTTTATTTTTTCGGCTCTGTTCACATGTGGCCAGTCTGCAGCTCAGAGGCATTACCATAGCATGATGCTGCCATGCTTCATTGCACGGTTTATATCTGCCAGGTAATATATAATGTAGTGCTATCTTTTTTTTTTTTTTTTACATAGAGCTGAACATTCAGTGGTGAAAGTTTTCTTTTTGTCTCATGATACCAGAATTTTTTTTGAATTTTCAAGCTTTACATTGGAAAGAAAACTGTTGCAACACTCAAGCACATTGCCTTCCAGCCACACCCCAGTCAGTGACATTGAAAATAGTGATTTTGTCCTTTACACCTTGTGGGAGTCACTGTTTTAAAACACTGATGAGCTCCAGTAGACTGAAGCATTTTCTGCTCCAGTCGGACAAGTGCAGTGCAGCAATAGTTTTCCGCCATGTGTAAATTGTGATTAACTCTTCTAATTGCTATTTGGCAAACTCCAGGGACCAGATGCCTAAAACTCTGTCGAGATTCACGAACAAAACTGTTCACACAAAGACAGAAATTTGCATGAACATTCTTTTTGACATGTTTATAAAGAAACCAAGCGCCTGATTCTGTTTTATAGCCTATAGGGCTGGATATCAGTACTGTATCTGTATCTGTATCTGTATGTATTAAAGATACTGACCCAGCTAACGTAACGTTGAAACTTCTTCAAACTATACCTGCATTCAATCCCTTTTGTCCCAGGGGTCTGATCCTGGATGGTCCTGACTCCCCGCCAGATCAGCAAACCTGTTTTTAACAAGCCATGTTTCATGAGGGTGAATTATATTTGGCATTACATCTTTCAGGCTGTGAAAAGTTAGTTGGGAAGAAAATTTATAGTCAGGAATTTGGAGACCAAGGGGTCTGTACGAATCACATTTGTTTGTACTCGCCTGGTTTTTGACTGCACATAGATATAGAATGGGAGAACAGACAGTCCCATTCAAATCAACACAGCAGGATAGTCAGGGCAGTTAAAAATGGACAGTTATCATATTGTGTAAATTTGCGTATCTACAATGTCAAAAAGAAAGGCAACCATATAAAAAACCCTGTCCTGTTAGACTTAACTTACATCTTGCTTTACATATACTTCGATTAAAAATAGTTTGTTTCAAATGTAATAAAGCATTTACTTACCCCACCTCCAGGTTTTTGTCATGATGCCACTATGTTCCTGTATAAGAAATACACCAAAATAATTGTTTTCAATATACTACATGCAAAGTAGATTATTATTATTTTTGATTATCACAGCCTGGGATATGTCAATGATTTGCAGCAACATTGATTGTGACAGTGCACCTAGTGGAAATATTGTGTATTTTCTCCATTTGCTAAAATATGGTTAAAAAAAAAAGTCATAAGGTGGATAATAGTCGAAATTCCAAATTCCAAGGATGACACCAAGAAATAATATAATGCATGTTTTTATGCTTTGATGGCTGTAGGATCAAAAATTACAGTTTGAATGGGTTTCAATATCACATTTTTTTGTTAATATCACTCAGTCTAGTTCACTTATACATGGTGTAATGGTATTTTGATGCAATATTATACACATTCAGGCAGGACCCAATCAAAGCTTTAACAGTAAAAGCCCTTTGTAGTCAGGCTTCTTTGAGCACAGTAAATCAATCAGTGTGCTCATCTCTTCAGTCAGTGTTGTTTTCTGTCCTGCAAATCAGACCACACCAGATAAGGTCAGCTCAGTGTGGTGCAGACCAGACCATACCATCCCATGCCATTCTCAGCCATGCCAGTTTATGCGTGTACATGCTCCAGCAGCATATGGCAGTAACATGCTGTCAGGGGAGCTTGTCTCCTGGCCTGGCCTCCCCAGCCCTGGGACAGATGGCGGCTCACTGGGCCCTGAAGAGCAACTGTGCTGCTCAAGATCCTCAGCCCGGTCCATCCTCGTACCTTGGCTCTTCCTGTCTGCCTGGTGGCCTCTTTTTCCTAGAGCGCCTCTTCACATGCCAAAGCTCCTCTGTATGCTGGTGGACTCTGATTTAATTGGGTTTCCATCCAAGCTGAATGGAAAAGAAAACTACAAAACTACACAAAATGTACCCGATTACCACAGTTTCATCACTAACCTGTGGCTACTACTGAAGATTTCAGTATTTAGAAAAGAATTATGGTAACACAAAAATTAAATGTGCTGCACTGTATGTTTTTGTTACACTGAGAAGCACTACAACTTTGATTTGGTAAATATTGGATATAAAAACATTTGAAATATAGATGTATTATCGTGAAAAATACTCTTAATTAGATCATGATGGCCATATCTGCCAACCGTACTGGCTGTTAGATTGGTATGACACCATAGTAAACATGTTATTTGTGAGCTTGTGTTTTTGTTTACAATCCCTGGTTTTCCTGGTGATGAGCCAATGTGAACCTACTGCTGTGATCACACCCTGGGTTTCTTCAGAGCATAAACAGGCCTGTCTGTGTTGCTTGTGTATTTAAATTTGCCTCCTCAGTTATAACTGGGCTGTAAAGCATAGATATGCTTTTGGAGAAACATGTTCCAACTACAGAGTTGATTGCAGTTCAGCTACTTTAAAGGGGTTAATAATCACCTGGCAGTGGCATATATCTCAGCTTGAATTGTACATCAGCAGACATCTCAGAAGAGTCCTACACCATACTACTATAGGATGTATTGAAGATGCGAATATACTATGTAGAGTTTCCCACAGAGCGACAGTGTATGTGTGGCAGCAGCTGGTTGTTTATTTCGTTTTTGGCACCATTTTTGAATGCCGTCGTGTCCCTTTGCATCATCTCTCACTAAATTTGGATGTTTTTGCAGATCTGTAAACACAGCGCAGCACCCAGAGCCCTCCATGAGGTCTTTTTTTTCCTCAGCAGCAGTTTGTCACTTGTGGAGTGAATAATTGATCTGTCGATCTGTTCACAGCTAATTAGATCACATGGATGGATTTTGTAAATGGAAGTTAGCCACAAATAAATCAATGTGTGGGAAATCTTGCTGTGGCAGACAGTTTTACTATTTTTTGATGTATGTTTTTCTAGATCTTTTATCAATATTGCTGTATCATTAATATTATCACTGTGAAATTTGAAGCGAGGTGTGTGGTGTCATCAGCATATTTTATGATTCTGCTGCATCTCTTGGAAATCAACATAAATATTTGCATAGGAGCATAGACTGCCTGAGAGTCATACAGATTTAAAAAAAAAAAAATCACACTGTTCTCACTGATACTGACTGTTCACTAAGCCCCACCCCCATTAGTTAATGTAGAGACAAAGTACATTAAAGTCCCGCCCCCACCAAAAACTTTTAAACTACGGTAGATGCAAGTACCTGCACAGCCCATCTGTATTGTTACGTGGCAAAAAATACAATATGTTTACTCCTATCAAGTTTGGGATCCTTACTTAAAGTACATTGGGCCTAAAGGGTTTCCTAAACCACTTAGCCAGTCTATGGTTTCCTCGAAATCAGACTTGCTGTAATCACGCTTTTTGTCGAAATAACCTATTTATTTATTTGATTCTGCTCTACGTTGTTGTGGTTGGGGATGGTTATAATGGCCACTGTTGTCTTATTTTTGGCTTCTCATTTTCTCATGTATGTCCAAGTTGTTTTGTTCTGTGTTGCATATGAAAAATGTAGTAATATATATTCTAAAAAAAAAGAGATTATATAAATACCAGTAAATAATTCATTATACCAGAGACAGAGCAGCGTTGTAGGTGTTTTTACATTTCACATTAGAGTAAATCATACAAATCAATGCCTCCATGGACCTGTATTTAAAATGATCCAGGTAATTGATTCAGTACTAATTAATATAGAATACGCCTCAAAATTCTGCATAACCACCTGCATCATCGCTTGGCAAAACTCAGTATGCACACAGTGAGGCTGGCATACAACCACACACTACAAATATGAAGTCTGTGTAGCAGGTAAAAAAACCCCCCAAAAAACAAAAAAAAAACCCTCCACCCTGCCTGTGGCTCTAATCCATGGCCCATGTATTTTGGGCCGTAATTCTGGCTCTATGATCCAGCCTTATTGAAGCATAATCTAAGTGTTCTCATGTCTGCTGGAGACGCATGGAAAGCATGCACAAACCAATTTTGGTCTTGACACATAGTTCGGGACAGGCGCCAGCAAGAACCCAGTCTTTTTAGCCGTTACATGGTGCAGTGTGCAGATGAGCTCAAGTTCAAGGACTCCTTACTGTAAAAAGACCTGAGTGAATTGTCGGCACTGTCAAATCACTGCTGGCCTCTCTCACCACCAACACAAAGACTTTGTCTTTGCACTCAACAGAGGAACAGAATCTATCTTATAGTTCAACACTGACTGCATACACTGTCAAACACAAACACATTTTACAGTCATGTCGCACACCACTACAATCACATGCACTTACACTTTTCCAGCCATTGAACTTGCTCCCGTACACAGATTCAAAGGTGTTTTTTCACCCTTTAGCAGAACTGATCCATTTGATTCATGTGTGATTGTCTCACCTCCTTTGTCTTCACCTCTTGCCCTTTATAAGAAATGTAATGTTTTCTCTCCCTTGCTTTTTTCCTTTTCTTTTTCTTCCCTCTTCTCTCTTATAGCTTTATGACTCCTTACTCACTCTTCCCTCTCTCCTGCTGGCATGGGGTAAATGAGCATATCGATAGCTGCCTGCTCTGTCTGGTGTTTCAATTCAGCTAGAAAGGAGAGAAGAATTCCTGAATCTTTTTTTTTTTCCTTGAGAATATTTCTGAATGTATGAGTAGAATCTCAATGCGTTTATTTGGCATAGCGAATTGAAATTCAGATAGACTCCAGTCAGCTCTGTTGCCTGTCATCGAGACACACATACACACACACACTCACGCACACTTTGCGTACACACACAGGGCTCCCTGCTCATTACCCTATCTCCATTGCTACCCATCAGTAGCGCCACCTCTAGCAGCATACATACATCACTGGCATACAGCACACTCTGTCATGTGTGAAATGGGCTGTGGTTGATCCCTGCCCTGGGAGAGGAGAGGAGAGACGAGAGTGTTTCAGCAGACGAGATGAGAGAGGCTCTCTGAAGAGGAGGGGAGGGAAGCAAAAAAAAAAAAAAAAGAGTTGCAGAAAGGACATGAGGGAAAAAGGGGGAATGGACAGAGAGAGGACAGAATAACAAAGTATGAGATACGAGGAGATTTCCAGCAGAATAAATGTGAAGAGGAATGAGAGAGAGTTGGAGGGGAGATGAGATGAAAAGAAATGTGGGAAGAAGAGCTTTTAGGGGAGGGGAGAGGAAGATGATGGGATAAAGGAGGAAGAGGAGGTAGCATAAGAGAGGAGTTCAACAAAAAGAGTAGTAGGGAAATAATGGAGGAGACAATATAGGCAGAGGGCAGGGAAGATATCCTGGTTCATTACAGGCATCTTTGATGTTAATCTGTGATTGAAATAAAGCTGAAATTACTAGTCTATTTATTGATTGACATAAAATTATTCATAACTATTTTGCTAATTTGCATGAGCCTCAGTTGCTATGGAAAACAAGCCAGCTGCTTTACCAAAGTAGTGAATAGTATGTGGTACTCTTTTTGGTACCACCTCGGTCGAGGTCTCAATCAAGCTGAGTCAGTATTAGAGGTGTGAGTAAAAACACTGCGGACACCAGGTGGGTCGGAGAGATTTTTCACTAGACACAGTGGCAGATTTTCCAGTAGGGGACAAGGGGGCCACCCGGAAGGGGTGTGGCAATTTTTTATTTCTGTTTATTTACTCTTGCATGTGGAGAGCCATATATACCCCTTTTCCACCACAATTAGGTAGCGTATGCAGGTTTTTTAAACACAGGAAAACTAAAAAAAAAATTAGTTGATTACATGTATTTACATTTCCCTTTGCCACTATACTGGAGCAGTGTACACGGCATTGCAGCAGACATGTATGCCTGTCTGTGCATGTGTTTATTTTTCACTTATTTAGCCTATTTATTTAACTGATGTGTTCTATGTCACGGTCATGCTAAATAAAAGATTAGTGATCAGTGAAAAACAGTGTGGAGGTCAGTGAAAAATGTTACAGTGGTTACTTCTTTTTATTCCTCTTACTTATTCAGTCTCTCTCTCAAACCCGATGCCAACTATTTAAACCAATGTCCGAGCATTGCTTTGGCAGAAACAATTCGTTTTTTGTGGCTTGCTTGGGGCGCAGAATGTGCTAGATCTGGCACTGCCTAATCGCTGCACAAACCAGCCATTTTTAGTATAGGCAAGCAACTACAATAAAAACACACACGCGCACACACACACACACACACACACACACACACACACACACACACACACACACACACACACTCACACACAAAAGGTTGTCCCGCAGAACCATGCTGTGGTCAACTGATCAAAGAACATATGTACTTTTCATTGGTTTGGTTGCTGATTGAAGGATCCAGTGAGAGATCACGCTATGTTTGTGTCGCATTTAAGATAATATCAGGGTAGTATCACGCTGCGTTGCTATGACAATCAGCTGAGGGCTCTGTCTTTTGATGGGTTGTTACTGTATTTGCAGTGAAAATTAAAAAATGGGGGTCGAGTCGAGCAGAGGAGTGGAATCTGAACTACAGAGTAAATTCAGAATGCTTGTTGCAGTTTTGTAAATTTCACAGTGCCATAGTTGTCGAATTCGTACAAAGTTGACCTAAAATCTTCAACTGCATCAGCAGAAATTACAGATCTTATTGTCAGTCTTCTCAGCAGCTTAATCTTTACCACCCTCTCACCACCTTTACCACCTTGAGTGAAAATGCCATCTATTGGTGTTATGCCAACCTTAAGAGATGGCTTAAACAGTAATTCTCCAGTCAGGTGCCATTAAACCATCGTAGAAGAAGATGACACTACAAGGTGACGTAATTTAAAGAGCACCAGTCAAACCTCAAACAATTAAAAATGTGGAAAATTATGGAAAAATCTGACATTTCTGTGTGTTATGTGTATAAATTTAAGCGAAGTTACAGTCTCCTTCAAGCCTTGGACACGCTCCAGCTATGACTCACCCCAAAATCGTCTATGGCTAAAATAAATGAAACTTTTTTTTTTCCTGGAACCAGGTGCACCCAAAATAGCTCCTCCCACATTGAGACTTTCTGCCACAGCTAGAAAAATGACAAAAATGAAATTGCAGTCAGATTATTGAGATACAAAAAAAAGTAGTGAGAAAAATATAAGGGTGTAGGACAAGAGGAGTAGAGGAGGGCAGATGAGACAGGAGGAAATGAGTTTGGATTTAAACCTGGGAATATGAAAAAGACAGAACAGCAAAATGGGAAGAATTTTTTTAGAGATGAAAGTAGATCTGAAGAGGAAAGGAAAACAAATGCTGAGATTAGAAGAGTTGAAGATGGGACAGGAAAACAAAAGATATGAATATGGAGGAAGTAAATTACAGGAGAAAAGAAAAGCAATGGATAGTTTTTAGAGGGGATGAAGAGAGTTGGACAGAGAGGACAGACGGCTGTAGAGGAGGGACGGATGTTGAGAATGAGGGAGCGAGCATGGATAGACCGGCGCAGACAGAGAGAGAGAGAGTGTGGCACTGCGCCACTCTGCAGCAGCAACACTGACTGACAGCCGTAGCCTGACTACTGACTGACTGTCTGTCTGTCTGTCTGTGCTGACTGACTGGATGCAGCAGTGTCCCCACAGCTATGCCCTTCTCTCCACCTCCCTCCCTCCCTGTCTCTGTCTGTCTCCCTCCCTCTCTTTCTCAGCAATGCACCACTAAGTTGGTCTGGATTAGAGAGAATACTTATGATTTGACTTTATAAAAAGAAAAAAAAGCTGTTAGTGATGCTGTTTTTTCAGGCCATGTGGTAGTAAACAACATCTCCCTGCTGAGTGTCTCACCAGTGCAGCATATGAATCAAAATCAGTGGTTGCTCAAATCCAAGCTGGAGACGTCCAGCATTGTCTTTTTTTTTGTGTCAAGCTCTTCTTTACTCGTCTAACCTTGAGTCTGTGTCCTTTTTTTCCCCTCCCCTCAGCACTCTGTAAACTTTGTTTGCGGAAGAGCGCGATACAAATAAAGTTATCATTATCACCTCCAACGCTCAAATCGCCCCTGACGAGATTAAAACACATTTCATCGCTGTTGAAAGCGACGCGGCGCTCATAGCGTCAGATAGCCCCATAAAGCACATAAACACTCGTCTCTCTGTCCCCTTTCACTCGTGCATTATTATCCTCCGGAGTAAAAGGACAAGATAAATGACATTGAGATACAACCGCAGACTTATGGGCTGATAAAGAGGCCATAATATGTCTGACCAAGTGTCCTTCTTCCTCCACTGGGTCATACATGATTATCTTTACAGGGAAGGGACCTTTAGATAACTCTCCGATAGGATCGTCTCAGCAGACGGGGAACCTGGCTTAACAAACTAGTAACATTTGTTGGCTCTGCTGCTGCAATGCAGCACTATGTTGTCCTCTCTGCTCCTCTCCCTTTTTCTCTCCCTCCCTCGCTCTGTCTCTCACCCTTATCTCCCTACCATAACACACTACTACTGCTTTACTTTCCTTGCTCCAGGGGAGTCAGATGTAGAAATGACTCTAACATTAACCACATCCGGAACCTGTTGTGGCGTTTCATGTAAATAGGAGTGTAATGTTACGCGTGTGTGTTGGGGTGGGGGGTGGAGGGTGTATTGGAGAGATGCAAAGCCTGCAGAGATAAGCCGGGTTAAATTGTGCGTACAAGCTATAAGCTGGCTTTCGTCTGGGAGCAAATGCACTTTTCTCCTCCTCTTTCTCTTTCGGCATATTTATCACACAGTCTGTCATGTTAACTCAATAGGCTTCCATCTCCTACACAACTTTTTCTTCATGTGGGAGTTCATCAGCTTCAGTATAGTTAAAGCACAGAGCGGTCACAGACAGCGGCTGCATTGAACTTGAATCAGAAAGACAAGTGCAGGTTGCGGTGGAGATAGCTACAAACAACGTCCCTGCTTAATGGATTTTGATGCCATGGTTACGCACCTCTTCGGTGAGGGTGAAGCTGTCGAATCAACATCTACTAAATGTCAAAATGTTTCGCTGCACTGAGTGAATATCTGCCTTTCTACATCTCTCACTGTGTCTGACTGTCTTCTGACTGTGTTTGGCTGATTCTCTGTCTGATTGTCTGTCTCACCTGTCCATGGGTGTGTTGGGGGCGGGAGAGGGGAGGAAGATGGCGGTCACTTAACCCTTTGAAATCTGAGCAAATTTGTTTGCTTTCTTACAAAAACATGGGGAGAAGACAATGAGCAAACAGAATTGTTTCCTACTTCTTTTTTTTATTTCCTCCCATTTATATACTATTTTTCAAGTAATTTTCTTGTCACCTTTTACTATTTTTTTTGCAATAGGTGGGATATTTCTCATAAAGTTGCTTACTTACTGTTTAAAACAGTAGTACTTTCTGTACTACAGTTAAGTACAGAGGTCACAGTGTACCAGATTTCTTTATAGAGTGCCCCAGGGATGATGATTTTCTGTAGGCCAACCCAGAAGCTAATATCCTGGTTCCCTTGTCAAAAGGCCTATGGGACTTTTCCATTGGATTTTGGATAATTGCCAAACATAAGCTCTGTGGTGTACAAGCATTTATGAAACTTGCAGGTTTTGTTCAGCAGGATAATCTCCACAAATGAACACCACTTTCAGGATTTTTGAAGCCTAAATGCAATCACCAAAAGATGTGGGCAGCTAACCACATGACTCATGAGGGGTTGGGAGTCTTACCCCAATTTGCATGACAGCACTTTATTTATTATATTTATTATTATTATGTTTTTTAATTTTTTGATTTTATTATGCTTTAACATAATTTTGCAAAAACAGCACATAATAAAGCTCTAACATTTTTATCGTCTGAGTGAGCTGCTGACTGCATGAATTCTCTGGGATAAATAAAGTATCTGTCCTGTCGATCCATCTTAGCTATTGTTAGGCTAAAATGAACTACACTATGGTCTTGTTGCCACCGCTACAAGGCTGTATAGCTGTGTTCTGTGCGGGTTGAGAACATGACGTTTTGTAGTCTCATTTAGCCACTTGTTTGCAACCATGTTTTTTAAGACACTTGAAGGCTTCAAAGTTTGCGAGTGCGGAATTTACTGATGTATTTTGTGTTGGAGAACAAAACTTATTTAAGGCTTCCAACCAAAAACCCATTCAAAAAACCCACTGACTTTGAGACGAAGAAACTGAAGGTGCTAAAATTTTAAAAAGGGATTATAGGACTTATTACTGGGGTTCTCTGTTCCTGCACAGATAAGGTTGACCCGGAATCACTGACCAATCAGAGAAGAGTGGGCATTTTTGTGAGGGGGCTTAAAGAGACAGGTGCTAAAATGGAGTGTTTCAGACAAAGTGAATGCAGGTGTTCTAGCACAGACAGCATAAAGAAAATAAAGTGTTTTTGGACCATGAAAGCAAATAAACATGTTCTAGCAGAAAACCTGAAATATGTGTATGAACCTAAAAAAGGAGCACAGTAAGTCCCCTTTAATGCAGTCGTTCATTTTACAATTTAACAGTGTCTTGGTTGCAGAGAAGACAGCTATGATGTAGATTTGCTTGACTGACAGACGTCTCAACTCATGATTATAACATGTTGGTTGCCTCTCGCTCATCCCTCCTCACCTTGACAGAAGCATGCTAACCTTTGTCCAAAAAAGATTTTCCTCTGTCCAGTTTCTGACAGACGGTGGGGAGCAGCAGTGTCTGAATCAAGCTTCCAAACACCTCTTCAGAAAGCTTAAACCACTGTTGTGAAGTGTTTGATTCTCTACAGCAAAGGGAGAGAAATATGAAGAAGTTGCTAGACTGAAAAAAAGTTGCTAAATATACCTCAGTAGACAGCTTTTTTAAAACCTGCATAGACACTACTTTCTGCTAACAGTACCACAATTCAATGCATCACATTTTTATAGATTTTAAAATTGCCATTGTGCGATGCTACCGCTGTCAGTGATGATGCAAATAATGATTTTTAAGTGTCCCAAATCTCAATGCACTTCTGATTACAGAGTAAACTACTGAATGTCTGTTAACTATGGAATAGTCATTGAGTGAAAAAAGGACTGAGGGAATGATTTTGGACCCAATTCAAGTGTTTTTTTTTACTCAGTATGTATTAGGTCTGCATCACTGAAAGAGCAATTTTGATCGCATAATTTTTAACCTGTAGGCTGAGAGAGTTATGAAGTTTTTATGAGGTTTTGATGTTATCAAGGAAAAAGTCTTCAGAAGCTTTACTCGAGTTGAACTAAAGTCCAAGTTCTTTGGCACAAGACCGCACCTCTGCACACAACACACACACACACGCACACACACACACACTCAGTATGGTTCAGTATGTTCCTATGCGATAGCCGTAGGTCACTGTGCTGTGAGAGCTCTACCCTCCTATCCGTCCATTCCCACCCACCTCTGTCTGTTCAGTCCTCCCTCCCTCTCGGTTTGCCACTGTCTCACTCCCTTTTTTTTATTCTCATTATCTCTCGCTCTGTCTCGATCCCCCTTTTTCTCACTTTGTCACTTTCCCTCTGCCTTCCTCTGTCATTATTCTGCCCACATGTCTAGACTGAAGAGAAAACTTCTGCTGCTTGCGTGCATGATATCGGTGTGTGTCTGACACTTACTGTGTGTGCTTTGTCGAGTGCTTTACGTCTGATTTCAATCTTCCTTTCAATGTTAGAGAGAATTGAGATTCAGTATGGAGCCGAGAGGCAGACCTGCTGAATGTAAAGACTTGCGCTATATGAAGGATTCTCATAATCTTTAGCAGCTAAATGACCATCAAGGCCATTTCTATTGCAGCGCTAGAGCTAAATTAAGGCCCGTCAGTTACTGCGAGGCACTTAATGATTCTATGGCTGTACATGATCAAACTACATATGGCTTACAGCACTTCAAGAACCATTCTCACAAGTTATCTTTTGCAGGGAGGAATCTTCCTCTTTAGAAAATGTAAAAAAACAGAAGTTATTAGTTTGAAACAATTCTTCTAAGTTACAAATGAAATAGAAAATTGTCCTTCATATGCTCCTTGCTGATGATAAACAATAGTTTTGGTTTTTTTTCTCTGGGATTTTGTTTAAGTTTTAGGAGACTGATTCAAGCCAATCAGAAATGAGTGTTGTCAGTGGCTCCAGTCGGAGAGCCTGGTTTGACACACGCTCCCACTTGAGGTGATGAAGCTCAAATGAAGTCAGTGTGCTGTTCCATCAGGATTCAGTGTAAACCCTGGTGAGCCGTCAGGTTGCCTTCTGAATCTAGTTCGAAGGGCCCCTGTTTTCTTTGTGCATTATCGCTCAGCCTCCAAGATATTCTATTCTGTTTTTCAGAGGTTTGAATCCACCGACTCTGAATTTTGAGTGGCATATATCCTTGAATACTGCATCTGCAATGCATGTTACTGCTATTTTTTGTAACTTTGCATAGATTTTATGTCTGTATTTATTTTTTAAAATAGGCCTCTAATTTTTGACAGTCATTATTTTCTTCTTCCTGACACTTGACCATTGTTCCATTAGCTCTTTTGTTGTTTTCTGCTTCCTGTCTAAATGCTGTAAGAAGCTTTTTAGCACAGAGTGAAGCATCTGTCAATACAGCTTGCGTTTAGGTCTTCACTGTGCCCCTGTCCTTTGAGATTTATTTTGTCACATCTTGCAAAATGATCTAAACTTGTAACAATTTCATTTCTTAACAGAAATAAATGGAATGCTGTGATATAGGCCTACTGTGGATTAAAAAACCCCCCAACTTTCTGTACGCCCCTTAAAATCAAGAAGGACCTCGTGACCCCTCGTAGAGCTTTGATGACCCCTAGTGGGGGTCAGGACCCCCAGGTTGGGAACCAGTGACAAAGACGATGCTGGCATGGCTGTTACAAACTGACATGTCTTCCCAATATCACCCAGCATTGAAGTTTGTTCTACCTTACTTTGCTCTGCTCTTAAAGCCAAGGCAAAACAAGTATGGTGACATGGCTAGTGCATCATTGTGAATGTTATATTCAGGTATATTCTTTTTTTGTTGTTCATAAATATACAGAATGAACACATTTTATGAAAAAGCTGGTCATTTGTTACTGAAGATAATTTAAAACCAGAGCTAGACTGGTTGTATTTTCCATATTTTTACATGAGTTTGTCAAAGAATGGTCTGACACAGCTGCGCTATGAGCATGTTGACTGTAATAAATACAGCTCATACAACAGAGCTGCACTGACCTGTGCGCTCTGATACATAACAATGTGAAACTTCTCTCTGTTGTTGTGTCATGTTACCACTGTGATATGCGACTCTGAGCGTGTGTGTTTTTTTGTCCGAGACAGTTTGTCCTGCTTGAACTTTGCAGGTGTGTTAGTACAGCAGGTGATTCATTACGCTCGCTCTCAGGAAGAGCATTTTGAGGTAATGGATTGTTGTCGGTTATTACATATTCCTGTCGTCTGGAGGGAGGCCTGTATTTCCTCCAGTGTTACAAAGCCCAAACTGTGTGACCACATGTGTAACCTTGACACAGGCTGTCAGCTTAGCAGGAGAAAAGCTCAGGTGTGATGTTGACGCCCTCTGTGGTTTTCAAAATTGAGTGGAAAACTGAAATATTGCAAAGTACCACAAGAGTCAGTTTATGGCTTCTTTAGTGTGCAAAGACACAAAGATTATTAGAATAGTATAATCCTGGGCACCATCTTCAGATTCTATACTGAAAAGTTTTTTTGAGGTTGTACAAAACTTTTTGTGTTTATGCCTGTTACAACACACTGTCAACATTGACCTATCCAACACAATACAACACAGTGACAAAATGACAAAGAGTTTGAGATGGATAACTATTAGAAAAAAGAAGCAAAAAGATAAAATTAGAGCTTTAAAATAAAAATTGCTTGCAATTATTTACCTGTCAAACAGTATTCACTGCTGTCACATGTTGACAGGAAAACAGCGTGGCTATAATGAGCACAGTATGTGACAATTCTCATCTGAGTATAAGTTTCTGATGAAAACAATTTATGTTAATTAAAAAGTGTAGGAGATGGTAAAGCAACATAATAGAGGAAAAAATGCCATAAAAAGGTACCTAAAGTTGAAAGTGAATGGGTTTTTCAAAAACACATGTGACATTTCTTTTCAGCTTCTTTTTCATTTTTTGTATGCAATTTAGCCAAGTTCAGCGGGGCTGCATTGCTGATTAAAGGAACTTAGTGACATTTTCAAGCAGCCATTCATTTAGAATTTGTTATTTTTGCTGAAATGTGTCACTGACATTTTATGCTTAAAGGAATACCATGACATTTTAGATTTTTAGCCTTTTTTCTGTTTTCTGATGTCTGTTCCCAACACATTGTATGAAAAAAGTGTGCTTTGTCACTTCAGTTCGGTTATGAAACATCACTCTGCACACCATTCTGCAACTCCAAGTGAAATGTGTATTTTTTACCAGTGACATCGTCTCGCTGATCGCATGATGTCAGTTTCAGGAGAATCTCTCAGTAATTTTCACATTAGGGCTGGGCAATAGAGTGGTGTAGGAATGAGTTCTAAAATGCACAAATAAGTTGGCGTTTTTGTACCTCCTGTTCCCTCATCTCAAAGTAAATGTTTTTTGAATGGGTATATGGTTAGATGCCTTAAGAAAGCTCTATGGTTAAGCTTGACTTATATGTATTGTTCGACAACATAAAATATGCGAGTGAATACCAGATTCTTGTAAAATTTGAAACTTTTCGTATCTTAAAAAAGGTGGTTGTTTGCACAATGAGACTATAGTGTTGTCACGCCAAACATGGGTTTACAGCCTTTCTGTTGTGGTGACGTTGAAGTCATGCGCCTGTGGAGTTCATTTATAGCCTAATGTTAGATTTTTGTTTTTTTCAAAACACAGGGTTAGGGTTAAGAAAGCGGTCATTTGTAGACATAATCTCACTGAACAAAAAGTGTGAGTATCAGAAATGATTGTGTTTATTTTCTGCAGTCATCCAAAATCCAATAGAAAAAACCCATAGGCTTTTTGTCAGGGGAACCAGGGCAATGCTAACTATTGGGTTGGCCTAGAAAGCAATGTCCTTCGCTCTGGACACAGATGGAGCAGCAGAATGTCAGTCACATTAAAACTGAAACTTAGCCATTTGTTTTGCTGGGTCTAAAAATGTGAAGTTACTTGCAGCAGCAATTCCTCTTATCCATCGATCTGATGTGATCGGTTTTGAGGGGATTGGCAGTCACAAGCTGTTGCAGAGGAAAAATAAAGAGCTCATGGAGTGCTCCACTTGCACCTTACGTTCAGTAACCTGCAAAAACCTCAAAATTTAGATAGGGGAAACAGAGTGAAACAAAGGGACACACATTTGAAAAAATAGATGAATAAATAAATACATTTGAAAACAGTTACATTTGGTATTTGGCCTCTCGTATTTGGAGCAAGTCGCTCATAAAAAATCAACAGTAAAAATCAGTAGGCTGAATGGAGCAGAACAATAATCCAATTGCATTTTTCAAGACTAATATTGTAACTACGATTTAGCATGCATTTTTTCACTTCTTCCTCTAATGTACTCTCTTTTTGTATTTTTACTTTCACATAGGTCATGTTTTCAGTTTGTTTGTCAGCAGGATTACGGAAAAACTACTGACCCAGTTTTCATAAAACTAATTTTCACATTTGCCAACATTGTGAGATAGGTCATTTGGTCTTGGTAGAATAAATGCCAAACATCTTGAAACCCAGTAGATGGTAGTAAAGTTCAATAGTGACAAAAAAATGTTTGATTGTAAAAATGTGATGACATATTACAGTCCACATTAATGGGTACCAGTAATCCTCTGAGCCTGCACATGTAATTACTCAAACCGTGGTCAAAAAGCAGTCGATATGGCGCACTCTACTCTGCAACATTTTCCAGATTGGTTTTCTAAAAATGTCATCATGGTATATTGATCTAGTACTTGTTTAGTTAGCATATATTCATTCATGTGCTATCCCACCAGTATAATGTTATCACTGCTGGTCCTTCCTTTCCTGCTGATCGCCTGTTTCCCCTCAGTGACATTGGCGAGCTCTGTCCCTCCAGCTGCACAGACAGGACAGTGTGTCCATGCTGTGTGGTTTTCACTGTGGTCTACACACTCAGACAGGACACTGATGAGAAACCTGACCTTCACTATATTAGAGGTGGTGTGTGTGTGTGTGCCAGTCAGTGTGTGTGTGTGTTGTAGGTGTGTCCGTGGCAGGATGACAGCACAGTGTGTTATAGTACTTACTTGTCAGATATAGGGTGAGGGTGGGAATGGACTTATAATAAGTCTGCACGGAGGGAGGATGACTTGTGTGTGTGTGTGTGTGTGTGTGTGTGTGTGTGTGCGCGCGCGTGCGTGCGTGCGTGCGTGCGTGCGCATGTGTGTGTTTGGTTTTGCAGCCGATGACAGGCCATTGCTAGGCTCCTGCAGTTGCTTTTGCTGCTTTTCCTTTTGCTCATTCTAACACCTTGTGGCTGGCCTCTGTTTGACACACTGATATGTGTGTATGTGTGTGTGTGTGTGTGTGTGTGTTTGCACGCCTGCACATCCGTTCTCTGGTCAGTGGTTTAGGCCTCTCACCAAAACCACACTCCAGGCGATTATACAGACAGATAGTTGGCCTCCTGCTTTTGAAATCATTTTGTAAATATTGAGTTTTGGATTTGCTGGATGTACATTTGGTTTGCAAGTATGTGTGTGTATGTGCCCGCTGCATGGTGCACATTTTAAATTATTTCCCAAGTCAACTGTTAAATTACTCCATTCAATTATAGTTATGGCATGTAAAATGATGTTACACTCTGAAAATAGAATGACTGGAAATTGCTCTGTGACAAATAACTTAAGCATTATGTTGGAATGAAAAGATATTGCTGCTTCACTACACCCACTGACAAGACAAGTGGAGCTCTCTCTTTATTCAGCCAAGACAAAAGCAATGGAGTAAAATAGTGTAGATAGCATGGGGGCGATGTAAGCAGTTATTATAGATTAATAAAGTTGGGATGGCTGATGAATGAATGATCAATTGCATTGGCTAATAAATCATGTTTAAAAGACCTGAAGTTGAATATATGGAACCACAAAATGTTCAATATTAAAAAAAGAAAGAAATTTTATGTTATTAACATATTCACTTTAATAAACAGTTTAAAATATATATGTGAAATAAATAAATAAATAATTCAACCTCAGGCTCTTTTATTAAATATAATACAATAAGCTCTATTAAATAAATAAATAATAAAAAATTAATAAATCTGTTTTTATTTCACCATGTCAATTTTATTTATTAAAAATTAAAAACTGCCCTCTCAACTTTCAGCCAATCTCACGCCCCTTGCCTCCTAAGATAGCAAGCTCAACAACTGCTTTTAGCCAGTAAGTTAGCTAGAGCAACAACAATGTCATAATCAACCAGTCCAGGCTGCTGCTGTAAAAAAAAACACACTGAAACAGTAACTAAAAGTCTTTAGCTTTCAAGTCATGTATGTTTTCAGGTTTTCTGACCATCTGTCCCATTATTGTGAACACAATATCTCAAGAATATCTTGAGAAAATTTCTCTTAAATTTGGCACAAACGTGAACTCAATAATAAACTGATTTTGTTTTGGTGGTCATAGGTCAGGGTGGTCAAGGTCACTGTGACCTTGCATTCCTTTTGTCATCATCCTCATCATTCCTCAAACTTGACACAAACATTCAATTGAACTCTGAGATATATTGATAAGAACGGTCAAGGTCACTGTGACCTTACAACCATGTTTTTCTTAAACAAGATGTCTCAAGAAGGCCTTGAGGGAATTCACCCAAATTTGACAGAAACATCCACTTGGACGACTGATTAAATTTTACTGTTCAAAGGTCAAGGTCACTGCGAACTTTCATCTTTCTCATTCTTGTGAATGAGAAATCTCAAGAAGGCTTCAAGGCAAAAATGTCAACGTAGATGCAAGAATGAAATGATCCGAATTTGGGGGTAGAAAGTCAAAGGTCAAGGTCACGTGACTTTACAAAATGTGCTTTTGGCCATAACTTAAGAATTTGTATGCTAATTATGACAAACTCACAAAAATGTGCAATAGAATAAAATAAAATGATGAAGTGGTGATATTATAAATCCAATAGGTTAACTTCACTATGTCATCATGATGTTCTGCAAAATCACTTCTGCAAAATCAAATCACATAATTCAAAAACAGAGGGGGAGACATTTGGTCAGATACTGAAGTGGTGACACTAATGTTGAAACTATGCTGATTGCATAGATCTTTTGTGTTGCCTGGTCAACGTTTTAGAATATGCGGCTTCTTTCAGGCAACATCCATATTTGAAGCTTTGTCAACTGTCATGGCTACATATGTGTCTGGTCAGATGTGGATGTAAACTGTATCTAAGACTTGAGCAAGACTTTTTAGCATGAACCTTTTTTTATCCAGCTAGCATTAACACTGTTTTCTTACTTTGAAGCAGAGTAGAAAATCAGACTCACATCCCAGTCTAGCTAATTAGCCTTTTAGAAAAGTAAGATAACTAAATAGAAAAAGGTGAAAGCAAGAGGGAGGTGACAACACCAATGTCTTTAAATAGACATGAAAGTGTTATTGAGGAAAGATGCTACATGAAATAGAAGCATAATGATTATGTATTTGAGCTTTATTTATTTAATATCAAACACTTGTTGTTTTTAATAGAATTTATATATCTCCCTGTAACACTCTTCCACACCTTGTGAGTCATAGGAACATTTCCAAGTAAAATCCATATGGTTCCCTCTAGTGCACAGCTAGATTACAGGCTACCACTTTTTCCCCGAAACACAAGACACATTGTGATTGCACAAAGCAAAGCCAGTTCATTTTCACAGCCACACTAATAACATTTCAAGACAAGACTGGCCTACAAATTGCATTCTAACATTGATTATTCATGAACAGTCCAAGTGTGTATGCACTTTTTTTCTGCAGTGATATGTCAAATATATCCTTCCTTTGTTGTGTTGCTGACACATAGCATTAATTTTCAGAAAGGTTTTTGTTGAGTCTGCTCATCAGCTAGTGCTTTTGATTTTGGAAGTAGCCAGACAATATATTAAACTTTTCAATCAATCAAACTATTTATTTGTCTCATGGAATCATACAAGGTACAATCCAGTGAAATGCAGTACCATCATTTTTTTTTCAGTTTGTGCATTGCAACATAGTCCCTTTCTGCCTCCTTTGTTGCTCTTCTTACATTGTAGGCTCTGCTTTATAATAGGCCAACCTCTGCCTCTTCATTTACAGTGCCTTTTTTAAATTAGCAGCTGACAAAGCAGCAGTCCTGTGGCACTTAATTATTATAGGGAAATTTCTGACAGGTACTGTCAATCCTGTAATGTTAAAATAAACATACCCTTCATCATGTTATAAATATAATTTCCTGAAAGTCACTTTGATTTATAGTTTTGCCTTGTGGCTACGTCTCCCAGCTTTGTAATGCTGGGCTTATTAACCAAGAGACTTGTGGGAAAAAAAAGAAAAAAGAATGTAACACCAACCTGTGAACTTTCCTGAGCTGGTGTCTATAATCTCTTTCTTGTGCAACAGATGAGAGAAGATGATATATTCAGAGACATGTGAACATGCATTGATCTAGTTCTGATTCTTTCCATGTTATCTGAGGAAGAACAGAAACAAAAAGCATAATTTAATATATAGCATAATTTGTGTAATTTGTGATCCGTTTGAATAGAAAAGCATATTAAATAACTAATTTAGTTCCCCAGTGTTTTGTTAAGCCCAAGACTAAAATCTACTGGTGAACACACTTTTCTAACATGCTGGATGGGTTAGCTTTGGCCTGGTATTAGCTGTTGTTAAAGCATAAAGACAATGACTGGGCATGTCATCTATGCTGCTTGTGATATCACACTGCAGTACATGTCTCTCATGTCAAAGTCTTTCTCTTGCATAAATGGTTGCAGTGATTATTATTATTTTGACTTGTTGCCATTGGACTGTTGTCTTCTATACATATATATGCTGATGCCTGCATAGACAGAAGAACGTAGAGGATCAGATTTCACCACTGAAAAGTCATTGTTAGGAATTTCTTCGGTAAAACAGAACCCATAATGAAACCAAACTTTTTATAAATTTAGAATTTAGAATCCAGACACCAGTTTTAGCAGTGGCGTGGCTCTAGGGATGGCTATGTCAGCCAGTCAGTTGGATTTTTATTGGATTGATTGACAAGTATTTGGTTAAGATGATACACTTTACATAAAGATGGAAGTTAGGCTTATCCCTACCTTAAAGAAATAAATCATTTTAATTTATTCCATATTTTCAAGCTGATTGACTTGTTTATTTGACTTCAAATCAATGTATCACACAGCAAACGCTTTTTACTACAACTAGCGTTTGAGATGCTCATGACCATAATACTCGTGGTTATAGGCATCACAGGACACCTGTTAGTCAGTATGCACATAACTTGCTGGTTGCTCTTCAGTTCTGTTGGTTTCTTTCACTTGTGGAGGCAGAGAGGTGCAGCGTAACACCAGAACATTTTTAGAAATATGTATTTAGGTTGTTAAACCCACAGAAACATGCTAGATAGCGCCAGACATTTTTACACAGGCTGTTAACAGCCAGAAAGACCTGAGATACTGGGAAAAGGATGGAGACACTGTCGATTAAATCTGAGAACTGAAAGTCTCTGTTATTGTTTTGATCTCTTGTTTCCCTCATCGACCTACCACCCTTCCTTATAACTACACACACACACACACACACACACACACACACACACACACACACACACATGCATAACAGCCCTAACCTCTTCCTCTTGTTGTCTGCTGACAGATTGACGGGAGTCACTATCAGTTTGAAATCAAACCCTCAGAGTGGTTCATTTTCTCACACACACACACACACACACACACACATCTATGCACATGTATGCATACACTCAGATGTAACCGCAAACCAACTGCAATACATCGCACAATGGGTTTATTGTGGCAGTGGTTGTGATGGTGTCCTCAGGTGTGCTTAGTAAGCAAAACACAACGTGATCACACACTCATTCACACACCAATGTCTTAATATCTTATTGTGCAATTAAATTTGCAGAGTTCAGTATTTGTTGAACGTATGAGCTGCGAGACAGAATCAACAAAGTACAGCACATTCCTCTGTTTTACACTTTCACTTTTCTATTCTTTTTCAACCCCACCCTTTTTCTCTGGCTGGCCTCAAACATAGAGGCATGGAGAGAAAAAAGATTAATAGAGGAGGGAGAGATGGAAAGAAAGAAGAAGCCACACAGAGAGAGAAAACAGACGGAGGCAGAGAGATATTAGATATAGAGGGAGCAGGATAAAGAAAGATAAACAGAGTCAGAGGGAAAGAGACACAGAGAGGAGGAGGGAGGTGTGGAGACAGAGCCCTCTTTGGCGTCCAACAGATGGTTGGTGTTATTAGTGCAGGCAGCTTCTCTCTCTGCTGTCTCCACTCACGCAGGCACAGGGCTACAGATTGAGACCATTTTGGTCGCAGATGTGACCAAAAAATCTATCAAGTGTCATGAAACATTTTTATTGGTGGCACCGGTTTGCCTGCCATTTTTTTCATTAATGCATTTAATATAGAACTAAAGTTTTATAGCCTATTATCACCTGTTGCCTTTTGGGAAAGTGTTTGTTCAGTGTTTGTAAAGTGTAATACACAAGTGCTGGTTATGTACCAAAGTTGCCAGTTGCTAGGCAAACTACTCTCAGTGTCCAGAAAGATGGTTATGCCTGTTGTTGATACATGTAGCCGAGTCTGCTCAAAATAAATGAAAGCAAACAGATTTTTTTCTTCTTTTCCTGCTGTACTGAACTCTGAACGAAAATTATTCCCATTAATTGAGATTACATTAACTCTGTAACACTTTCTATGAAAATCACATCTATAATGCATTATGAGGGCATTCATAGTGAATTGTAATGCATTCATAGTGCTTTATGACTATACTCATAAACACACATAATGCTTAACAATAATAATAATAATAATAGTAATACATTTTATTTAAAAGAACCTTTCTAGACACTCATGGACACTTTACAGGGTGAGTAAAACACAAACAAAAAATAACAGACTAAATAAAAGCACAGTAACTAAAATAACACATCAAGTTAAAAGCATTAGAGAAATTACAGGGAGAAAGCAGTCCGGAACAGATTACTGATAACTTGCTTACTGATGCACTATGTCAACATTCATGAAATATTATAGATGTTACTTATAATGAATTCTAAGTGTCGAGTTACTTATGGATGCTCTTGACTAGTTTCAAAGTAGAGGTTGTCTGATGGGGTTTATGATGCATTACTTGATCCTGCAAGATCCCAACTCTTTGCAAAATCAGATTCTGTGACTAAAAACTCTCTGATTCTGACACATTGTCTTTAGGTGCAAATGGGTCAGACTTCAGTCTGTTAAATGTATTTTCAAAGTATTTAAAGTAGTATGGTAAGCATTAGCCACTTATGATGAAGCATAGATTCTTAAAAATGTCTTTCATTGTTGGTGTTACTCGTAACACCAACAGTGAAACATTATAATTAATAATACATCATTTTAAATGCATCAATATGTACCTCACTTAATACATACAATGATTACTTATGATACTGCAAAGGCTGTTATAGTATACATTTAGTCCTTACTACAGATGGTTGTTGATGAAGGTAAGTATAGGTATTTATAATGCAGTATAAGCCCCATTGTTCAACCTCTAATTTATAACAAGTCAGTAGTATGCATAAAACACATGGCACTTATAAATCATTATAAGTCATGTATATAATGTTTTATATGGAGCATAAAACATTATGGATGCATTATAATTAACTATGAATGCCTTCATACCACATTATAGATGTGGTCTTCATAGAAAGTGTTACCTTTAACTGTCAATTTCTTCCTTTCAAAAGGCTCACATTCACAGATATGGTCTGAACGAGCCAAGGTCGTTTAAATAACATACATGAACCTTGGTTTGGGTTCTTTTTTTTTCTTTCACATTCTCATGGTTTCACTTTTGCTCATTGGGGAGGTTTTGTTAAATAGGCCATTCATCAGCTCTTCTCATGCTGTTAAACACACAAAGGCTTGAAACTGTGCGTTCAGCTCTTGAGAACCAGAGAAGTAAAATAGCTCTTCAATCCCCACCCAACACAGCTAATCAGTTTCATTCTTTCAGGCAGGATCTCTCCTTCAGGCTGCGTCCCACGTCTTCATCTCGCACCAATGAACCTTATTGTCAGAGCTCACCTGGGATTGCATGCATGTGGAAAACGTTCTTTAAATGTCTGTTTACCAGACAGTGTGTGATCTTTAGGGGGAAAACTGAGCCTATATGATATGTCATCGCTCTTTATCCTTGTGTAGGATCATATCAATAACAGTAACACTGAAGGGCTTCAAGCATGAATCCTTCCTTTGTGCCAAGCTTCTTTTTTCAATAAATTGTAAGGCACCGAGTGAAAACAAAATGCTAGACGGAGGTTTAGAGGCATAAAGATACTCCAGAGATTCACAGTGTAGGATATACCGTAGATGAGAGATGAAATGAATTTTGAATAATATCCACTGGGAAATGCAAGGTTGCAGAAAGCAGCTGAGTGGAAGTCAAGAATCAACAGATGTAGATGAGGCATATGCTGAGAGAGTAAAAGGAAGAGGAAAATATGTTCATAGAAAGTTCAGGATCAGTCCTCAACCTGAAACCAAGTCTTCAGAAGTTTGCAGTTACCTGGATCACTCTCCGTGTTGAAACTAAGACAGAAGAAATTAGATTTTCAACAAAGACCAACTGGCAGTGGTAGTAAGCAGGTGGCCGCTCGCAAAAATCTGTCGGCACTTCGTATTGTATAACAGGATTTCCTGACCAGTTTACAGTCATTGCAGTGTGATTCTTTGGAACTGAATACATGAGAATAAGACCTTTGTTTGTAGCACAAACAGGTGATCCCATGCTCCTCCATGTGGCTTGGAATTGAGTCCACTTAGAACAAATGGTGGAAGTCCAGCTGGGCAGCCTGGAAGTGCACTGGTTAGCACTTCCTGTTTCTGTTCAGTCAGATGGCTCAGTGTCCAGCCATTAGTTCAGAAACAACCTTTGGAGGTGATATAATCTCAATTTTAATAATTTATTCTAAACAATATGAAAGTCTCACTTCATAGACAAAGGGTATTCCAACTAGGGTTGCAAATTTTTAAGGACTTTCCTCCATCAGTTTTTGGTAAAATTAACAATCGGTTATTTGTTGTTTAAAAAAACAAAACAAAACATAAAAATGTTGCTTATACCAAATAATAGCAAATGCGTGTTTACTCAATCAAAGCTCACAGCAACATATGAATACACTGTCATATTGCATAGCTTACTCTTACTCTTATTGAGTTAATTTCAGGTTTGATTAAATTCTTAAGGACAGATTAATTGATTGTCAATTGATCATTATCATTCCTGATTCCAACATAGTCACCCAACAGTTAGAGCCGGGCTAGCTTTAGATTGTCATTGAGTGAATTGACTGCTTGGGGTCACACAACCACCTAAAAGGTACAATTCACCCTCAAATGAGCAACACATATTTTTCCTCTTACCTGTAGTGCTATTTATCAGTCTATAGATTGTTTTGCTGTGAGTTGGACAGTGTTGGAGATATCAGCTGTAGAGATGTCTGCCTTCTCTTAAATATGATAGAACTAAGTGCACTGTCCGAAATTAAGTTTTTGTCTCAACAGCCAAGAAACTGGTTGATAAAATAACCCACTAAGAATATTTTTGACTGGCCAAAATAATTCTTGGTTTTCTTGTGACAAATGTATTTTTCATTACACTTTTTGTGATAATACAGTAATACAAACTTGAACGTGACGCCGGTATTCGCTGCAGCTGACAATGTGGGAGGCATGTTTTTATTTTATTACTCTAAGTAAGTATGGGCAGAACTCATAAATCTTGGCTACACGTTAGCCTAACAGTGGAAGCAGACCGGTTTCAAGTGATAGTTTAGCTGAGCAGCTGATTTTCTTTCTACTGAGCTACACCCACCGTGCAGAAGGAAGTGTGCATCTGTTGCTATCACACCAAGCACCTCTGAGGTAGCTAACATTACAGCTTAGCTGAGGAGGACGCCATTTATGTTTGATTTCGTACCTTGACAGGCAAGAGCCTCTTGCCCATGAGTAGTGATACTGTTGATGGGTGTAACTGGTTAAAGGAAAATAGCTCCTAACTGCTTACAACAAGCTCTCGGGATTATCTTGAGTAACATGATTTTATGAAAGAGACATTGCTGTTGAGTTTTTCAGGTGTATTTTTTGGTGCTTTAAGTAGTCAACAAGTTCCATTATACTGGAGAGAAAGAAGGCATCTTGACTGCTAATGTTTTTAGCACTCAGCAACTCACATCAAAACAATCTAGATTGATAAATAGCATTACAGGTAAGAGGAAAAATGTGTATTTTTGATTTTGGGATGAACTGTTCCTTTAAATCAAATGAAAACTAAATTTCTTTTGGGCTGCTTTTACATTTTTTTTTAGAAATCAAACTATTTCCAAGAAGCAGGTGACCTACACACAATACTGTGCATAAACACATCCTGTGTAGACACTGACGCAGGGCTGAAACTGCTGCTGCTTTTACTACGCAGGTCAAATAGACACTGTGTTAGTCTTGTTTATAGCATGGACTGCTGTTTGCCACTGTGTCATTTTTTGATGCCACCTCTTGGAGTCGCCAAAGTTAGATATTTTAACACCATGCACAGAGGAGATTGAATTGTTGTTAGCATGGTTGTTGTTGAGCATTTGCACCTTAGATTTCAAAGAAAGGCGAGCACAAAATAGCATCTGTTTTCAAGTAAAGCTGCTGACTTGTGAAACTTCTGAGGCAGATTTTCTTGTCAATTTTCAAACCATCCTAACTCTTTTTAAGAGTTTTGCATTGAATCTTAAAGAGTACACACACGCTCTCATCCTGACAGTGTGTCTCTTTCCTACCCCAGCCACGTTCTCCTGTGCAGCAGATCTGCCTGCCTGACAACTTTGATAACACCGGGCTGCAAAACCTAGAGCAGCACAAATCATTTCACTACTCTTCCACACACACAGGATTACTGTACTGTATGTCAGCCCGTCTCCGTGTGTGTGTGAGACTGTGTGTATGTTTCATGATGACATTGATTGGCAAAAGCATCTCTGTGCTCTGGCTTCCTGCCTGGCCCCCCTATCAGATCTACACTTGAACCTGCCTGCTGTCGATGCGTATGACTCCTAGAGAAGGAAACCAAACGTCTGATAGTGAGCCTTCTTTCCTCTCACGCTGCATGGTTATCTTTCATAAATATGATGCATTCCTGCGTGGGGAGGAACAGATCAGCTTTTCTGCGGAGATGGCAGACAGCTCTGAAGCATTCCTCCGTCCTAATCGTTATCGTTCTTAAAAAGGTGATTTATTCAGCCGTTCAGTACACCGCCGGCACCTTGGCAGAGCGGGGAAGAGTTGAGCTGCAGAACAGGAGTCCAGGGTTTGGCTGCTGATATGAGGCACGTCCTGTCCTAAACTCCTTGGTATGCAACAGCAGGACGAAGACGGAGAGGAGAGGAGAGGACGGAGAGGTTAGAGAGGAAGAAGTTGCAGATTGTTCAAAATAGCTCTGAGAAAAGAAAGTAGTAGACAAGGAACGCAGGGAGAAAGGACAAGATACACTTATTGATTTAGAAACTGATTGGCCGCGCTAGCGTGAAAATGCCCCCTGACAAACTTGACGACCTGACCTGACAAATTTTAATACCATAGTTCAGAGCAAAACAGACACTGTGACCAAAGCTTGTGATTCAGTTGTCCATCAGGCATGAGAATTAGGATTTTAGGAGAGAAGCCAGTGTGTGTGATGCATGCGTTTCAGAGGTCATGCTGCTTTCCAGCACTGCATGGCTTCACACGCACCACGGCACAGAAAAGGTCAGACTAACCCGACGCTTTGTTACGCTCTGCTAGTGTTTTGGAGGTTACAAACACACACTCAACAGAGTCACACACACAAAACACACACACACACACAAACACACACAAACACACACACACACACACACACACACACACACACACACACACACACACACACACACACACACACACACACACACACACACACACACTAGCTGCTCCAAAAGTCGAAGTGAAACATAGAAGCTCCTTTATCCAGACTTGTTTGAAGTTCAGATCTGAGATGAAACATAAAGGGAGATGAAAAAAAGTGAGAGGTAGAGAAGAGACGGCGAAGTTTGAGAGGGGTGAAAGGTGTGGCGAGGTCAATGAGGCTTGCTTGAATGAGAGAAGGAGGTGTTAGTTCTTCAGGGGAGAAAAGCAGGGCAAGTCTGGGAGAGGAGGAGAGCAGCAAGAGAGGACTGCAGAGGACGTGTGAGGAGCGAGGGGGTGGGGGTGGGGGAGGGGGTGAGAGCAGAGGAGGACCAGGGTGTAACTGTGGTGGAAGGAAAGAAATGCCCTTTTTACACAGAGATCCCAATTACCAACATTTTTTTATTTTATTCTATTTTTTTAAGTGTGCTATGTTAGACTGCTTGCCGAAAAAGAGGCGTGATTAAGTTAAACACAGCAGTGTTAGCTTATAGTGTGACATTTAACCTGTGCTTCAGGAAGCGCTTTCTGAACAATAACAATGGAATAACATGGCTATAACAAATATTTGCTGTCCCTGTTATATGCAGGCAGATCTAGTCCTCTGCTCGGGGTGTAAGGCGCTTCTGGACCTCATTGTCCTCCCTCTTTGAGTTAGCTGCTAGCTACTACTTCATAAATCTCCCAGCAGTGGGTCACACACATCATCAAAATGTTACACTCGTCCTGTCCACGGTCCCGTCCTGTAGACTTTCCCTTTTACAAATATGTTAATTCAGACCTGTGAAGGGGCGTCTGTGGCTCAGAGGTAGAGCAGATCGTTCTCTAAACAGAAAGTTGGCGGTTCGATCCAGTCCTATTGGCTGTTCCATCAGTGTGTGTCCAACTCTTTGAGTGGTCAAAATGACTATAAAAAGTGCTATACAAGTGCAGGTCTATTTACCATTTACTACCTCTGCTGCTGGCTTAAAGGTGAGACAACTCTGTCCCTCTGATTCCGCTAACGTACCTGTCATTCAGAAAAGGCAAGGTGGAATATCGACGTGACACTCCTGCCTTGAACAGGCAGTGTAAAAGGGGCTTGTGTCAGCACAGCTAGTGCTGCTAACATAGTAAACAGTGCCAAAGGAGCTTGGAGATCAAAATGAAGCTGCTCACTCAGCCAGGCTACCTGGTGGTGTCCAGCAGGGTGGCCACCATGTTTTGCAGCAACGGTAATTGCTGAATAAGCAGCACCCCAAGCTAGCTCCCGACCGACCTGGGTGCAAAACATATTGTGACCCACAGGGTGCACAGTGCAGAGCAGCCAAGGCTAATGTTAACAAATCAGCGGAGACCCAAGGGTGTCAGTGGGCACCACTTTTTTTGCATATTTACATTGTTAGCCGGCTGTCTGTTTCCAAAGCCAACAGAAAATGAAATAAAAGGCAAGACAGTACATGCTTTGCTAAAGCTCACAAAGTCAATGGAGTGCTGGACTATAAAGACAGACTTTATGTATTTCTTGTGATTTTTATTTTTATTTTTTATTAACTGGTTAGTTAACGGTTGTTGGTTGTTTCGGTATTGACAGCAAACCTTAAACTGACATCCAAACTTAGTCCAAACTGAAGGTATTTAAAAAGTACAAGATAGTATCTTTGACTGTTGTCCACCCTTTCTCTTTTATCTCTCGCCTCTGTATCCACCAGTGTATTATGTTGTAACATTAAGCCAGGCTCAATCTTTGATTTAAAGAGATATGAGAGGAGGGGAAAATGTCAAAAAAAAGATGAAAGGGGAGAGAAACTTGAATCCTAACCTTTCTCCTCCTCTTCCCTCCTTCTTCTCATTCTTCTCATTCTTTCCTCATACTCCTGGGCTTCTTAAAAACTATTTCTGCTCTCCTGCAGGTCTTGAGATTTCCATATGGAGTCTATTTAAGGCAGGGATGTTGTGTTATTACGGGAGACTGAGTTGTTTCACCTTTAAGCCGAGATAGTAACAGTGCCAAATTGACGTCAGTGTAAAAACTGTGAGCCAGTAGGACGGAAAAGATGTGATGTTCTAACAACATGTTATATTTGATCCACCTCCTGGACATTTAGTTAAGCTACAAAGCAGAGATGTGCAGTGATGGTTAGCCTAAGTAAAAAACTACAACTATAGGGTGGATGGAATAGATTATACAACTGATGGTATAGTGTAAAGCTTTTCAGTCTGTGTCCTATTCTTAGGGCATAGGTTAGCACTGTGATCTAAATGACCTCCAACGGGGTTGCAGGATATTGAATTTTTTGTCGATGTGGCTGAAAACTGATATTGATACACTTTTTTCCACCTAATTTTAGTGATCATCAAGTCTCTTCTGTGGTGGAATTAGTATTATATTATGCTTATCATGATGACCCACCAGCAGATGGAGACATACAATGCAATGCTTTTAAATGTATGTAATATTAATTCATTGTGCAAAATAAGGAAAATGTTTCAACTTAGGGTTGATGTTGTCTACATGTCTACATGTTTCATTTTTTTTTAATAGTTTGTGATATTGGCAGAAGTCAGCATGTTGGTGGATTCCGATATTCATTTTACAGCCAATATCTGCTGATACCTATATTATCATGCATCATGTGTGCTAATATTATCATGCATCCCGAACCAACAACAACAACATCAATAATAATAGTAATGATAATAATACTTATTATTATTATTATAAAAGCAGTTTCACCAATGCAATCATAATAGGTTTCATTTGTTTTTTTATGTTCAAATTTCATTTTGTCACAGTTTTTGTTTGTGTAAGTCATTTTAATTTCATTTATGTTTTTGTTAAATTAAAGGAGGTTGTTGAGGATATATTTCATCACACGATCTATCAATAGAATACCACAGCACTGCTCCTTCATGTGGGAAAAATTGCTGCCCTTTAACTGGAGATGTTGATGTGGTTTCTGGTCTGGTACGACAGCTGTGGGAAAGTTGGGTATCTGTCACCAGCACCGGCTCAGTCTCCACCCTCACTGGTTCATCCTCACCTGACAAAAAAACATTTGTTCCACCCTCTCTCACATGACTGTGAAAAAAGGTGGAACACTAAACCACAAATTGCTGTTCAGCGTCCATAATGCCTTTAAAATGTGCTGAGAAGCAGACAGGGTAGGGCAGAGCAGCCAGGTAAAGAGAGGCAGCGAGGTGATGCGGTGTAATCAGGACCTACTCAGGCAGTCGTGAAATAACTGCTTAATGCCAGATCTCCAGCAAAATGTTCATGAATGTTTAATTCCACTCTCAGGTTAATTGCATTCATCGTGAAAGGCCGAGCTTTTCTCCTTCAGTCATGCTTTTGTAGGTTTCGCTCAAGGATCTTTGATCTGTTGTAAAAAAAAAAAAAATCAAGGGACTTGTGCTGTCCTCGCTGATCAATAGCAATTACAAGCAAAAAAAAAAAAAAAAAAACTAGTCAAGGTGACTTTTAGTTCACTCAGACACCGTTCACACACTCTAACACCACCACTCTCCTGAATAAACTGAAGTCAGTCAAATGCACACTCATCCCCAAAGTCATTTTTCATCCAGCCCACCCAGGGATAAAACCATCTCAGATCTGAATGCATGCTGTGTGTGTGTCTTTGTGTGTGTGTGTGTGTGTGTGTGTGTGTGTGTGTGTGTGTTGGGGGGGGGTGAGTCAGTTGTTAGCCCGGCAGACGACAGTGTGTCAGGTAACAGGATTCAATATCGGACACCTGTCGGAAGCAGTAACGCACACACACACACTCATACACACTGATGACAGGGTCATTGGCGGGGCAGGCCCACAGCGATGTGTGAAAGAGCTCCCCAGTTGCTCCATTACACCCCCTGCACTTCTCTTTTCTTTTCTCCCTCTGCTCTTTTCCTCCATTTTCCCTCCACACCCCCTCTCCTTCCTCACACAGATTGTCTTTTTTTATTTTTCCCCCTCGTATTATTTCTGTCTGTCTCTCTCCGCCCCTTCTCTCCTCCACCAGGTGCTGTATCCAGCTCTCTGCAGCCTGTGTGGGGCTGATAAAGCCTGGTTAGGTTATAGGAAGAGTCAGCGGGGCAGAAACAAAACGCCACCGCTGGGTTTTAAATCTGAGCGCTGTCACCCGAGCACCGCTGGGCGACTGCTGCTCTGGGATACGCTGGCTGGCTGGCTGGCTGGTGGGGAGGGCGGCTGTCGGGGTGACTGGCAGGCATGCTGAATGGGTGTCTGGCTGGTTGGGTGAATAGCTAACCTGCGTCACGCTGACAGGAAAGAGCTCTGCCCCGAGTGCTTCATCATGGTTTCTTTTGGAAGAAAATGTCTTAGAAAACATATATAAAAACACAGTGGTGATATGTTATTGAAACTCCGCACTCATTCTGTGGCTGGAACTGTATTTTTATTATTGTGCACTGTCTCTCCTGTGTAGTTTCCATGGACACAACACTTCTCTATGTTTTGCCTAAACATGCAAAGTAGTGCCAAAGCCAGAGAGGGTTAATTGTGGATAAACTGATGAAAATTGTCATTATTGATAGACATTCAATTTAATTCGTTTTTTTCTCTAATCAGCCTAGCGAATGCCAAAAATGATGACAACTGTTAATCGCAGTTCTCTAAAGCACATCAAATGCTCTCTTTTATCTGACAATGATATTAAACCTTTCAAACCTGGATCAACATCTGTTTTCTTGCACTGCGTTCAGACGACTTTGACAGAAGTCAAACCAATTTACACAGGTTTCAAAGGATTAAATAGCTTGTGAAAGACATGGGGGGAAAGGCAATGAGCAAGAAATGTCCTACAGATTGAAAGAAATGAAGAAAAGGTGACAAGAGGATGCTTCCATTTTTTTTTAAAGGTTTTAAAGTTATTGCCTTCACTCCATGTTTTTCAAAGAAATCAAATCAATTTGTTCAGGTTTCAAAGAGTTAAGCCCTGTTTTGGCTTATATAATGTCAGAGAAATTATATATTTTCCACAAGTTTCCGAACTTTAATGTATATACAGCTACAGCAGTGATTTCTGTGTGACTCAAGACAAATCATCATCCAGTTAGTGTTAAAACAATGCAACAATACGACGAACCTACATAACCATTTGAGCCGACAACACGCGGATGTTTTGCAACCTGTTGCTAACGCTAAAGCTGTGGATCAATCCTGCATAAATATTTATTACTTTTGTTAAATTCGGCTCACGCAAAAATGTGCACTTTTCTGTACTTTAAATTTATTTTAGTTTTAATTTACATTTAATAAAGAATAATGTAATGGTAAAATAAGTTTTGGTGTCAGTTTGTACTAAATCATAACAGATAATTCACACTTTATTGAACACATATCAGAAGGTATTCTAATGAATTATCTGGGTATTTCTGACATCAACACACATAACTGAATCGATATCGAAGCAACTGGATCAACATTAAATTGAACTGAAATTGAATCGAATCGTGACCCAAGGAATCAAAATTGAATTGAATTGTGAGGTTCTTGACAGTACCCAGCCCTATTGGCAACTAATTTTATAATTGTGGGCAGTAAGTCATTTTTCATGCAAAAAAACATCTCATAGTTCCAGCTTCTCAAATAAACTGTATGTATGAGGACTTACTGCTTAAAACATTTCTTTTTATTATTTTGATTTATTAAATTTATTTAAACCTTTTTCCATGCATACTATTACTTTGAATACTTTAATATATTTCCCTGAAATACATTTACTTTGTTTAAGTTTATCCAACAGAAGGCCTACATCAATTTTACTACTGCAGAAGTTCTGCTTATAACATTTTCTGGTGTCCTATCTCCAGTCTTGGCCATGTGTTAGAGTCTCCCTGATATGGTGTTTCGGGAGTTGTTACCTATGCTAATAAATGACTTATGGTGGATGGATGGATGGTTTTCTCTTACCAGAGACATTTAGGAGAATGTTGCTGCGTGAGGCCCATTGTGTCACTTATGTTGTCTGGCAGACAAGCACATACAGACTTATTTCGTGGAATAGATGGCGACACAGACGCTTTAAGTGACAGACAGCTATGATAGCAGCACAGGGTGTTTTCTGAGACATGGTTTTCTTTTGTCAGGGAGGAAAATAAGAGGTGAGATAAGAAAGGAAATATCAGACATAAATATGGCGATGTACAAAGCACGCCCTGTTGTAACAGGCGGCCAGACAGAAAATGACAGAGAAACTCTGACTACCTTCCCCATTTCCCCTCACCCCCCCCCCCCCCTCCCCTCCCCCCGCCTGGTCTCCCCCCCCCCCCCAAATGTTAACACGCGCAAAAGAAAACACAGACAAGTGCTCAAAGAGACAGTGTGTGTGTGTGTGTGTGTGTGTGGCTTCATTCTTGCACACACACAAACAGGAGCCAGACAGTGTGTATGAAGTGCAGCTTCAGTGAGTCCATCAAGTGTAATAATTGCAATAAATTCCCTCCTGGCTGCTTCTCTCAGCATCCTCTCCTCTCCTCCCCTGCATCCCTCATCACACTCTCCCTCCTTCCCTACATCAAACACTCCCTCCCACCCTGCCTCCATCCATCAAACCCTCCTTCCCTCCATCATCAAACCCTCCCTCCTTCCATCCCTCCTTCCCTTGTCTCCTTGCTTGAGTTTTCCATGTGATGTCTGATGTGTCTGGCTGGGCAGGCTGGCTTTATTCTCGCTTTCCTTTGTTTCACTTTCTTTTCTTTTCTTTTCTTTCTCTTATACCCCTTTCCTCTACTGTTGTCTTCTTCTTTCCTCTTTTTCTTTCTTTCCTGACCATCCTTACCTTTTCTTAATCTTTTCTTGTCTCTTTTGCCTTTTTTTACTTTCATTTCCTTCACTCTCTTCTTTTTTACATTTCTCTCTTTTCCTCTCATGTTCATTTGTTAGATTTTCTCCTCTCCCGCTTGCCCTTTACTTTCTTTTATCTCCTCTCTTCTCTCCTTCCCTTTTCTTTACTCTCCCTTAATTTCTTGAATTTCCTTTTTCCTTTCCTCACCTCTCCTAGCCTTTTCTTTACCCTCCTTTCCAGTCCTGTCCTCTCTTTTGTCCCTGTCTTTCTTTCCCTCATCATTCCATACTCCTTCACTCTCCTATCTTCTTCTCTTTTCCTTTCCCTTTTTTTTCCCTTTCTGACCTTTTCTTTTGTCCCGTCTCCTCTCTTTAAGTGTTCTTTACTCTCATTTCATTCACTTTATCCTCCTTTGCACTCCTGTCCTTTCCTTTCCTTCCTTCCTTTCTCTTTCCCTTTTCGTTGCTCTCCTCTCCTCCCTGGTCGTTTCCTTTATCTCTGTCTATCTGTGTCTTTGATCTGCTCTCCTTTCCCTTTGTCTTTCTCTTTCCTTGTCTTTCCATGCCTTTTCTCCCCTTTTCCATTCCTTTTCTGTCCTGTCCTGTTCTCACTTTTGACTTTCCTTTCCGTATCTCTATTTTCCTTTAATTTCTTCCTTCTCATCTGCTTTCCTTCTCCTTTTTGCTTTCATGTCTTTCCTCCTTCTTCTTTCTCTTTTAATTACTTGATTCTTCTACATGATCCTTTCCTTTATCTCATCCCTTTCTCCTTTCCTTTCCTTTTCTTTCCTTTCCTCTCCTTTACTCTCTTCTGTCCTTTCCTTGTCTCTCCATGTCCCTTTTCATGTTCTTTACTTTCCTGTCCTGATTTCTCTGTTTACTCTCTTTCCTTTCCTCATCTCTGTTTTACCCTTTTATTTCTTCCTTCTTCTCTCCTGTCTTTGTCCTGTTTGTGTTTGCTTCTTTTTTTCCTCTTTCATCTCCCCTTTTCTGCTTTTCCACTTCTCTTTGCTGGTCCGGATCTATGTTTTGCTTTCATTTCTTCCTTCTCCTCTCCTTCCTTCTCCTTTTGCGTTCCTTTCCTTTTCTTCTCTCCTTACATTTTCTTTAGTTTTGTCTCCTCTCTTTACTTGTGTTCACTCTCTTCTTCATTCTTAAGTCCTCTCCTTCAATCTTCTTTCTTTCCCGTTTAGTTCTCCTCTCTGTTCCTTTCTTCTTCTTTCCTTCCATCTTCATTTCTTTTTTCTCCCCTCCTTTCCTCTGTTGTTTCCTTGTTTTTTTTGTCCTTCTTCTTCATTTTGTTTTGCTTTGTTGTGCTTTGTTTCCTCTCCTGTCCTCTCCTCTCCTCTCCTCTCCTCTTTTCATCCTGCCTGTGTTAAAACATGTTAGTAGCAGGCAATGTTTGATATGTGACACTCTTGTGAAAGTTGGCGGTGTTGATGGCGACACCTCTTCTGTAAAAGTGCAGAAACAGGTAAAGGAATCCATATCACGGGTACTGAGTCCAACAAGAAATTCATAATGGTGGAAAATAAAGTCTGATGTGTGTTTAGAACATGCCTCTGGAAAATATTTAATTTATTAAAACGTCAGGGGTTCTTTGATGAATTAAATATTCGTCTGGAGCATTTTTCCTGACAGTCGACAGACTCTGTTTTCCTCCGTTTGAAAGAGTACTGTGCCAGCAGGTTGGCTGCCTCTCCCCCGGATTCCCCTCACCTCCCCTCCTCCACCCCCCAATTCCCTTCATCTCTCACTCCTTTTTCTTTAAAGGAGCGAAAACTTACACACACCTCCATCATTCCCTTCCCTGCTTCCTTGTGGGCAGATAAATCATCTGCAGAGTGGTAAAAGCTGCAATGACTCATCTACCATCTAGACCACCAAAGCAAGGGAGAGAGACACGGGGAGGAACAGAGAGAAAGAGAAAGAGGGTGGCCAAGTGGAAATTAATAGAGTGAGAGAGGAAGAGTCAAATGAGTAACAGTGGTTGTGAATACTAAAGTCAGCCAAAGGAGGAGACGGAGATAGAAGTAAAAGCTGTGGTCAGTGTGTGACACACGAGGCTCTGAATGAAAAGGAGGAGAAAAGGATGGAGACTGACAAATGCCCACAGAGAGATGATAATGTAGGAGCGTGTGTGTGTGTGTGTGTGTGTGTGTGTGTGTGTGTGTGTGTGTGTGCGCGCGCACGAAGGAGTCAGAGAGTGTGCGATGGACGAACAGAGAGCAGGAGAGGGGGAATAGATGGATGAGGGGGGAGTTGGGGAGGATGTGGGGAGGCCTCAGAGACAAGGAGAGGTAGGGCTGATTGACAGCTCTGCTTCTGATGGACCTCCACAACAGCTGTCTGCTGCCTTACCTGTGTACTCAAGTCTGTGTGTGGTTAAAACACTGACACACACAAACACACACAAACACACACACACACACACACCCTCGTACTTCTAGCTTTATGAGGACTGTCCATTGGCTGCACTTTTAACACTTTTTAACTGTGTACTGCCAACAAAGAACTAGTAAGTAAAAGGTGTAAACCTTTAGGTCCTAATGCTCTGTAGAGTTAAGTGAAATTAAATATGTTGTGCTATTAGCATTATTGATTACTAAAAATGACAGTTCACCCTAAAATGAAAATTCAGTCATTATCTAATGGCCCTCATGCTGACAGAAAGTGAAGTTTTATAGTCCACAAAACACTGCTGGAGGTTCACGGGGAAAAGGAGTTGCATTCATCTCCAAAAAAATTGAAGCAAATGGTGACCGGAAAAATAACACACACACACACAAAAAAACCAACACAATAAAACCAAAAAATGTCTCCATACTGCTTGTCCAAAGTAATCCAAGTGTCCTGAAGCCCTGATGCTCCAAACTGTATCTGAAAATGTCACTGGCATCATGTTTTTAGCCTTGTTGTAGCATGTAGACGTTACCTTCTCGTGTACGAGCTGCGTTCACGTATGCAAGCTTATGCGAGAGCTCGTGGTATCTGTACGCCAGTTTTTACATGCTATCCAGAATCCTCCTCCACACAGAGCAAGAGAGTAGTGTAAGAGTTTCTAAATTGATGTTTTAATATCGTTTCACTGTTGTGAAACTCACAGGGACCGATGACTTCAATTCATCAAGAATTTTTGGATTCTTTGTTCAGCGTAAGCACGCAAGAAAAAAGTTTTCTTCAAGAAATGCAACATTAAATGGAGAAAGTATCTGATACACAAAAAGTTCATTTGGGGTTTAAATTGTTTCTTTAAAAGGCTAATTTCCACTGGAGGCTTAAAAGAATAAGATGACTTTCTCATGACCTTTGTCCTATGTTGATGACATTATAAAGATCTAAACACCAACGGATGCCCTATAACGATGCTGTATAATGTTCTCACTTAAGGCAAATGTCATGATATAAGTATGACACTGTAATTGTTCATTGTTCAGTTGGTATATGCTGAGATTTCAGACTGTGCCCACTAAAGCACAGATAGTACTGCAGTATTTTTTTGCATAATAAGAAATATTGCATTAACAGTTCAGCGCTGATTACCCTAATAATCATGAAAATGCATGTATTTAGTTGTTGATCCACTTCTTACATATCTGAGAGTGAAAATGTTAGGATGGTGAATGAATGGTGCCCACCAAGGCTGTAAACCTACAGGGCCATATTTTAGTACTCCACTCCTGGGAGTGGAACCGGCCAAAATGACTTGCCTGTGTAATAAACATCCTCACTCCAGAGGTGTAAAACTCCACAAGGATAAAACTACAAGAAGAACACACACGTCTAACCGCTCACTGAGAATATATGTGTTTGTGTGAGAGGGAGGGTGAGAGAAGGAAAGTGGGGGTGTATCGACCCGCGAAAGTTGTAGAGAAGATGAAAAAGTGACGCGGCTGCCTCGGCTATTGCTCTGGAAGACATTTTTAGTCTGTTTTTCAATTTACAGTTAATGAGATTTTCAGCAGCCTCTCTCTATTCTGTTGTTAGTGTTTATCCCATCCCTGTCTCCACAGCGCCATATTTTATACCTCTGCAGTTCACCCTGTCTGAGCGGGATTGGCTTGTTTGTATAAATAGCTTACTGCTGCAAACCCTGCGTGTCTGCCTCACTGTGGATATATTGTGTGGATATACTTGTCTATACATGTGTGTAAATGTACACACAATATGTGTACTGAAGAGATTGCAGTCCAGTGTGTGTCTGAGTGTCTTGTAGCAGCATGCACAGAGGCATTTCCGTGCATCCTCTTGTTGTTCTTGTCTCGTCTTCAGCAGCATGACATCTAGAAGAGAGGCGAGACATTTATCCCATTTATCAACCAGCCAGACTCCTATACAGCAGCTTCCTCCCGGTGCTTTAGATTAAAGTGGAATTTTCTACATTTATCCAACCCTTGCCTGCCAAATTGTTTTCTTCATAGTAACTCGTTATCGTCTCAGTTTAAGCTAACAGAAAATAAGGAATGACAAAGTTAGTGTTTATTGGTACAACACTCTTTCCGTATCCACATGAAAAGCGCAACTCATGCAAAAGATGATTCAATTTGAACGGACAACAACAAACAGACATTCTGGCTTATGGAGAAGAATTACAAATCAGTGTGTGAATATGTGCAAAACATTGTTCCGGTCAAAGTATCCTCATCCAACAGTTTGTATGTCTTACAAAAATGCACACATAATGGTTTATATATTATGTCATGGATTAACAAAAAGAATCATGGTTTGGTGTTATCAGGTTACGTACTTAACATAAAGTTTTGTTGGTTAGGTTTAGGAAAACAATTATGGCTGGACATCATCATACATACTTACTGTAAAGTTACATTAGGTTTAGGAAAGTAAAGTTAAGTTGGTTATGTTTAATAAAGTATAGTCAAGTAGTTAGGTTTAGGAAAGTAAAGTTATGTAGGTTAGGTTTAGGAAAGGTAAGTTTCATAGGTTAGGTTTAGGGAAAAAAAATACTTAGGTTAGGTTTAGGAAAGTAGTTACTTAGGTTTTGGAAGTAAAGCTATGTAGGTTAGGTTAAAGAAAAATGTGGGTAGTACAGTTTAGGAAAGTAACGTTATGTAGGCTAGGTTTAGGAAAGTAACGTTATGTAGGTTAGGTTTAGGAAAGTAAAGTTATGTAGGTTAGGTTTAGGAAAGTAAAGTTATGTAGGTTAGGTTTAGGAAGGTTAAGTTTTGTTGGTTAGGTTTAGGAAAGTAGTTACTTAGGTTTTGGAAGTAAAGCTATGTAGGTTAGGTTAAAGAAAATTAAATATGCGTAGTACAGTTTAGGAAAGTAAAGTTATGTATTTTGGGTTTAGGAAAGTGAAGTTACTTAGACCAGGTCTAGGAAATCAATCATGGTTGGGTGTCATCATACTTAATCTGAAGTTACATAGGTTAGGTTAGTAACGCCGGTTGGGTTTAGGAAAACAATTATGCTTTGTTGTAGTCATGTCGCGTACGTAGCATAAAGTTTTGTACTGAACAGAACTTACCATGGTTAGGTTTAGGAAAGTAAAGTTACGCAGGTTAGGTTTAGGATAACAGTCATGGTTTGGTGTAAGATTAGTAGTAGTAGTTGTAGAAGCAGTAGTTGTCGGAGAAGTAATCATTGTAGTAGTTGTTGCAAGTAAGGTCAAATATCTGATTTATTCATTCCTATATTTTTCATCCCGTGTATTTAGCTAATTATATCTTACTTCTTTCTATTGTTTTCTCAATCAAGCATCTCCTTCCCTTATGTCTGCCATCTCTCCCATCCTGTTAAAGATGTTTATCCATGAGAAGAGCAATGGGCCGGAGTCCCAAAATACCTCCTTTAGTCTTGCAAGTCATTCATCTTTGCACCTGCAGAGGGTGTACTTCTCATATGTCTTATACAATAACTATATAAGACTGCAATATATAAAGATGGATTACATGACAGCTCCCCAAAAATGAAGCCAAAATATTTTGACCTCCCCCTGGTGGCTGACTGCATTATAGGTTATAAACCCTGTCTTCTCCATGTGAGCGAATGGGACTTAAAAAGTTCACATCAAATATGTATACATCCATTTTTTTGTTTTCCCCAAAGATAGTTTCTGTCATTTAAGAAAGTTCTCATGAAGCTGCTGTATGTTCATGTGTTAATTTTTGTTATAAGTTTGGCTTTAATTAGTTATTTGGTGCCATAAAAAGGGATGTGAAGTCATTATTGACAGCTTTGATTGACTTGGGCAGGTGTTTAGACAGTTTTTGTACAGTGGGAAGAAGCAGAAACAGGTCATCTATCTTTATATACAGTCTATGTTCTTAGATTACATACCTGAAAAAGCAATACCTCATACATCAGGTCAGAGAATCCGCTTTACTTAAGACTTATTATTGTATATAAGATATGAAATGTCATCCCATTATTGTCAAGTTCTGCACAGAGATGTTGGTAGCATTGTGTGCAATACATGTGTTCCCTTTTGTACGAACATGATGACACTGTAATTCTGTCTCTTACACACTCTTACTCAAACCTGTTCTCCCCTCTCACTTTCTTCACTCTCTGCGTTCTGTGTTATCTCACAAAGCAAAATGGCCTGAAAACAAAGCATAAAAATCTATAGCTGCACACACTGATGCCATAGCCCTGAGCTATGGCATCAGTGTGGGAAATTCTCAGTGTAGGTACACATTATCGCTAATAACACATCCCTGAACCTTTGTTATGGGCATATACTGGCTGGGGTTGGTTTGGGTTTAATGACACTCCATGGATATATATTTAGTGTGTGTGTGTCTGTGTGTCGGGGGGGGGGGGGCGTGCTGTAAGAATGTGTTTGCTAGAGGTAAAGAATCATTGTTTATGTTTGTAAGATAAGACGTATGATTCAGCTTGGAACTTTGAACAACATGTGTGTGTGTGTGTGTGTGTGTGTGTGTGTGTGTGTGTGTGAGTCCCAGTGAGGTATTTGTTACGGGGCAAACATACTGTATCATTACTGAGGTCCTGAGACGGAAATAGGAAACAGAATGAGTCATCATATAGGAAGTGATAGCAGTATGATACAGTATGACTACAGCCTCAGGTTAGACCACAGTTTAGTACCTCATCTTCCCATACTTTCCTTCTTATTTTTTTCCTTGCTCCATACGGTTTGCAGGAAAATTGTTGGAGTTTGTAAATTTGATAGGAAGAATAATCCAAAGATTGTACTCACTGGATTGTTGTCCAAAGGGCTTATTTTTTTGGTTCCATTTAGGCGAGCACTAAAAATAGTTAGTAATATCACTTCAGTTCAGTTTCAGCTAACCAGCTAGGGGCAGATGGTATATTTTTAGCAGTTGCTTCATCCCTTCTGGAAGTGAAGTACTTCCTGTGTTTATGTGCATGACTGCCAGCTGTTTAACTAGCCTAAACTTGGCCAGGTGGAGACTGCATACATTGTAGCGTAGTAGAGTAGCATAGCACCACAAAAGAAACAAAAGAAGAAAATAATCCGAGCTGAATGCCTGTGTGTTTGTGTGCACACCTTCCATGGAGAGCACCTTTGGTTGAGGCAAAAGAGTCCGACAGAAAGCAGACTGATAACATACAGCTTCAAGGTGAGAGCAAAGACACTGGTTTACTCTAATGACACTCACATCACAATACAGCAGCATGTTGTATTGAAATTCATTATTTTAAAAGTTTGTTTAGAGCGAAAAAAAAAGTTTTTCGGTCTCTGTCTGCTGGGGGGCCATCATGATATAAGAGTATGCATAATGTGATGTTAATTCTACTACAAAAGAGAGACTTGATGATCACTAAAATTAGGGGTGAAATTAAGTGGATAGATTGATCAGTATCATTCATCAGCCTACTGAGTTGATTTTATTTTGGCATATTATTGGCATATCGGATATCCACAAAAAATCCAATATAATGCTACCATCAGTAACCAGTATAGAATAGAAGCTGCTAATTTGAGCTCCACAGGTATTTGCGCTCAACCTGTCTGACTTACATAAACTTATATATCCTTCCAACCTCCCTTGGTTAGGGGTATCATTATGAAACATACCTTAGGAACTAGGTGTTACCATGACTCACTCAAAATCCACAAAACCAGTGTGAAAATAAAGAAAATCTATTGAGCACAGCCGTAGGGTTGTAAGGTCAAGCGTCAGGACTTAACAAAGGGTAAATTCCAATTAAGTTCCACTTAAGAGAAGAAAATAAAGAAAAAAAGAGATATAAGTGAAAGTAGGCGAAAAAATAAAAGTGTCTTGGCGAACAGAGAGAAAGAGACAGCAGGTAGACTGACAGATGAGACTAAAAAAACAGGCTGAGACGAGTTTGTACAATTAGCTAGTGTGATTAGATTAGACTACTGTGCTGAATAAAGCCTAGGGATATACTGGCCTAGCTGGCACACACTCACACACACGCACACACACACACACACACACACACTACCACAGCTTTTAATACTTGACAAGTAATCCGGACTTATGTAATTGTGTGCTTGTCACCACAGACAGACAGGTTGTCTAGCTGTCAGCTGTGTAATTGTGTCTTCATGATGACAACAGTAAACTGCAGTCAATCAGGACACTGATGTTCAACAACAATCACCCTCATTAGTCATTAGTCTGTATTGTCATCCTAGATTAAACAACGAAAGAAGCTAAAATGCCTGTCTGAATGTTTCTTTCAAATAAATGAAGCCTGAATGACAAACTTCCTGAGGATTAAAAGCCAGGTTCTAATGTACAGCTGATTTTTCTTTTAACAAATAGTTGAATATTGCTTGAGAAATTAGACCCAATTGCCTAATGTCTGCTGTGACTGGTGCATGCTGATATTTTATGAGGCTACTGTTCTTTGTCCCCTAAAATAATAAACTCTGTTTGGATTTTATCTTGAGAATGGGTGCATTTTCAGCAATTTCCAAAATTCTAATAAGAGAGACACTGCAATCAGAGCTCAGTTATTACTGATTATTTGAGGGGGAGATAATATCACCCTGATTACTTTCAGTCTGTTTTTAATTGAATGCGATAGATGGTGGCTTCAAATGTGGTAAAAAGTACATGTCCTGTCCCAAATAGTTGCAGTCAAGATCTTAGGCCCTAGGATTCATATAAACAGTTGTTTTCTTTGTCATCAACTTTATTTTTTTTAACATGGAGAACAAACAACTAACACATTAATATACAACAATACCCCCACCTCCTGCAGGTGGCGGCACCCCAATCACTTCATAATAGGCCTCAGAGAATCTACTGAAGAAGAAAATAATGATATTAATAGGGGAAATAATAGACAATAAATATATAAAATAAAAATATCAAAGTTAATGAAAAGTAAAAAATAACAATTAAAAAAAGGATTGTAAATAAAATTGCATTATACATTTTAAACATAAAATTGTTTCGATTTCTTCTGAAAACATAGGAGGAAGGAAATGACCTCTCCTCTTATTATTATTAAAAGATTATATTATGTTTCATGTTTTTTCCACTCTTTTTTCCCTTTTTTCATGCTTATTTTAGGTCATTTTCATATAACTTTTTAGTAATTTCTTGCAAAGGTTTTGGCCCTTTTTGTTAAGTTCATTTCCTTCTTCTCATGTTTTTGAAAGAAATTAAGCCAGTTCGCTCAGGTTTCATAGGGTTAAACAGGATGTGCGTTTCTCTTCATATGAAAAAAATTGGCGCCAATTGTAAATATTTCCCATTTTGAGGGACTCCATGGACCCCTTCTACAGTCTCCTGGTCCCTTGACCTTGTTTCGGCAGCCAGTCCTTTATGCCACGATAATTTCGAGCAGAATCTTAACAGAGAGCGGGGTAAATAGGTCAGGCCTAATGGCTCATTCTATTACGCTCTAAAAGGACATTAGAGGTGACACTCTACATGAAGCAACTTGTTATGAGTCCTTAATCTCTCCGTTCAGTCTCTCAGCAGCCATAAAACTGCAGTGAGACAAGAAGCTGACTAAGGGAAATGAGTGAGATAATAATGCAGTTAAAGAACTGCAGCACCGAGTCCTTTTGGAGCTTCGCAGTCACTGCGCTGCGCTCATCTCACTCCGCATTAATCAGCCAAAGGTCACAGTAACTATACATTAGGAAAAACTTTTTTTTCAGGATTTAATGAGCAGGTTATTCTCTTCTGCTCTGAGGCCCAGGCTCATTAAACATATGAGCACTTCTGACCATATGTTGACATCAGCGCCACGCCACAAGGGACGAGACACAGTTTAACATTTGCACACACTAAAGGGAAAACAGACTACATGTTCAAACTATGAAACCATTCTGAATGTCTGTGTTTAAAGCCCTTGTGTATGAACAGACTGAGATCATGTCTAGCATCTTGAATAATGTTCAAAAATCTATGCTCTTAGAGGAACAGTGACTCTGGAGAGGATCTCTTTAAGTTTACTGGAGTTCTTTCCGACATATGTCCATCAATACTCAGGTATCCTTCTGTAAAGCTGTTGCTTGCAAAAATATTGTATCATAAATCTTAAACTGCTTTCCTGGTTTTAGACCCTTTTAGGGCAGACGTTATGATGATATCATGGTATTGGCTGGAGGCAAAAGAGAGAAAGATTAGAGGGAAACACCAGCCTTTTAATACATCCATGGAAACACGAGTCGCCACTACAAGGTTGTAAGCTACATAGGAGTCTTAAAATGTCACCCTGCTGTGTTATTGGGTGCCAGAATAGAAGGACTAATGGCTCAAAACTTCTGTATCTGTACTGAAATACAAATCTGTACTGAAATACGATCATCAGAAATATAGACTGTAAAAGACTATAAAGATTTTTTGTTTTGGCTTCACTTTGGGGAATCTGTCATGTTGTCCATATTTTCATACACAGTCTATGATCAAAACAGCTACATGTATCACTTGAAGGGTGTCTTCTGTTTTGTTTCGCCAACAAAGCTAACGACAGCTGATTCTCTAAAAAGTTAAAGTTATGGAGAAATCCAATATTCCCTTTAATACCTTCCCATTTTCTGATTAGGTGTACATGGTACCTAAACACATGCATTTTAAAGATTAACTGTACTCTGTAGCGACTGTACTTTATAAGCAGTACTTTCTAAACGTATTCTAATCAATTCAGATGATAAAAATATGAAGACAATAAGCTTGTCTATATATTTAAATAGTCCATGATGAGTAAGGCCCTGTCACACGTGATGTAATCGCTAGTTTTTCACGAATGCGTGAATTTGTCAGTCTTAGAGTTGGACAACCTATTGGTATTATATTAATATTGGGATTTGAGATTAAATGGTCTTAGATATTGGATCTTGTTATATTGTAAGTGTTGTGTTTTCCTGGTTTTAAAAGCTGCATTACAGTAAAGTGATGTCATTTTCTGAACCACCCAGAATGCTCTAGCTGTTCTAGCGTTTGCCTTTACCAATCAGTCATTTTTATCCATATAATTGATGATTATTTATCAAAAATCTCTTTGTAAATATTTTCTGAAAGCACAAATAGTTAGCCCAATAGTGTTGCAATACTGGTGTGTTGAAGTTTTTGATAAAAAAAAAAAATGTGATATTGTTTTTCTCTATGTTGCCCAGTCACACACTCGATCACTGTTCAAAGTACAACTCAGCACATGAGTAATCTTCTGGATATGTGCTAGATATCGTTTCTTCCACTGTCTCAGACAGTCAGGGGGGCATCTTTTTTTTCTTTTTTTATTTCGTGTTATTACCCTTAAAAGTGTCTCCTCTATCTTTTTTTTAAATCAGCCATTGATTTGTGTGTGCGTGTGTGTGTGTGTGTGTGTGCGTGTGTGTAGCAATGTCTAGCCAAACTAGAATTGCACTGTCATTTCAACACCCATGGGTGTAATACCAAACAGACATTTGATGTTTAGAGCAGTCGAAACATTCACTTTGACGATGTCACAAGGAAGAAACCCTCATTATACATTTGAAGTGGTTTCTATCCTCATAATCCACCTATGCCAGCATTGGACTTGTCTTCATTGTTTCAGTGTGTGTGTGTGTGTGTGTGTGTGTGTGTGTGTGTGTGTGTGTGTGTGTGTGTGTGTGTTAAGGCTCTCAGCAGGTGGCTGTCTATGCATACTGTAGGTTGAATGTGTGATTTTGTATCCATATATGTGGATTGGAGGCTAGCAGACAGTCAGAGCTCTCTCAGGGGAGGTGGGTCCCTCTGTTTGGCTGCGCCGTCTGATTTTCTTTTTGCCTTTCTTTATTTTTTATTTTCTCCAGTCAGAGGGAACGAGATGAATTTTTGCTGCGTGACTGCAGCCTGTAATGTTTCGGCTGCTTCTCGCTGCTGCTTTTTCACATGCTGTGCCTCTTTGTGTGATCTGTTCTATGTGTGTGTCTCTGTATTCAAATATATCTGCCGATTTTCATGTTTACATACCTCTTTGAATGGCATGTGAGGCTGGATTTGTGTGTGCCTATCTGTTTTTTGTGTGTGTTAAGGTCTTGGTTGCAGAAGAAAATAAAGCGTCTGTTCTTTCCAGAGAGGCCTTTAAAGGCACGGCTGTTTTATTGAATGTAAATCATTTTATCCGAGAGTGAACAAAATGGTTTGTTTAACTTGATCAAAGCTTCTTGAAAGGACAGAGGCTCCTCTGTTTTGGCCTTTTTCTGTATTTGCAGCTTTCCTTAAAGGAGACATATTATGCTTATTTGTCAGTTCATACTTGTATTTTTGGTTTCTACCAGAGTATGTTTACATACATCCTGGGTTTCCCACATATTCATTCATTTATGGCGGCCGCCACAACTAAATTATCTGCCACCCCTAACAGATGTTTTGAACTGTACTGTTCCATTACCGTTATATTTACCATTACTGTATGGCTGTGTTCTGTTGACTCTCATGCAGTTGCTACAGATTTTCTTCATTTTCAGGCTGGTTTCGTGGATTTTGGGGCCTTGTGCCTGGGGCTCATGTTATACTGATATATAGTACTGGGGTGGTTGGAGGGAGATATGCGTTTAAATAAGTCGGATCAGATGGCTATGCTAGCTATGGAAGACAGGGTTTCCCATACATTTACTTACTTCTGCTGGCCCCCAATCAAATTAACCGTTCAGTCTGCTGTGCAAGAAGAGTAGTAGTTGCAGCGGTGCCAGCAGTACAAGAAGCAAAAATCGAAGTGAAACTTTGTAAATGGATAATCACAATAAAATTAATAATAATGATAATAATAATCATCTCATGTTTGAAGTTATGCCAGGCTTGAGGTCTCCTGCAAAGAGTAGGTAAACTGAAATTTTATAGGGTTTTGTTTTTCCTAGTTTATCCAAAAACTTGGTGAGACATCCTAATTCAAGCCAGTGAGAGTGTGCCTCAGGCCCACGACACTATATAATGCCGGACGTAAGAAATTAGCCTCACTGAATTTTTGGGAAGGCCTCAGTAGAAGCTAGCTACATTAGCTGCACAACATGCTAAAGATAATTTCAGTAGGCTAACCTACAAAATAAAAGGAAGTACATAACATTGCATCAGTTACAGCAAATGATTGGGATGCACAAAGGGATTGAATTTTTTTTTGTCACTGACACACAGTATCAATCGATCCTGGGTTTCAGTTTTGAAGTTAGTCCTGCTGTGTACTGATCCTTACTGAGAGACTTTTCCAGATGTTTTGGAGTCAAACTCTAAAAAATAAAGTTTACCCCCTGAAATTAAGAGTCAAACCCTAAAAAATAAAGTTCACCCCCTGAATCCTCACATCCTCGAATGATTGTAGTACACAAAGGCTTTTCTGTTGATTCTTGTAACCAATAACAGAGTTCTTTGTTCCTGCAGTGTTACCAGATCAGCGATAGTGAGGAAATCACTGTGGTAGACAGTGAGATACATTCACCAGGGACAACATTTACATCCAAAAGCCATGAAAAAGTACACTTTGCATAAAATGTCACATTTAATGTGTCATTTCACTGGAGATGTATTTTCTGGCTCTTTTCTTTCCATTTATGGAATGGTTGAATGGTTTGTGGTTGACTGCAGGATATCAAAAGGCACTGGTGGTGAAAGTGTGTTTTGCACTCACAAAACAAGTATACCACCCCCTACGTCTCCTCTCAACTCTCTGTTCCCGAATGTGCATAAAAGTCAATGAAAGTTCTAAAGTTAAAAGTGTATGACCTAACATTAGCTGTCTTGTGCAACTTTGCAGAACATGTTTGTCTGCCTCTTAGTGATACATTGCCTTTAGCTATAGAATAAATAGTAACAGGCTGGAGTTGTTTCTGTACCATTGGAAGTAAAGGAGCACAAGATATGGTAGTAGAACCAGTTTAAAAAAACCTTAATCACAGTCCATGCATGTGTGGATAAACATTTAATTAACCCTTAGAATCCTGAACAAACTGGCTTGATTCATTCAAAAAGATAAAAAAGAAAGCAATGAGCAACAAAGAAGAAATCTGCCAAAGAAATTACCTCAAAATTAGTAAAAGAAAAATAAATAAATGAATTAATTAATAATAAAAAGACAAATAGTAAAAAGAAACAAAGTTGAAAAACAAGGAAATGACGAGGGGAAATTGCTTTTTGTGACCGAATTTCACAAATGTAACTGAGATAAAAAACATATATAGTTTGTCTATAACTTTTTTTTTTTTTGGCATTTTTTTCCATCTTTTTAAAATTTAATAATTTTAATA